>NC_068322.1:3044075-3356575 GCF_025860055.1 Xyrauchen texanus
TGCACGCACTGCACCAGCACGTCAGTGAATGGTGCTGCTTTGTTTACACACACTCACGGCTATTTTTAGTTTTTTTTTAGCGCTACTCGCAAACAACATCTCAGATGTATACGCTCAATAGTTCGGTTCACTTATAATATGCATTTAGAATCAAACCTACGCCCTTGCCAGTGCTGAAGTCCCGGCTGAATACAAGAGATACTGTTGCGTTCATGTGTGAAAATGACCAATTTGCAATAAATCACTAATTTGGAGATGTCTTTGCTAGCAAATTGTTCTACTGAAGCTCAGCAGACTCAGGCGATTAGCATGCTAAGCCTCTGGGACCGCCATTTCTCTCTGGTATTCTCACCCTGTCCTGAACGAGCTGAGAATTGGTTGAGCACAGCTCGCCCTGTTCTTGATTCAGTGAAGGAGTGCGTGTGCTGGCAGTCACATATCACACCTTCCTTCCTCAGAGCACACTGTTATAGCTATCATGAGCCTAGACGGAGGATCACAGCCATGCTAATGTACTTCTTGTTTTAATCTTTCACTTCCTGTATTCATAAATGCATTTAAGTCATTTGAGTGCATTTAGCAGGTCCACAAATGGTAGTAATTAGCCAGAGAGCTCTTTTCAGGGGTGGAAAAAAGCAGTATTTTACAGTATTGCAATATCTTTCCCTTAAGAGACTGTATCAATATTCTAGCACAGATAATCAATCTTTTTAGGTGTAATTTTAAAATGGTTTCTTTTGACCATCTGTGGTTTCTTTTGACCATCAGGGCTGGACTGGGAAGAGAAATTGATCCTGGGATTTTACATGGCAACTGTCCCAACTAGTGAGCCCGGGGGGGTTGGGGGGGAGGTGTCTATAGTTGTTGTTGGGGGGGGCGGTATGGGGGGAAGTGGTTGCTGTCCTTTTCTGCATATCGCAGCACCGTTCTGCGGTCCGTTCGGCATAACGCGGCGGCTAATTTTTGCTTAGGCACATTTCGCGGCCGAACCTCCGGCTCTCTCAGTTCGCCCGATGGCCAGTCTGCCCCTGATCGGCCCCAAATTGCGTCGGCCCACCGGAAAAGTGCCTGGTATGCCAGATTACCAGTCCAGCCCTGGGCATAGTTGAGTAGTATATTGAATATTTACAATATATTCAATATTAATTTGTGGATGATATAAAATGGACCAGCACTTCAAAAATCACAGTAATAATAACATGCTTTTTATTTTTCATGCCTCTGCAATTAATGTAAGCGCAGCGTAGTTCTAGCGGGAAGACTAGCAGCTGTACATCATCACATCATTAGCTAGGTAACTCCTAGCCAATCGCATGTAAGCCGTTGCTTTATAAGTCTCCTTACAATCTATCACATTGCTGTTTCGGTGTGCACGGCAACCTCCTCCACCCCACCACCACCGGTTGAGCCCTGTCCCGCAAGGGGGTAGGCTCCTCGCCCCTGCCTCCTATCTCTGGCAGGACATGACGGTTCCGGGTACAACTCCCTCGGACCGCCGAATGGGGCCTACGCCAAAGAGAGAGAGACATTACTTTCTGTTTTACATTTATCAAAAAAAAATGGCATCTTAAACTTCACTCAAGCCTGCGTGTCTTCCCGATAGAAACCATTTTTCACTCCTTGTGTGAAGAATCGGGTACAAACGTATTTTATTGTAGTCAGTCGCTTAAACCTCTTTAAAATTTTGATATATATGGGATGTTTGATTCATTTCAAGTTTCAAAAAGTTGAGTCAGGGGCAATTTAAGACTAATAACAATTTGACGAGTTGAAATAACAAGGTGACGTGAAACAGGTGAGGCAATCGAGCCTCCAACAACAGCCAAGTCCTCCAAGAGCAAAGATCGTTCGAGACTTGTCAATTTGCCAACAGATGCTTCAGCAAATTATCCAGTTCTTTGAGAACAATGTTCCACAAAGACAAATAGGAAGGATTTGGGGCATTTCACCCTATACAGTGCACAATATAGTTAAAAGGTTCAAGGAATCTGGTTAATTCTTGGTGCTTAAAGGGCAAGTCGAAATCCACTTCTGAATGTGTGTGACCCTCTGATCCCTCAGCATTCATCTGTAATGGATATCATGAACATGGGCTTGGGATAACTTTAGGAAACCTTTGTTAGGCAACACCAGTCGCTGCTGCATCCACAGATGCAAGTTAAGACTTTACTATGTAAAGGAGAAGCCGTACATCATCACTGTCCAGAAGCACTGCCGACTTATCTGGGCTCAGTCTCATCGGTTGGTGGTGGCTCAGTTGTTAAGGCTCTGGGTTACTGACTGAAAGGTTGGGGGTTCAAGCCCCAGCACTGTCAAGATACCACTGTTGGGCCCTTGAGAATGGCCCTTGACCCTATCTGCTCCAGGGGTGCTGTTTCATGGCTCTGACCCCAGCTTAGTTGGGATAACTGCATTTCATTGGCTCTGTACCTGTACTCTGCACAATGACAATAAAGGTGAATCTTAATCTTAATCTTGGATGGAAAGAAGAACAGTGGAACTGTGTTTTTGGACTGATGAGTTTTTGAAAAACACAGCCATTGTGTTCTCCGGCCCAAAGAGTAAAAGGACCATTCAAGCCGTTGTCAGTGTAGTGTATGTGTCAGTGCCCATGGCATGGGTAACACACACATCTGTGAGGGCACCATTAATGCAGACAGATTTGTAAAAATTTTGAAGCAACATATACTGCCATCCAGCACCATCTTTTCCAGGGACGTCCTTGCATTTTCCAGCAGGACAACTTCAAACCACATACTGCCTGGTTAACAAGTGCATGGCTGTGTGAGCAGAGAGTGCGGGTGCCAGATTGGCATGCCTGCAGTCCTGACTTGTCGCCAATTGAGAATGTGTGGCGCATAATGAAGCACATCATACGGCAACGAAAACCCCATACAATTGTGCATAGGGGAAAATTCCTCTTCAGATCCCAAATGGTTAATAAGTGTTTTTAGAAGAAATGGTGATGTTTCACAGTGGTAAACACTTGACTGTCCAAACTTTTTGGAGCATGTTGCAATCATCTAATTTGAAATTACTGTACATAAAAAAACTATGAAATTCACAACATCAGGGTTAAACATCATATGTTTAGCTGTAGTGCTTTCAATACAGGAAATGGTGAACTTTTGTATTTATTAGCATTTTTCATACTGTCCCAACACATGAATGTGTTTGCCCAGTTTCTTGCTAGCATGTTGAACACATGCTAACTCCATTTGCCCTCCATTTGTCTCAGTCAAATGCATGTGCATCATTAGCATTAGTGGCCTCGTGGGAAATTTATAATTTTGTATTTTTTTGCAGCTTTCTCCTCAGAGCTGTCACTCTGGAACATTCAGACCCCCTTGTGTCTTCTGTTTGGTTTTACCTCATAAGCGGCATAACTTATCACTACCACCAGTCCCCCATGGTGCAAACAAATCACATACACGTCATCATAATCCTCAATTGGGACATAAGTCAGCAAACTCTCCCACGCCATAACAGCTGTTTCAATTAAAAACACGAGTCTAATGCCTCTTTGATCATTCCTGTGCCGCTATTAGTTTCCAGAATATTCCTTCAGCGTTAGCCTTGAAGCTAATTTCTTTCCTGAAGTAAGGCCAAATTTGACAAGCATTCAGCAGGGCTCTCAATGGATGGAGGATTTGGTGACTAATCCAGGTGCACACTAAACAGCTTTTGTCACGATTTTGCCATCTGAGGCAAATTTCAGGGATTGCAAAAGAGTTATTTCATCACAGGTTAAACCAGCAATGTCAGATCGCTCAGTACTTTTTGACGAATTTTATCTGCCTGTGAAGAAGCTCCGGCCATGTCAGGAATTTTGGTTCACAGATGCGTTTGTGACTGCAAAGACGATGACAAATTAATTACATTAAAACTCCAAAATGATCAAATTCTTAACTAGGGTTGTCACCTTGGCCCGGGAAAATTCCCGGTCACCTGATCAATGACTGAAAAACATATTGCTGGCCATCGTACAATAAATAAAACATATTATTTATGATTTTTTTTTACTCCTTGTTTCATATGAAAATTATCACATATATAGCAAATATTTAATTAAAACAATAACATCAATACACTTAGCCTATTTTTAAGATACGCATTTAAATTTCATAAATAAATTTGATAAAAATGTGTGTAATTGTGTGTGTGTGTCTGTGAGTGTGTGTGTGTGTGTGTGTGCGTGTGTATGTGTGTGTGCATGTGTCTGTGAGTGAGTGCGTGCATGTGTGTATGTGCGTGTGTGTGTGTGTGTGTGTGCATGCGTGTGTTAGTGTGTGTGAGTGAGTGTGTGTGTGTGTATATGTGTGTGTGTGTGTCTGCGTGCATGTGTTAGTGTGTGTGTATGTGCGTGTGTGTGTGTATGTGTCTGTGAGTGTGAGTGTGCGTGTGTATATGTGTGTGTGTGTGTCTGCGTGCATATGTTAGTGTGTGTGTATGTGTATGTGCGTGTGTGTGTGTGTGTATGTGTCTGTGAGTGTGAGTGTGTGTGTGTGCGTGTCTGTGAGTGAGTGTGTGTGTGTATATGTGTGTGTGTCTGCATGCATGTGTTAGTGTGTGTGTATGTGTGCTGTGAGTGTGTATGTGTGAGTGTGCGTGAGTGTGCGTGTGTGTGTGTGTATGTGTCTGTGAGTGTGAGTGTGCGTGTGCGTGCATATGTGTGTATGTGCGTGTGTGTGTGTTAGTGTGAATGTGTGTCTGCGTACATGTGTTAGTGTGTGTGTGTGTGTGTGTATGTGTCTGTGAGTGTGAGTGTGCGTGTGCGTGCATATGTGTGTATGTGCGTGTGTGTGTGTTAGTGTGAATGTGTGTATGCGTGCCTGTAGTTTTAACATATTATTCACTTATTCTGTCCCTTAGCAGTTTTCTTAAGTTTATGGTTCACACTGATGATTCTAATATTTTAAAATGTATACATATTTATGTATAAAGAATGACGTTATCTACTCAGTAAATACCAATAGTAATCTTAAATGATAAAAAATAGTTTACTCAACTTAATCTTACATTTTTACTTATCTTACTAGTTTTAATTAAGTTACCATTACTCTCTAAATCCTAAAGTTGACATTAATACAAACATTTAAGTGGTTCTAATTAAGCATTATTTGAAATGTCACAGAACTCTAATACAGTTCTTTAAACTTCGGCTTAGAGTACAGCTAACTCAAAATTACAAGTGTGGAATACCCATAAACCCTTGAATAAATTATGTTTGTTTGGTATAAACAAGGGAACTTATGTAGTAAAATAATCGTTGTTTTTTATTTAAAAATGTATTTAGTTTTAACTACTATTGTTGTTTTGTTGTAGCTGGTTGATAATTGAGATTTTTGTTAAGTCCCCATCAGGGTGATTGGTGTTAGTTTTAGCCATTCTTCTTTACTCAATTGTACTTTACAAAAGTGCAGATGTATGTGCACCAAGAAGTATTGAGTAGAGTCCGGTGTGTCATATGTCTAACTTAGAGTCTAGTCATAATTTCCCTTATACTGTATAACACAATGTAATAATTAAATCAAAACAATGACACTTTAATCATACATGAGCTAAGCTTACTTCTAACTAGTTAACGTTATTTAAAAAATTAAGTGCAGTTTACTTGAGCCAAATAAGTGTTTACTTAGAAACAGCATGCAAACTGATTGCCTTGAAAAATGTAAGGTCAACTAATTTGATTTTACAGAGTATAAAATCAAAATAAAAACATGCGCATTAAAACCAACGAAGGAAATCAAATAAATGTGGGGGGTTGTTGGCCGTTATGAAACTATGAGATCTTACAGTAAAGGACGTTTTTATAAATGCGCTTGATTTTCCTCCTTTCCTCCTAGGGTTGCCAATCCGTTTGCCGATTGGCAACCCTAGTCTTAGCCAAGATGTGCACACTACAGCAGGGCTACTTGACTTTGTAAAGCATAGCGACCAAAAAGCAGGATACCTCCTTGTTACAGCATTTATACTCTGATATATTCTCTGTTTTTAATGCATTCATTGTACACCCTTGTAATGCAATTAGCTATACAGTAGCAACACAGGGAATTAACATAATACTCTTGAAAATGTACACCAGACAATTCACACACATTTGATATTCATAAATATATTTGAAGATGGCACATAATGGTGTTGTGTAGCACTGCCGTAAAAGACACTTGATTTCGCACCTTGCACTTGATTCTGTCTTGCCTTCGTCCAAGATCTCACTGGGGTCATATTGTAAATGACAAGCAACATTCATAAGTAGCAGGAAGGAAACAAAACTGCGTATCGTGACAGTGGCATTCAGGTGTGTGATGCCTCGCTCTGAAAATCAATGTGGCTGGCAGGACTCCATCACATTGTTGACTTAAAATAAGAGGGGGGGTGCTAGCACTAATGCACTAGCCAAATTGCTATGCAGTTCGACACTCCGCCATTGAAGAGTTGATTAGAGCTATAGACGGATTCTCATTAACTCCTCGCTATGCTTAGGACATGTCCCAAGAAACTTTAAAATGGCAATTATCAAACCGCTAATTAAGAAGCAACAACTTGATCCTGGAGAACTTGCTAATTATAGACCGATTTCAAATCTCCCGTTTATGTCAAAAATACTAGAAAAGGTAGTATCCTCCCAAATATGTTCATTTCTACAGAGAAATAGTATATATGAAGAATTTCAATCAGGATTTAGGCCTCATCACAGTACAGAGACTGCACTTATCAGAGTTACAAATGACTTGCTCTTATCATCTGATCGCGGCTGCATTTCTCTTCTAGTGCTTTTAGATCTTAGTGCTGCATTCGACACGATAGATCACAACATTCTCTTGAATAGGATGGAGAATTATGTTGCATTTGTGGAGTGGCATTAGCGTGGTTTAGGTCATATTTAGCAGACCGCTACCACTTTGTCTATTTAAATGAGGAATTTTCAAACCAAACAAAAGTAAAGTATGGAGTGCCACAGGGATCAGTTTTAGGGCCTCTGCTTTTCTCCATGTATATGCTTCCCCTGGGAGATATTATCAGGAATCGTGGAATAAGTTTCCACTGTTATGCCGACGATACACAACTTTATATTTCTTCAAAACCTGATGAGATTTCACAATTCTCAAAATTAGCAGAGTGTATCAATCAGAGGTGGGGGACTCGAGTCACATGACTTGACTCGAGTCTGACTCGAGTCACAATTTTCAGGACTTGTGACTTGCTTGATTAAAGTACGAAAATGACTTGACTTGACTTTGACTTGAGAACAAGTTACTTGAGACTTGACTTGACTTGAAGTGGAAGACTCGACAATGACTTGAACTTATAATAAACAAACAGCAATACAATTAATTAAAATATATATATATTGTGACGTCAGCAGCACTATCGGCATCTGTGCCTTTAACGCTGCTCAATTCAAACCGCGCCAAACATGGCAGACAGTAGTCGAGCTCCACAAATTGTCTCGTTTGGCTATACAGACTTTGAACTGGACCGTGCCTATAAAAAAAGATTTGCCAGTTGCAAAATATGCAAGGCACGAATATCCGACACGACAACCACAACGTCAAATTTCGTTCGACATATCAAGAAGAACCACAACGAAAGGTAAGAAAGTAATCTCTTTATAGTCAGTTTCACTAAGATCTACGTTATAACGATTACTATGAATTAATCTTTTCTGTTTGTTATAATTTGGCCTTGATGGCATATTATGTTTTTTCTTATTAGAAATGTGACCATGGCATTATCATTATACTGTTACGTCTAAATAGATGTAACTTATTGGGGAATTTGACTATAACAGTGGCGTAGCCTGAATTTTTTAATGTTGATTGGCATCTTAAAATGAGCGGGCAGCTCAATAGTACATGTAGGTTATAATGTATGTATTAAATGTGCGCATTTTCAAGTTTGTGGACTGCGTGTGGAAACTATAAAGCATTGCGCATAACGTTACTGCATGACAGGCTAACATGGAGGCGCCGATGTGATCACTAGCACGCACCTAAACATTTCTAAGGGGCTGTTTAACTAGGGTTGCTAACCGTTCCGTATAATACGGAATCGTTCCGTATTTGACACATAAAAGTCTTGTTCCGTATTGAACTGATCACGGAACGCACTTTGTTCCGTATTTTTGAGTATCAATTCAGTGCAAATCCATGACAGACACATAGCTATTCTAATATATATGTCAGACAGACTATGAATGAACGAAGACCTGCTTTAATGCAAAATTCGGGACTTGGCACCCCTTGGCGGGCTCTGACCGCGCTCACGCCATTGGCTGTGCAGTTGCCGCAGCACAGCCTATGAGCGAGCCAGACGGCATAGATATATATATATATATATATATATATATATATATATATATATATATATATATATTTTTTTTTTTTTTTTGTTTTTTTTATGCATACAAACAATACAAAGATAACAATCATAATATACACTTCTGTAACAAAATTGTAATTAAAACTGTACAAATATAACAACAATATGTACAGTGTCATCTAAAACAAAGAAGAAAATAACAATAAATGAAAAATAGAAGATACAAAAACAACAAAAAAAAAAATAAAAAAAAAAAAAAAAGTCAAGAGGGTGAGATATGTTATACATCACTTAGAGCAGGCCTAAATAAATTAAGGTCATTACAAATTAAAAATGTTTTTAACGCCTTCTTATTTACTGAGGACGAGATGGTGTTAAGGTACATTTCAAACTCTTTCAAAAAAACAATAAAGATTGGTTTATTGTTGGTGAATTTACATTTATGGATATAAAATTTGACAATAAAAAAAATTTAATTAGTTACAAAGCAGGGTTTTTTTTTTAATGGGATCAGAATCAAAGTATCCAAAAATAATGTATTTAAAAGTTACTGATATATCTTGCTGAGTATTGTCTTTAATAAAAGTTTCAATATTCTCCCATAGTCGTTTAGTATAGAAACAGGACCAAAATAAATGATAAACAGTTTCAGTGTGAACTTGGCAAAATGAGCATCTTGTGTCAATATTACTTTTATATTTAATCATAAAATATTTAGCAGGGTAAAATTTATTTATTATTTTGAAGGATACTTCTTTTACTTTATTCAGTTAAAAAATATTTTTGTGGTAAGGACCAAATCTTTTCCCAATTACGGCATAGATATATACAGCATAGATATATACGGCTGTGCAGCTGCAAATGCGTTTTACATATAGGCTTCAGTAAATCGAGGAAAAGGAGTTTCCGAAGACATTTGTTGGCTATGATAAGAAAAACTACTAAATTAAAAAAATATATTTTTTGCACTTGAAAGAACATTCTAGAAGTCTAATTCTATTGAATAAGTTCGCACAAGGCTACAGAAAACTGTTGTGGTTGGCAACCCTATGTTTAACGTTACACCTGGCCACTTCATGCGTTTTCTCAGATCGGATAGCTGATTCTGATTTATCAAAAGCGATTCCATTTACACTTGGTCACATAAAGGACCCGCACCAGCCGACTACATGACAGCTTCTTTCCCCAAGCAGTCAGACTGTTGAACACTTGATCTATCACGATCAATAATTAGCACTGCACTTTATTCATCTATAATTTCATACTGGACTGTCAACATATTCTCCTCAATATACTACTTCATATATATATATATATATATATATTTCATATACTCCCACTTATTGTATATTTTGTATTGTATATTGTGTGTATTGTTTACTGTACATTGTATATAATTATCGTGTTGTGTAAGTATGTGTACATTTGATTTGTAAATTGTTTTGTGTAAGTATGTGTACATTTGATTTGTAAATTGTTTTGTGTAAGTATGTTGTTTATTGTAATTGGTATATGTCTCGTCACTGTCATGACTGATATGTTGCTCGGAACTGCACACAAGAATTTCACCTACTGTTGCACTTGTGTACATGGTAGTGTGACAATAAAGTGATTTGATTTGATTTGATTTGATAAATGTGGTTTTGCAAATTGATTTTCCTTAAATTACATTATTTTTAAAAATGTAAAGAATGTTTGTGCATACGAAAATAAATTTGTTTTAATGTTTACAGGTAATGTTAATGTCTGAACGTTTTCTGTAAACAACACAATTTTATTTTATATTCAGATATTAATGTAGCACAGATATGCATATGATTAATATGTAGCAAATGTATAATAAATAAGATACATAATATATGCATACAAGTTCATCTTTTCTGTGCAAAAATAAATATGTATCGAAAAAATATACCTCTATTTATTTTAGTAGTGTGACTTGACTTTACTTGAAACTTATCAGGACTTGACTTGACTTGCTTGATTTATCTGAACTGCGACTTGAGACTTGACTCGAGACTTGATGGTTAAGACTTGAGACTTGCTTGGACTTGACCATGTGTGACTTGTCCCCACCTCTGGTATCAATGAAATAAAAGATTGGATGGGCAGAAATTTCCTTCTACTCAATTCTGACAAAACAGAGGTTCTAATTATTGGACCAAAAAACTCTAAAAAAATAAGCCACTAAAATATAATTTGACTCTAGATGGATCAAATTACAAATGTTTGTAGAACAGCATTCTTCCACCTAAGAAATATTGCTAAATTAAGGCAAATGCTCTCGGTTGCTGATGCCGAAAAACTAATTCATGCGTTCATGACCTCAAGACTAGATTATTGTAATGCATTACTGGGAGGATGTCCAGCAAGATCAATAAATAAACTTCAATTGGTTCAAAATGCAGCAGCCAGAGTGCTGACGAGAACCAAGAAATATGATCATATTAGCCCCATTTTATTACCGTTACATTGGCTACCTGTTAAATCCCGTATTGATTTTAAAATTCTGTTAACTACGTACAAAGCTTTGAATGGTCTAGCCCCACAGTACTTAAGTGATCTTCTAACACGCTATATTCCAACACGTTCATTAAGATCGCAAAATTCTGGCCTATTAATAGTTCCTAGAATATCAAAATCCACTAAAGGAGGAAGATCCTTTTCATATTTGGCTCCTAAACTATGGAATAGTCTCCCAAACACTGTTCGAGATGCAGACACACTCTCTCAGTTTAAGTCTAGACTAAAGACTCATCTATTTAGCCAGGCATACACCTGATTTATCCCACAATTAGGCTGCTTTAGTTGGGTCTGCCGGAACCAGAAACCAGAAACATTGAGCATGATCTCTAACTCTGCAATAAATTCAATGGCATCTACGCTTACATCTTTTTATTTGTTTCCCTTTTATTTGTCTCAACCTCGGGACTCCTACCCTGAGGTCACCAGAACCGGCTGGATCCAGCACCATTCCTGCTTCATGTTGGACTCCACTGCTACATGTCGCAGAATGATGATGACTAAATGCAGCCGGTGCCAGCCAAACATCACTTCAATCTATTATGACGGACTTCAGAGGATGAAATTATGCCAACTCCAACCTGCATCACCTCGGTCTATTTATGGACTACGATCCTGAAATGAAATGCTTAGACTAACAAATGCCAACAAAAGCCTTCATCAGCCAATTAACAAGGACAATTGCATCTGTGAACTTCTGCAATTAATCAAGATGGACTTCAAAGACTTTGGTCATTAATCTTACAGTTCAAACACAATCTATGTTTAATCAATGACCCTTATCACTTAGTTTAATCATTTTAAACCATGATTTTACCTATACATAATTAATATTTACATTACATTCATAATGTTAGCCAGAGGGGAACTGGCCCCCACAGTGAGTCTGGTTTAGGGTTAGGGTGGGGTTAGTCAGAGGGGAACTGGCCCCCACAGTGAGTCTGGTTTAGGGTTAGGGTGGGGTTAGTCAGAGGGAACGGGCCCCCACAGTGAGTCTGGTTTAGGGTTAGGGTGGGGTTAGTCAGAGGGAACGGGCCCCCACAGTGAGTCTGGTTTAGGGTTAGGGTGGGGTTAGTCAGAGGGAACTGGCCCCCACAGTGAGTCTGGTTTAGGGTTAGGGTGGGGTTAGTCAGAGGGAACTGGCCCCCACAGTGAGTCTGGTTTAGGGTTAGGGTGGGGTTAGTCAGAGGGAACGGGCCCCCACAGTGAGTCTGGTTTAGGGTTAGGGTGGGGTTAGTCAGAGGGAACTGGCCCCCACAGTGAGTCTGGTTTAGGGTTAGGGTGGGGTTAGTCAGAGGGAACTGGCCCCCACAGTGAGTCTGGTTTAGGGTTAGGGTGGGGTTAGTCAGAGGGAACTGGCCCCCACAGTGAGTCTGGTTTAGGGTTAGGGTGGGGTTGGTCAGAGGGGAACTGGCCCCCACAGTGAGTCCGGTTTCTCCCAAGGTTATTTTTCTCCATTTATCTACATCTTATGGAGTTTTGTGTTCCTTGCCACAGTCGCCTACAGCCTGCTCACTGGGGTTATTAATACAATTATCATTTAATTATTTATAAACACTATTAAAATTCGTATTTTATCTAAATTACACAATGATGATTAATCGACTTTATAGACATTACAGTTCTTATCGTCTGTTAATGCTAATATTCTGTAAAGCTGCTTTGAAACGATGTGTGTTGTGAAAGGCGCTATACAAATAAAATTGACTTGACTTGACGGAGAGATCAGAATCTCAGCGTTTGAAGAGTTGCATTTACCTTCAGCCTTGACTCGACTTCACACATAGCAGCACTCTTGAATTAACCATTGATGATTTAAAACATACTGGGACCCACTTTAGATTAGGTGGCCTTAACTACTATGTACTTAACCATTTGATACAATGTACTTACAGTTGAAGTCAGAACATTACATACACCTTAGCCACCTTATTGTTATTTTATGATTTATGAAAGTGTTAATTGCCCAGATTAACACTTCCAATATGCCTTTGTATGCATTCAGTAATTTGTTGCATTTGTGATTTAGTTTAATTCTACAATACTGAAAATATATTATTCATGTGCAGTTTGTTTATTGTCATTTTGTCCAATTCTGTCTATTTTCTGCCACAGTTTCACTGTCAATTTCTTGCATGCATGACAATTTCCTGAACAGCAAAAGCCACGCACTTTGTAAACCCTGTTTAGACCCGTTTTACAAATAAAACATATCATTAGTAGCATCGAACACATTGGCCAACAGTTGCGCTGCACTGGCAAATGAACGAACACGTTGTAATATTGAACGAAGTCTTAAATCTGTTTGCTGCATTTGTGAATGTGACAGAAAGCATGGACGTAACTTTAGTCTAGCTAGTCATTACATATCACGTAAAACTACATTGAATCTGATGGGTTTTTTTAAACAGAGGCTATAATTTATTATCCCGTATACTGCATTTCCACTTATATTCATTTCTGCAAATTTCGTGGGATGGTGTTCATGGTGATGGTGCTTAAGGTTTGAAGTGTTTCCCGCCTGAGCCGATATTTTTTTGCAACAAATTTTACAGACTGGGTAACCATCAACATTGATGGTGCTTCGTGGGTCTTTTACATAGCCAAGTAATCCCAGACAGCAGACTTCAACCTCTGTGGCGGCGGAAATAAAGGTTTAGGCTTGGACATGCCTAGGTAGCTTTGCCTTTAAATTGTTTAACTTGGGTCAAATGTTTTGGGTAGCTTCTCACAAGCTTCTCTCTCTTGTCCTTCCTCATGATGCCATCTATTTTGTGAAGTGCACCAGTCCCTCCTGCAGCAAAGCACCCCCACAACATGATGCTGCCACCCCCCATGCTTCACGGTTGGGATGGTGGTTTTCGGCTTGCAAGACTCACCCTTGTTTCTCCAAACATTACGATGGTCATTATGGCCAAAGAGTTCAATTTTAGTTTCATCAGACCAGAGAAAATTTCTCCAAAAATCTTTGTCCCTGTGTGCACTTGCAAACTGTAGTCTGGCTTTTTAATGGTGGTTTTGGAGCAGTGGCTTCTTCCTTGCTGAGCAGCCTTCCAGGTCATGTCGATATAAGACTCGTTTTACTGTGGATATAGATACTTGTCTACCTGTTTCCTCCAGCATCTTCACAAGGTCCGTTGCTGTTGTTCTGGGATTGATTTGCACTTTTCATACCATCTCTTGGAGACAGAATGCGGTATGATGGCTGCATGGTCCCATGGTGTTTATACTTGCGTACAGGTGAACGTGGTACCTTCAGGCATTTAGAAATTGCTCCCAAGGACGAACCAGACTCGTGGAGGTCCACAATTTTTTTCTGAGGTCTTGGTTTATTTCTTTGTATTTTCCCATGATGTCAAGCAAAGAGGCACTGAGCTTGAAGGTAAGCCTTAAAATAGCTCCACAGTTACACCTCCAATTGACTCCAATTAGACAATTAGCTTATCAGAAACTAATTGGCAAATTGTTTAAAGGCTTGACATTTTTTTCTGGAATTGTCCAGGCTGCTTAAAGGCACAGTTAACTTAGTGTATGTGAACTTCTGACCCACTGGCATTGTGATATAGTCAATTAAAAGTGAAACAATCGGTCTGTAAACAACTGTTGGAAGACTTATTTGTGTCATACACAAAGTAGATAAATGATTTGCCAAAACTATAGTCTGTTAATATGAAATCTCTATAGTGGTAATGATATGTAAAGTGTAATGTATGCAAACTTCTGACTTCAACTGTATATGTACCAGTGGCGGCTGCTGGTCTTTCAAAGAGGGGAAGCTCATTTTCGGCCTACATTATAAACTTATTTACCCTATTTTTTGCACTAAATCAATCTTAGGTGTTGATCTGCCCTGCTGTTTAATTCTAATTTTTTCCTCGTAAGGAAGACTTTCAAATGGCTTCACCAAAATCAGGTCGACAATATTAGCACCGTCTGCCATCGTGCGCAGTTTCACCCGTACGACGCTAGCCTAGCCTACGAACGAACGCTCTAAAACTAAATATATTAAACTTGGTAAAACTGAAACAAGGAATGTGGTGTATAATTGTGTGAAATGTATTATGCAAATTGATTAGCAATTTCGCCAAACAAATATAAAGAAATAGGTTGCAGCAGTTTGTCTTTCGACTACACTTGAGAAATCCGCGAAGGGACTGAGCGCGAAATAGCTTCAGTGACTTCTTATAGTACAGATTCGCTGTCAATCAAAAGGAGATGCAGTCTTTCGACAGATCCTCCAATCATCACGCTGAAGCCCGAGTCCGGGCCAGCCCACTCCTCATTCACCCCCAGAGACGCTGAGCGTCCGTGGGCGGGACATAATCGCAGCATTTATCCAATGACCGTCTATTTTCGAGCACTGAAAAAACTATTCAGTGCAGCCCCATTGAAGTCAATGGACGCTCGGCTTCAACAGGGAAATGCACTGACGCTACGGGAATGTATGAGAAGTAAATCGAGTCAGCCGACCTGCTATATGTAATGTAGCTGATTCTGAACGAACTCGTCTTCGAGATGAACGTGTTCTAACGCATTTTTAGTCAATAAATTGTTTACACAATAGTACATATTTGACCATTATTTTTTTGACATTATAGGGGAAGCTGAGCTTCCCTTGCAGTCTTAAAGAAATCCCCACTGATATGTACATACATGTTGCTGCATTTAATTACATTTGTAGTTACACAGTAAACTTTGGCCCTAACTCTAACTCAACACATACCCCAAAACCTAACTCTAACCCCTAAGTCTAACCCACCATTACTCCTAAACCTACCCGTACCTCAGCCTCAGTAGCAGCAAATGTGTGAATTTTGCAGAAGAACAAGTAGTTTCACAGTAAATACATAGAATGTTAGTACATAATAGTTAAGGCCACCTCATATAAAGTGTGACCAAATATTGATAAAGTCCAAAAATGTACATTTGAACTTTTAAATCTTCTTGAATACTGATTCAGACCTTCTATAGATCTCGTATTGTTTTTCTACATGTATGTAGTGGTAAAAAAGTTTTGCATAAATTTGCATTTTATATCCTTATTTTAGGGCACAATTTGCAGAATAGATTGTATTAAAGATGATACAATATGTCTTATCTGTGTGCACAGACTTCATGCTGGCCTGGCCATTGGCATATAACTCAACATCTCTGGGTTTCATTTTGTATTTTTTTCGATCTCTTCATGAAACAAATCTCTCCCACTCATCTCTGTCATTTTAAAAGGCATGCAACCATCCACGTGTGTGTGCGTATGTCACCTAAACATCCAAATGAGCACCATCCTGTCTTTACATTATGCCTTTGGCAGCGAGCTGTCAAGCCCACATCTCGTTTCAGATGAATATGTGTGGGTGGTCTACTTTATTGCATGCCTGCCCACATCCAGTATCAATGTGACACTGTAAAAATGAACTAAAATCAAAATGACAAACTGAAATATGGCTGGTAAAAGTTGACAAATATATACAGTACAAGTCAAAAGTATGGGCACCCCACCCATTTATTTCATATGACTATTTTCCACATTTAAAGGAATAGTTCACCCAAAAATGAAAATTCTCTCATCATGTATTCACCCTCAGGATATCCCAGGTGTGTTTGACTTTTTTTCTTCACCAGAACACATTTGAAGAAAAACAGAAAACTGTCTTAACTCAGTAGGTCCTTAAAATGCAAGTGAATGGAGATTTGTCTTTTGAAGCTCCAAAAAAAACAGACAGTCAGTGGTTAAATGAATGTCTTCTCAAGCGATACGATAAAAATTGATCTCTTTTAGCATTAAAAGTAAAGTACTTTTTAACTATAATCCAATTCTTCACAAGAGGGTGGAGTCCAAGCGCTCAGTCACAGACGGGGGGTGATTTTCTCCCCTTTTTCTCCCAATTCGGAATGCCCAATTCCCAATGCGCTCTAAGTCTTCGTGGAGGCGTAGTGACTCAATCCAGGTGGCTGAGGACGAATCTCAGCTGCCTCTGCGTCTGAGACCTCAATCCGTGCAACTTATCACGTGGCTTCTTGAGCACGTTTCCGTGGAGATATAGCGCATGGGAAGGCTTCCCGCCATCCACTGCGGCATCCATGCACAACTCACCACGCGAGAGCAAACCACATTATAGCGACAACGAGGTGGTTACCCCGTTTGACTCAACCCTCCCTAGCAACTGCCAATTTGGTTGCTTACGAGACCTGGCTGGAGACACTCAGCACGCCCTGGTATTTGAACTAGCGAACTCCAGGGGTGGTAGCCAGCATCTTTACCGCTAAGCTACCCAGGCACTGGGAAACAGTGCAAACAAACTCAAACTGAAAAACACGAGAGACAGAATGATCCGACAAACACTCTTTCACAATTGCCTCTACAGAAATTCAAACGGTGTGATCTGTTGCCACAGTGGTGCTGTTAAAAGTGAATTGATTGGTTTAAGGCTGCTAAAATGGGCGGGGCAAGACTTCAAAGGGAGACTGTCTTCCAAAGCTGCATGGTAAGGGGTGCGGCAAATCAAGAAATCAGAAACATGATTTGATGCTCACTCAATTTGATAAGTGTGACAGGGCGGAGGGCGGGTTAGGATTTTACACACCCATCCCCTTATCAGGCTAATCAAGCCTCAGAGACGGGTAAATGGTCTGCACTTATATAGCACCTTTTTAAGCCTTAACGGTATTCAAAGCACTTTACACTGTGACTCATTCACCCATTCACACACATTCAAACACCAATGGCAGCAGAGATGCTATGTAAGGTGCTAGCCTGCCATTGGGAGCAACTTGGTGTTCAGTGTCTTGACCAAGGACACTTCGGCATGTGGAGTCGTGTGCACCGGGATTTGCACCACCAACCCTGCGATTAGAGGCCAACCCGCTCTACCAACTGAGCCACAGCCGCCCCAGTAAGGATAAAGGCCGACTGCGGATGGTGGTGCAATAGAGAGCGAGCGTTTACGGGCAGCTGTCCGTCCTGTGTGTGTGTGTTTTTGTCTTTTGGTTTATTTCTTCATTAAACTATTATTTATATTGTCAAGCCGGTTCTCGCCTCCTCCTTTCATTTAACTGCTTTACACTAGGTTTTTAGACGATTAACCAAAAAGGTGAACTATCCCTTTAAGAATAATAGTAACGGAGTGACTACTTGCACTAGTGTAAATAGCACCTGCCACACAGTGCGGCTATTTGGACACCAATAATCTGGTGGAAACACAGAAAATTAAGACAAACTGCACCTCTAGTGTCGCTGCAGTGGTGTGGTTGTGGTTTATTTCATGCGGACGACCTTATATATACTGTATAAATTTAGAGAGAGAGAGAGAGAGAGAGAGAAAGAGAAAGAGAGAGACGCCTATACATACCCTTCAATGATAACCTACAATAAAGACTGTCATAGCTTCATTAAAATATAATAGAATTATAGCACCACAGATTTCACTTACCAGCGATTAAGTTGTAGGTTGGTGAAGAAATTCTATGACAGTCTTTATTATAGGTCATCGTTTAAATTAAAAAACATTAAAAAAAGTCACACACAAGCATGAATTCAACCTTTCTTATCTCCTGGAGGGAAAAAAAGGCCTTTCAAATGTTCAAGATTCATTGTGGTGGAGGTAACTGAAAAGATTAAGTAACATATTGGAGCTCAATGGCAGTGCCATCCAGCCACAGAGCGCAAGCCTGATTGAATTTTAAAGTTATCAGTGGGTATTAGATTTGCATTGAACGTCCACGGTGGTGGCACTTGCAGCAGAATATTGAAAATTACATTTAACATGCTACATCAAGTGAGGAATGGATTTACATCAAAGGACTGGGGGAAAACTAATTAATTCAATGGCTGTGACATCCATAGAAAAATGGGACACTGCTGCCTTTTGCACTGCATATGAACGGCTGGTCATGTTGGATGTTTAAAGGGCAGTATAGTTATTACATTCACCTGGTGGATGATAGAACATATCAATGTCCTAACAACAACCCAGAACACCCTAGCAACTCACACAAACACTAACAACCACTTACAACACATTGGCAATCGCATAGCAACACCTTAAGAGCCATTTAGGACACCTTAGCAACAACCTAGCAATGCCTTAGCAACCACCCCAAACCACGTCTTTGACTGATGTCTGGCTCATCCGTACAGAGCATCAGAGCATCAGCTTTCCGTCGTCATGTGTGAGCTGCTTCCTGCATTGGATAGGGTCAATGCCTAGTGCTCGGAGTACTGTAGTGTTTTAACCCGGTCAAACGCACCCAACAAGAGACATTTCCTTCTAAACAAACAGTGACAAAGTGACCGATTGTTGTTGATTTCCAAATACATGTATATTCATATTTAAACTGCAAAAAAACTGATTTGTTGTCCTAATAAAATGACGGCAATTCATCCCATTTGAGATTGATTTTCGAAATCGATGGCTAGTTAGAGCATCCAGCATTAGACCAACATCCACAAAGACCAACAATACGTTGACTGTGTCCCACAGCGATAAAAAAACACTGTCAGTGTGAACGGGACTTCAGCTAAGACCATCAAACCTGCACCATTAAGCACACAGTACTGAGATAATATCAAGTTTCAAAACTTAATTTCCGCATCAGACCAACTCCGAGACCTCTTTGCGTTTCGAACTAATGTGCTCCAATGCGCTCATGTATTTTTCATTAAATCACAGTTGGCAGCACACCGAGGTGGAGCGACATTACCTAATTGCTCTCATATCATCTCTGATTGTAACCTGATCTTTGTGTTGCGGCCCGGTGCGGCAGATGCATTCATGTCTTAAAGGAAAACGCACAAGGCATGGTTAAGGATGAAAGCATAGCTGCAGGCAAACTGTTTTACATGTGAACACCCAACCTCCCCGAGCACGACTGGCTCCGGCAAAAGAGACGTTGGAAAGTCAGAGGCATAACAACCACCAGCCGAGCAATTTGGTGTCTCTGTTAGATGGGTTGCGCTGTTGGCAGGCGAATAGGATGGGATCTGAGGGCAGCTGAGACTAAACTCTCAGGCATTTTTAAACTTACACTGACATAGGAACACTATTTAAGGCATTAAGCACAATTAAGCACAAAGGCATTAAGGGTAAGATCGTGCATATATACGCACTCAACGTGGAAGTCAACTGCATGCACAACTATAACCGTGGAGTGGTGGTGGTGTAGTGGGCTAAAGCACATAACTGGTAATCAGAAGGTTGCTGGTTCGATCCCAACAGCCACCACCATTGTGTCCTTGAGCAAGGCACTTAACTCCAGGTTGCTCCAGGGGATTGTCCCTGTAATAAGTGCACTGTAAGTCACTTTGGATAAAAGCATAACTATGCACAAAATGCATAAATGTAAATGTAAATAATGCTGATAAAATGTGACATTCCAACTGAGCAAGTTTCTTGAGAATTTGAGCAATTTCTGAAACTTGCAGCTCTAGGACTGCCAATAATCCACTGCAGTAACAAAACTACATCAGGAAAGGGAAACACAGAGTGACCTTTAGTGGCTGCTATGAAATCTAAATTAATAATAAATGTTATTGACAATAATGCTTTGGTCAAGTATCAACTTTAGCCTCCATAGTCTATTTCAAAGAGTGTATCAGCATAACACATGCCATACACAGGGCTGTAAAATACAGTCAAGGTGACAAGGGCTGGACTGGGAAGAGAAATCGGCCTGGGATTTTACATGACAACTGGCCATAAGGTTGTTGGGGGGGCGATATGTCCTTTTCTGCATATCGCAGAGCCGTTTTGTGGTCCGTTCTGCATAATGCGTTGGCTCATTTTTGCTAATCGTGGCCCATTTGGCACGTTTCGCGGACACACCACCGGCCTGCTCGGTTCTCCCGCTGGCCAGTCCATCCATGATCGGCCCCAAAGTGCGTCGGCCCACCAGGAAAATGCCCAGTATGCCAGATTGCCAGTCCAGCACTGAAGGTGACCCATGTATGAGAAAAGATTCAGATTCTGCTGGATCTAACTAGGATTCAGTCTGACAAATTTTGTATCAATATTAAAGGTTCAAACTACCATAAAACTTCCTATAAATGATTTTGAAAGTGTGTCATGTCATAATTCTCCATGGTAATAACTTCAATGGCTAAAATCGGAGTAGCATACTATACCACTTGCAGTATACAAGTAGTAAGCAATACTGTAAGTAGTATCAACAATTTTAACATCTTTTAATCGCCACGAGACATTTCTTTTTTTTATCAAACTGAGATTAAAAAGGCAAAGCAGCCATTCTTAATTCTAAAATGATAACTGGATATTCTGATGTCAAAAGTACCATTACTTTGGTACCAGGAGTGGTGGTGGTGTAGTGGGCTAAAGCACCGAACTAGTAAGCAGAAGTTTGCTGGTTCGATCCCAACAGCCACCACCATTGTGTCCTTGAGCAAGCACTTAACTCCAGGTTGCTTCAGGGGGATTGTCCCTGTAAGTCGCTTTGGATAAAAGCATCTGCCAAATGCATAAATGTAAGTCGATACTAAAATAATAAAGATGTCCCGATACCAGTGTTTATGCAGAACTGGTAGCACCGAGCACAGACTCAATTCGATACCTGCGCTCTGTCTGCTCTTTCAAATGCTCTCCCACAAATCTGACACCTTTGGGTGAAAATGAATGCTAAGATGCTATGATTAATCTAATTAAAATCGTGATAGGCCCTAGTGTGACTATAAAAAAGAAAAAGGATGCCATTTAATTAAATAAATACTGTCTGCATGTGCTGCACGCTTTACAGTGAATGTGTGAAGCCGCTCACATGCTAAAATCACCCTGTTAAAAGCCTCACGCACGTGTGTGTTGTAATAGATGATAGAACAGAGCATTTATTCACAGTGAAGCACGTAGTAATCAAATGCAAAACACTAGATTTGGGGAAAACAATTACGTTTCATATTGGTATCAACTACTAAAATGTTGGTATTGTGACAACCCTAACTGGATACTACTCACTGAATTAAACGTTCAACATAATGAGGTTATGTGACAACGTAGAGTACTTCTGTTTTCTAATGTACACTCTTCTGAATACCATGGTAGAAAAGTAGGCATCATGCCTACTGAATTTTATCAGTTGACCTGAATTGAACAAAGTGTTACTCAGCAGAATGTTCTGGGACAGAATAACCCGGCATCGTTGCATTCTGGAGAGCAAGACCTCCAAATGTCACCACCCGTATTAAATGTCCTTCCTCACTCACAAAGATACATGCACTCAGAACTCTGATAGTAATGGCTGTCTGTTTTGTATTAGGCTGCATCTATTTTCTGTCTTCCACATAGGGTGCACTTTAGTCACAACTAAACCACCAAAACAAACCACTTCTTATTAGAACGACATAAGGTTGGCGTTTTTTATTTAAGGTGTTGCAGACACCTGCTAGAGAGCATACAGCTGGGCTTGAACAAACATAACGCATGCACATATGGAGTGGTGGTGGTGTAGTGGTCTAAGCACATAACTGGTAATCTGGTAATCAGAAGGACACTGGTTCAAACCCCACAGCCACCACCATTGTGTCCTTGAGCAAGGCACTTAACTCCAGGTTGCTCCGGGTGGATTGTCCCTGTAATAAGTGCACTGTAAGTCGCTTTGGATAAAAGCATCTGCCAAATGCATAAATGTAAATGTAAACATGCCACAGATGTCTATATGCAAAAAGAATGACCAAAAACGGGAACAAACAAAAATGTGTAAAAAATAATTTTAAACAAGGACTTGCAAAACCAGATAAGAGCATGGCTGGGTCTAAAGAGGGGCTAGGGGTGGCATTCCCCCTAGATTTTCCTCATGCCCCACAAAGTTCTGATGCCCTCAACTTTACTGACAGCGAAACAATCAAGGGGTACTCCACTCTCCGGACTGAAGGCGAAACGATCAAGAGATCTCATTCAGTACAAAGCCTGTACAAATGAAACACAGATGCCACATACTACATACCCTCTCTAAACTGAGTGTCCAAATGACTTTCTTAAGCCTTTTCGCCACATTAGTGCAGATGCATGTAATTAGCATTAATAATTAATGAGGCTCTCTCATTGGCGGATGAGGCAAGAGGGTGTGTCCAGCATAATTATATCACATAATGCAATGCATTGGATTGGCCTTTCATATCCAGTATGACGTATTAACCAGGAACGATAACAACTGCTATTTTTAACATCTCTCTTAACTCATTGCTTAATAGAAGACATTTGAAATGTATTTAAATTATGCAGAGTAACCATATATGTTGCATAATTTAGCCCAATACTGTTTGAATGGTCTATCACTGCATAACATTTGCCTCTTTCTGGGTGGAATCAAAAACACACTGATTTCGTGTGTGTCTCTTTAAATGCAAATGAGCTGCTGCTCCTCAGGGGAGGAGCTATGATAATAGGGTGGAGTCCATCACCAGTTGTGGGCGTGGCCTGCTCTAACATGATGTCACCGTTCATTTTGACACACAGTTTTTGAGTAATAGAAATATAAGAAAGAGAAGTGAATACTTAACTATATTAGAATATTTTTCAAGTTGTAATTTTTAAGTGGAATTTTAGCATGCAGCTAAATGTAGTGCATTATGTTCTCAGGAATATAAACATGGTCAAGCGATGTACGTTGATACTACACGAGAGAGAGAGAGAGAGAGAGAGAGAGAGAGAGATTAAAAATGAGAGAATGAACAAGATTATTGGCATATCGAGCTCGACCCTACAATGTTTCTTTCCTTAATAAGAAAGAAATGCTGTGCACTGATCGCTGTGGCATTTGGGTGACATTTACCAGTGTAGCTTGAGGGGATGTAGACCATGTACTTTTAATTTCGCAATTAACCGCCGTTTCATTTCTAAATTTCAAACAGAGCCAATAAGGGTGTAAACACCTGCGAGAGGAGCACTGAAATCAAAAGATTGTGTTAACATCTGCCGTTCTGCTGCACTCCCCCTTTCTGCATATCTGTTAATTAAGAGATATCTTTAATAATTAATGGTAGCCATTTTGTGTGAACTGCCACATTTTGCTTGTTCTGCATTTTAGATAATGATCCATCACACCCCTCGACTTTTGTTTGAATGTTTGATGAAGTGTTGATGGGCTGTTAACGCAATAAACTTTTACCCCAAAGACTATTACGTTTACATTTATGCATTTGGCAGACGCTTTTATCCAAAGCGACTTACAGAGCCCTTATTACAGGGACAATCCCCCCGGAGCAACCTGGAGTTAAGTGCCTTGCTCAAGGACACAATGGTGGTGGCTGTGGGGATCGAACCAGTAGCCTTCTGATTACCAGTTATGTGCTTTAGCCCACTACACCACCACCACTATTAGGACGAGACAGAGCGAAACATGGAGGATGGCGAGAAATATACAGTGTTTAAGCAGTTTAAGCAGTAAGAGTCGAAGAACTATGAATGAAGAACTAGACCTGGATGAGCCCAGTCACACAAAACAAACGTCCCATGAAACATTCCAAAAGATTCCAGAAAGCATCAGAAGTAATTGTGCGTTTGAAGGTCACACAATATGGACAGCCTGTTCCCATAGAAATGTAATTGTGGTGACATTTAAATATATATATAATATGGTTTAACACAACACAAGGTGAAATGTCCAATTTGTGGGGCTAAAAGGGAGTTAAATGTTCTTAAGGTTTTTAAGGTTAATGCTCTATCGAGTTTTAACTCAACAAAACCGACCTCCCTACCCTAAACTTTAAACCTAAACCCAACCGATAGTGTCATAAACGTAAATGTGACATAAAACTCACAATATCTGAAGCATTCAAGTCATTTTATGGTGCTTTTACAGGGCTCAACGTTAAGGATTTTTTCGACTGGCCCGGTTGGGCCAATGCTTCAGACTTTTACTTGCCCAGCCAACATTTTCACTGGCCCAAAACAAAAATGAAAAATAGCCGATACATCATGGCTTAAAAATATTGTCCAAAGCGAAACATTTTATTTATATATATATACACACACAAACACAGCTTTGCAGATCCTTGTTATTCTAGCGGTCAGTTTGTCCAGATACTCAGGTGACCTTTCACCCCACACTTCCTGTAGCACTTGCCATAGATGTGGCTGTCTTGTCGGGCACTTCTCATGCACCTCACAGTCTAGCTGATCCCACAAAAGCTCAATGAGGTTTAGATCCGTAACACTCTTTTCCAATTATCTGTTGTCCAATGTCTGTGTTTCTTTGCCCACTCGAACCTTTTCTTTACGTTTTTCTGTTTCAAAAGTGTCTTTTTCTTTGCATTTCTTCCCATAAGTCCTGCACCCCTGAGTCTTCTCTTTACTGTTGTACATGAAACTGGTGTTGAGCGGGTAGAATTCAATGAAGCTGTCAGCGGAGGACATGTGAGGCGTCTATTTCTCAAACTAGAGACTCTGATGTACTTATCCTCTTGTTTAGTTCAACTTCATTTAATGAACCAAATATATTTCAACTGTGTATGATATAATGGCAAGTGATTTCCTAGTACCATTACTCATGGATAAGGTGTTGGATTGATGGCTGCTGTTAGATTTGATAAAAAATGGATCCCCTTACAAATCATGCAGTGTTTAGATGTCATAAGATAGTACAGTGTGAGGAACAGGGTGAAAGTGTTTATGTCTCCATTTTATTCATCATTTGTGAGAAAGTGAATAAAAGTCGTTGTTGTAGCGCCTCTTGTGTTCAGTTCACCGGGAAACTGTTGTGAGTACAACGAGCCACGTAATAATCTCTCAATCCTTCTTTCTTAGAAGCAAATGCTTTCATATTGTAAAGGTTTTTTAGAATCCATCTAAATGAGGTTACAACAGCTACTGAGAATGAGAAAACATTGCTGGACTGATGCTTCCTTGTGAGACCATGTTGGCCAAACATGCATATCAATCACTGTGAGGTTACAGAACACTTTAATCGCCTAAATTCCACAGGCAAAACTATCATCAGCCAACCAGACTGGCAAGCTGCTGTCAGAGCCCTGAGCCACCGTAAATGAGCGGTTAACACAGCAGGCAGCAGCCATCGTAACGCTGCAGACCCCCGGCAGTGAATGTCAGCACGGAAAACCTCTACCGACCAGCATAAAGCATGAACAGAGGCGTGTGAGGTTGCTCTTTGAGACAGAATGAGCCCACACTTATGCAGTGAAGCTCACTGTCTGTTCGTGAGATGCAGTTGTCGCTCAAAAGCCAGCTAATCCGTGAGACTGTTGGCCTGGGGAGAGAAGTCACATCATGGATTGTTTATCATGTTTACGTTAGTCACATAAAAGAAACGTCATTTTTGACTGAACTAGCCGTTGAACTTCGAGCAAAAGCACTGCTAAGTGCCCAGTCAATCCCCAGGGTGTTAATGAGAACTGAAGTGTAAAGACGACACCGCCAACCCATTCTAGACCTCAGTGTGACCCGTGGTTTTTCAGGCCACTTCACAGTCAGTGCGTCTCAAGCAATGAGCAATAATCTGATTGATTACGCTCCTGTGGATGGCTGAAGAATGGACAAATCACAATGGAAACACATGGAAAGCAAAAAGCCCTCGTGTTATAGCAGAGGAAGAACAAGGCTCTTGCTAGTGTACGGTAAATTATGGCACAAAGGCACCGTTCATACAGCAGCAGAACAGGCACGGGACATTTCAAGAGTCCAACCGGTTAGTAAATACAGACGTCAATCCAAACCGCTGACCGTGTGAATATAGCCGGTTGAAAGCCAGATGGATTGAGTGGACATAGATTGCAAGAGGAATTCAAGTATGAAGACAATGCTGCTGGAAAGTTTCAAACCAAAACAAAAGGCAGTAGCCAGGAGGTACTAAAAACCACATTTAGTTCTGGAAGCCCAAAGCTGTCAGACTCGATTAATTCAACCTGCGCGGAGAATGCACAACACTGCCGCGCTAACAAAAGAACACAGACGCATGCGGCTCTCCAGGGAACGCACTAAAACACCTTTTAGAATACAAAACAACCCGCACAGATCCATAACAAACTGCTGCTGAATTCTTGCGATATATTACAGCTGAGTAAAACCACAAAGTTAAATGGAGACATTGCTATTCCCCTTCCAAAGGAAAACATCAAGACGCCTAGCAGTTGCAAAAGCCATTCAGATGTATATTACACCACACTTTGATTGCCATATGTAGTCTGAACTCATTGACTGGTTGTGAAACCCAGGAGAGTTTACAGTCATACGATATCTGAAGGGGAGCTCTTGCATTTGGGCGGCAAAGTCTGGTTTGGTTTCAGAATTTATATTCGTGGTTTCATGTTTTTGTTCACAGTATGTAAAGGGATTTACCAGTAAGGGAAAGCTAATTTGAAACTGTGAAACTGAAATAATTTAAAATATTTTTAATAATAGCTATTGTGAAGCTACCCAACTGAAAAGCTACTCTACGTGCAACTCGATAAAATGCAGGTATGCATTCAATACCACCAGATATAAAACAATGTAAATTATCTAAGAGATAATCTACATGCACTCATCGTTATTGCAAAATAATCCCTGATAAGATGATCTTGTATCACCCTGAAGGGGTTTATTTAGCAAAAAATGGCCAATTGACTGTAGATAAATAATGAAATGTATCGATTTGACAAAGAGAGCGCAGAGTCTCCAGAAACGGTTTGCGAGTTCTGTTAGTGTTTATATTGTGAAAACGACTGTCTGACTGCTCATTATCCCACTTATTACACAACTACTTGCCTCCTAAATAAATAAAATATTGATTTGAGTTGAAATTATTCTATTACCTTCATGTGTTGATTGTTGTATCGGAGTGAAACTAGTTGGAAAGATGACTCGTAATACCTGGATTAATGGTCTGGGTGACTATCTCAGGATGTGCAGTTGTTATTCAGAAATATAAGACCACTGAATGGCGCGATCGACCAATCAGAATCAGGTATTTCAAAGAGAGTTGTAATAAATTAACATATTTTGTAACATTTTCATATTTCGCACACCCGGCCCCTAATCAGGCAAATCAAGCCTCAGAGAGGGATAAAATCCAACTGGAAGCTGCAGTGCGAGAGATTTATGGACAGCTGTCCGACACCTTTGTGTGTTTGTCTTGTTGTTTAGTTCTTCATTAAACTATTATTTATATCGTCAAGTCGGTTCTCGCCACCTCCTTTCCATGAATCCCTGTACACTGGTGCCGGAACCCAGGAAGGAGGGATGTGCCGTAGTGGAGTCCTCGCAGCTACCATCCACCCCAACGGAGCAGCCGCGGCCTGAAAAAATACAGACCGCGTGCGGGGAGCGCTCCTGGCCGACCGAGCGGGGGAGACCCCTTCTGTCCGAGAACGCGGCGGGTGTTCCGTCCGCCACAGGCTGGAAGACTGCCTCCGATTCATCCGGGGGAGGTGCGGCTGTCATCCGTTGGAGGTCAGAGGCGTGGCCGAGTACCAAGCTACGGCATATCGGAGAACCGGCGAGTAAGTGGTTTTTTTTTTCTCTCTCTCTCTCTCTCTCTCTCCTCTCTCTCTTCCACTGCAGCTCCGTGTTGGCCTTTCCCTCTCGTTCTAAAATGTTTTGTTAATTTGGCACGATCACCATTATGGCTTGTAGGTGCCACACATTTTTTTTTGTTTCCCTCCCCTTGTCCCCTCCCTCATCCAGGTAGACGGGGATGTCCTGCTGGCAGATGGTGAGGGAGGCACGGCCCTTCTGCAACGGGGGTGTACATCATGTACACCCCCGGCCTGAGAGAACGAGGGATGAATGTCGCGCCCTGAACATCCGGCCCATAATCAGCCTTTATCCCTCTGAGAGGAAAGGCCGACTGGAAGAGAGAGAGACAGTGCAACAGTGAGAGAGAGAGAGAGAGAGAGATTTATGGACAGCTGTCCGACACCTGTGTGTTTATATATTTTTTTTTTTTTCAGTTTTATATTAAAATATTATTTATATTGTCAAGCCAGTTCTCGCCTCCTCTTTTCCATTAATCCCTTTACTAGGTCTAAATGGTGATAAACAACATATTATATTCTGAAAAATTATTGAAATACATTTTATAACATTATTTTTAATATCACTGCCAAAATTTTATGTAAAATGTCGCACAATTATCTGCACAGGGACTAAAAAAAATCAGGAATCATTTTTATTTATTTATTTATTTGAGGAATGATTTCACTTATATGAAGGATAAAAAAAACTATTTAATAAGTAATTAATATATATTTTGGCTAGTTTAATGCTTTAAGCAACCAATAAGAATGTAGTACTCTAAGCTGTTTTTACATATTCAAATGCTAATGAGAGGAAAATTAATTCTGTTAAAAATAATAAATACTGTAATGTACAACTTTCAAAGGTGGCTTCATCATAAACTTGTTTTTTCCTTCATGCACTGACACGTCATTCTTAGCTAGAAATGTTTATTTTGCATTCATTGTGCGTGTTATTGATTTTAGTGGCTTGTTTTTCCTGTTCAGCCTATCAGGAAAATTCTTTTGAAATGAAACACCACAGCGAAGTCACAAGGAGTCATCTACATTTGAATGGTGGCTTAAGTGATATATCTTTCTTTCTAGTTCTGGAAAGACGTTTACTGTGGCGAGGGAACTGAAAGAGAAAAGCAGGATGTTTCTTGCTGTGGGCATGCAGGTGGCAGGAGTCGGTGAGCAGGAACACGTCCAGCTGGTGTCTGCTTGGGTGTGTACCCACCTTTCACCTGCGGAGTTTCCGCACCTTGCGAGACTGGCGCCTACATGCTAAATGCTAAAGTCAACGCTCTGGACGTTTGCCTGGAAATGTTGCATGCTAAAAACTGAAACACAAAGGGGGTGATTCTCCCGAAACCTGTCCAGAAAATGTCCTGGTCATATTTCACCCCCAAATTATACAAGAAATAAGTAAATAAATAAGAAAATATATTTTTTATATTATTTTCTTTCTTAATTGAATGTAACATTTTACACCCACATTTTCATGAACGTTACGTGTCCAGGAGTTTTATGTACAGCAGTGGTTTCCAAACTTTTTACAGTGGCGTACCCCTCCGAACATTCAACATCCTTTTGCGTACCCCAATAACATTCACACAATGTATTCTAAATATATGTATATTTAACACATTTATCTTTGTAAAACAACTCCCGTATATTAAACATGTTATACTTGTACTACCGGCGTCACTGGATTTCCGACACAGGACATCAACCCGCTAGTTTTAAAGTTAGCAACAGCGATAGCAGTATCATTTGTTCATGCATCTTTCGAATTGTGAAAAAAGAAATGGCTGTGCGCAAAACCACGCCGTGGTCAATAAACGAGGTGCAGTCGGTCGACTCGTTAGCGACGAACGAAACGAAAAAAGTCTTTCAGGAAGTGTTTCAGCTGTTGGTCGCAAACGGCTACCACCGGACCTACCAACAGTGTACGGAAAAGTTAAAAACACTTAAAAGTGACTACAGTAACATCAAGGAAAAGTGGAAGTGGTTTGACCAAATGGACGCTATCTAAACTGGCGAGCATTGGGAGGGAGAGTGTTATTGGAGTCCACGGTGGAGGATGGTACGTTTTGTTACGTTAACTTTATACTCTGCTTGAAAGCTTCACTTTCTTTAGTCGACCAGCTACTGGAAAGCTTCTAAAACAACCAGTCCAATTTAACTGTTACACTTGTGTGAAATCACCATGCAACAACTGCTTTATGCAGCACAATGAGCTAGCAGCTAACAGCTAGCGGTCGTGTCATGTTTAAGATGATGTCACGGCAGTAGAGGCGGTGCAAATATGACGATCAGCCTATAATCCCACCCACGTTGAGGCGGCACTAAACTGCAGTGGAAATGCAAGCTCAGAGAAGTAAAGCGAGTCGAGGTGAGGCGAGTCGAACCGTAACGTGCAGTGGAAAAGTGCCAAATGGTATAACAGACTTTGTTCCAAAAAAGGAGCATTTTCTGCGACTGAACACAGTAATCAAGAGCTCAGAGTAAATTGCGTGTCTCTCTACTGTGATTAAAGATCACTTGTTTGGTGGCATTTATTCATATTCTGTCTGTTAAATGTACCCAAAATGAAGAAGCTATGCGGGAAGTCGCACCTCCACTACGGACAAGCCGAGTTAATTGGCGTATTGTTTCTTGGCTGTACTTTGTCAAAGTGACGTGAGAGAAGCCCTTTCATGAACACTAAAATTAAGATGCCAGTCACTGCCCCTAACTTAAAAGTGACAGTAATTGAAGCAAGCGCATAGATTTGGGGGGTGACCAGCACACCAATACGCAAATAACTTCTTAAAAATCTGCTTATTAAAAAAATCATTTTAAATGTTGAGACCATCACAACATTTTCGTGAGATCAGACTGCATGTTTTGAATGTTCTGTGACACCCCCCTAGATTGCCCCCATCCTTTTACCTACTGACTAAAGTAAGAGCGGGATGCAGGAATCATGAAGAGGACGTCTGATGTGCCAATCTGGGAGTCAGAAAAGAAAGAGGTTGAGGAAAAGCATGACAGTGCTGACTGGTACAGGATCTGTAATGTTTACTGAATGATGCCAAAAACGAATGCTTGTTAGTGAAAGATAGTAGCTTTAATGCCCTATGCTTTCTTTTCTCTATCTAAGAGCATTACTGAAGTCTTTGCAAGCACATATTGAATGTTAATTCAATATATCACAATGTGGTATTATTGATATTGATATGATCCTCTCTCAAAAAAGAATTGATATATTTACTTTAATTATTTAGCAGTGACATGGACTTGCAGTGCAGCCTCCTGCTCTGCTCATGATGAAGAGGATCTTCACACACCAGCAGTGCCACACCAGCAGGTATTACCATCACATCAACACCTCATAAAGAGAAAGAGGCCACATCACTCCCTAGCGGCATCAGCACAACAACAGAAGGCAGTAAGATCTCTTTAATAATATCAGATGACCCGTACTATGGCTAAGTGTCAAGTGATGCTGGGTGCTGTGAAATAGTGAAAAAGGAGTCCTGAGTGCACTTTAAACATTTTTCTATAGTTTTATGAATTTAATATATGTGCATTTTAAATATAGCTTCCTGTAAATGTTCTGTTTGATATGTTCTTGTTATATAAATTATAAGTATTATAAAAGGTTGAGTGTTTTTTTTTTTTGCCAAGGGCCCCCAGAGTCCCTTGGATCGCCTGTGTGTGTGTGTGTGTGTGTGTCTGTGTCGGTGTGTGTGTGTGTGTGTGTGTGTGTGTGTGTGGACTGATTTAACATGGGGGACTTCCTGTTTTGTGTCAGCTATTAAAAATGTAGGAAATGTTCACAGCTTGAGCAAAGACGAGATGTGCCAACATCAACACAAACATGAAGTAAAGACAGAAAATGAGACTAGAAATTAGAGAACATTTAGACAGACAGACAGACTGATAGAGACAGAAAGACAGACATACAGATGATAGATAGAGAAAATTACAGAATGATAGAGACAGACAGACAGAATGATAGAGAGATACAGAGAAAGACAGATACTAGAGAGATACAGACAGACCGACCAATCGACCGACTGATACTATAGACAGACAGACAGAACAATAGAGAGATACAGATAGACAGACCGATCGACTGATACTGTAGACATACAGAAAGAATGATGGAGAGATACAGACAGATCGACAGATATTGTAGACAGACAGATAGAATGCTAGAGAGATACAGACAGATCGACAGATATTGTAGACAGACAGACAGAATGCTAGAGAGATACAGACAGATCGACAGATATTGTAGACAGACAGACAGAATGCTAGAGAGATACAGACAGATCGACAGATATTGTAGACAGACAGAATGATAGAGAGATACAGACTGACAGACAGACCGATTGACTGATACTGTGGACAGACCGACAGACAGACAGATAGACAGAGAAAGACAGATACTAGAGAGATACAGAGAGACAGACAGACCGACCAATTAACCGATACTATAGACAGACAGACAGAATAATAGAGAGATACAGACAGACAGACAGACCGATTGACTGATACTGTGGACAGACCGACAGACAGACAGATAGACAGAGAAAGACAGATACTAGAGAGATACAGAGAGACAGACAGACCGACCAATTAACCGATACTATAGACAGACAGACAGAATAATAGAGAGATACAGACAGACAGACAGACCAATTGTCCGATACTATAGACAGACAGACAGAATGATAGAGAGATACAGACAGACAAAGACAGACCGATCGACCTATTACAGAGAGACAGATAGAATGATGAGAGATACAGACAGACTGACAGATAGACAGATATTGTAGACAGACAGACAGACAGATATAAAGAATGATAGAGAGATACAGACAGATTGACCGATATTGTAGACAGACAGACAGACAGCCAGACAGACAGACAGATAGACAGATAGACAGATAATCACCTGACTTCGAGCATCTAAGAGTTAAACTTCCTCCCTTAGGTAACATCAAAGACGGTAATATCTTCGGTAATCTATAAGTGCTGCTGTGGTCTTTGACAACTGGCTCGCAGTTACACCACATTCCCATGGACAGGTCAGAGGAACCTGATCTCGAGAGTGCAGAGAACTAAGATCAGTGAGACAGCTTTTATTGTCTTTTCTTTCTTAATAGTGCACCATTTCCACACTCTCTACCTAAGAGACTATACCTACAGATTTAACAATAAATCACTGTTGAGGCGTAGTGTCTCCCACCAGCCCTGTGGTTTAGGGGCGACCCGGCTGCACTAGTCGCAGTGGTCAATTTGGCAGGCAGCTTGCTGGTGTAGGCCTCGACAGGCCTGCTTAACCTTCTGCCCTGCTGGAGGGAAGCACTTCCTGTCCAGGAATGTAACACAAATGGGTGGGTTTGGTTGAGCAGAATGACAACAGCTGGGTTGTTCGGGGCAGCAGCCAACAGGAAGTGCCCAAGGAGCAGCTTGCCGTTGAGGATGTAAACAAACCCTTAAGTATTCAAATTTGGTGCATAACTTTCTTGCAACGTTTGTGCTACAGACTAATGATTGCTCAAATATTGCGGCTTGTTGTGAAGATGTATGCTAGTACTTTTCTTTATGATCTGACATGTGATTTTTGTATTGCAGATGATAAAATAGGCAGAAACACCTCTTACAGACATTAGGGAGGGACTTAAGCCAGATCTAGAGACCAGAGTAACATAGAGAGTAACAACTTTTGACTTGGTCCACCTAGAGACACCTAGATAACCCTAACAACCACTCAGAACACTAGCAACCTTAAAGCAATACTCAGGCAACACCCAAGCATTGTGATGGCAAGTTTTGCATTGGCAAACGCCACTCACATTTTCTTAAACAAATGTAAAAATCTAGTTTTTATATGAACTATTTGACTGGTAGTCACAGATACTAATGAACCAAAAACATGGAAAATAAATGCAAGAAAGCAACGAAAGATGAGCGGGAAATAAATCAGATGAAATAAGAATTCTCTTGGTCTGGGGGAATATTTGTGGTGTTCTCCAAACACATAAATCAAGTGCTTGTGGGCTGGTGGAGCACCTCTGTGAGTCATGAGCTCTGGACACTACAGTCACTGTCTTCAGCTCCAGTGTGCAGAGTGTCCCGAGAGCTCTCACCTTCAACTGGGACTATCAACACCACATGCTCTTCTGTATCCACTTCTAAGCCGAACAGACAGGTATTTACTGTAATGATGTCCTACATACAGCACAAATTGTACATTTGGATTTGTACATGGGAAACTATGAGTCCCAAATGCTTAAATTAATATTTTAATATTAGACTTATATAGAATTATTCAATATAATTCCTTTAAAAATATAGCTATATATAATTATTTATTTATATTGTGATAAATATCGTGACATCAGGATTTCGTGGAAACGCCTTTATTGAATGCAATGTTGTGTTGTATATCATATCTCTCCGCTTTTAATTCTGGGAATGCGGAGTGAGCATAAACAAGCCAGTTATGCCCTCCGTAACTCTATCAGAGCAGCCAAACACCAGAACAGGCACAAAATTCAAGGACAGTTCAACACCACCAACTGTAGAAGTATGTGGCAGGGAATTAACATAATCACGGACTACAAAGGGAATAAAAACACCCTTTGTACCCTTATACAAAAGGAAGAAAGACGGAGAACACAGCCCCATCACCATTAATGGAGCACCGGTGGAGAGAGTCAGCAGCTTCAAGTTCCTCGGTGTCCACATTACTGAGGAACTCACATGGTCCGTCCACACTGAGGACGTTGTGAAGAAGGCTCACCAGCGCCTCTTCTTCCTGAGACGGCTGAGGAAGTTTGGAATGAACCACCACATCCTCACACGGTTCTACAGCAGTACTTTAGAGAGCATCCTGACTGGCTGCATCACCGCCTGGTACGGCAATAGCACCGCCCACAACTGCAAAGCCCTGCAAAGGGTGGTGCGAACTGCCAGAAACATCATCGGAGGTGAGCTTCCATCCCTCCAGGACATCTATAACATGCAGTGTGTGAAAAAAGCTCAGAGGATCATCAGAGACTCCAGCCACCCGAGTCATGGCCTGCTCTCACTGCTACCATCAGACAGGTGGTATCACAACATCAGGACCCGTACCAGCCGACTACATGACAGCTTCTTCCCTTCCTCGAGGACCAGAACTAACTGTTTTAGAACAGTGACATATATTTAGTCCAGAAGCAGAGATGATTTGGTGACAGTAGATTAAAATATTTGATCAAGGTGGTAATAAGGTTTGAGAGATACTTCCAAGTACTTTCAGCAGTTCTGCGTTGATCAGAAATCAAGATGGTTCACTTTAGTGACTCTTGACATTCCTAGTATCATATTATTCAGCAAAAATCTCCCATATCATGCGGCAAATGTTTTTGATGGTCTACAAAATGAAAGTGGCATACTGTATGCATAGATGCACACACTTTCCATGCACCCAACACACAACAATACTAACACACATGGACAAATTTGCATGGCAGGAAATGCTTCAAAGTGTGAGTTTGAAGTGTAAAAGGATGCCGGATTGATGTGCTGTAACATTTGATATGAGCGGTCGATATTTTCATCTTCAAAACTGAGTTCAACAGTGTGCTATACATAATTTACACACTCAAGATTGTTATACATACACTGTAGTATGTCACACAGTGCTGCCTCGCATACATTTTACTGTAACACATCCATTTTTAATAGTGTTTTCAAGTCAGCGCTGGATAGACATTGTTGTAAACCAGTCGCTAAATTTCACAAGCCAGATTCAAAACTGCTTCACCCATATTCGCACCAAGGCACCAACTGCTATCCCACAGCTCTGGCCTTTCATGCACATACTTAGACTTAAACACATTTAAGCATCCACTTCTGATTGCATGGATTCCCAATTAATTTTCCAGAATGCCGACAGGCGCTATTCCCCATCAGCCCTGTTTTTTAATGGGAGCAGCCAATTAATGCTTTCATCAGATTTAGAAGGATTGTGCACCCGGCCCCTGCGAGGTTAACAGAAGAGCATTTCTTTGTGCTCTTTAAACTCTCCTCTCTCCTTTGCTCCCAATCTTTGCCTTTGGCACTTTAAGATCCCTCTGTGAGCACGGCATTACCTTTGAAGGTCAGAATATGTGAGCAAAGAATGAACCCTGCGAAAAATGGTGATGCTGGTTCGATCTCTCATTGCATGGGCGTGATATGCTTTCATTTTGTTTTAGAAAGAGGGAAAGCGTGCGCTCTTCAGATCTAATCTCCTACTGGAGAACAACAGCCTAAATCCAGACTGATGGCAAACTCTTGACAACAAAGAGGTTTCACTGTTTTCCCCTCCACTAGTTTACATTTTGGAACGTTCACAGACTGTCTGATGCATGTTGCACAGAAAAATGGCAAGAGCGTGCTCTAAACGGCAATCTTCAAACTGATTTCCACCGCAGAAAAGTGGTCTCAGATCAGAAAATATTGGCTCCACACAGGCCCCTAAAACCATCACTCAATGCCGAGCTAACTAAAACTAAACTCAGACTGGCAATACTGATGCAAAACCAACCTAAATCAATGAGTCCTTTATTATGTGCAATGCCATCTACATTGAATGACATGCAAAGTGCATTTAAATGATAGACAACCTGTTACTGTTCTAGTCTCATTGCACATCATTATTTTACCCTTGCATTACAAGCATCATGTGTGTGAATTAAATGCAATGAATTGTATTCAATATATATTTAAATCAGGGACTAAAAACCAGAGTTGGGGTACTCAAGACTTGACTTGGACTCGAGCCTTTGCAACCTTTTTTTCAGAGTCCATGACATTTGTGATGCAATGAAAATAAATAAATAAAACAGAAATGAATGAACACATCTCTGTCTGCATGCAGCTGTATTTGCCCCTGAAGTCAGAGACTAGACAGAGTTGATTCACTGTGTTTAAGCAAACACACGCACACACACATACACATACACACACACACAAATACACATAGGCACACACACACACACACACATACACATACACACACACACAAATACACATAGGCACACACACACACACACACACACACACATTCAATTTATGACTCAAAATTATTATTCTCCATGTTTTCAAAGAAGAGATCAATGAAATTTCTTTGGTTGGTATTTAAAGATTTCACACTGATTGCAGAACAACATGGCTGCCGCTCAAGCAAATACCAATATTATATTTGTTTTATCTTCTGAGCATCTGCTGCGAGACACACATGGACGCATCATTGAAATGCAACAGAGGTGTTTTTGTTACATTTATATTGACAAACAGTTTTTCTTAGTTGTGGAGTTTAAAATAAGCTCAAAATATTGATGTTGATTTTACGGTTACAATTTTTAATTCAGATTCATGATCAGATTCATAGAGACTCGACTCGGACTGTTATGGACTCGGCCCCTTTTAGACTCGGACTCCATTCTTTAAAGACTCAGACTCGACTCGACTTCGAACCCAACACTCGTTTTTAATTTCAGTTCATTATGAGCAGAAATGCTGTTTATTACATTCCGGTTCAACTGTTCTGCAGCCTTCTTTCCAATTAGTAACTGGCTAGAAAGAAATGAAAGAACAGTGTGGCAGGGCGTAGGGCGGGGCCGGGTCGTGATCCTACACACCCGGTCCCGTATGAGGCTAATCAAGCCTCCCGAGAGGGATAAAGGTCGACTGCGGAGGATCGTGTGGGAGAGAGAGATCGTTAACGGGCATGTCCGTCTATGTGTGTGTGTTTAAGTTTTATATTAAAAATATTATTTATATTATCAAGCCAGTTCTCACCTCCTCCTTTCCATTGATCCCTTTACAAACAGTTAATAACAGTCTTTTTAAAGTGACAGTACGCCGCGCTAAGGGTGGGCATTATTTCATTTGCAGTGTTGCCAGATCTGTCCAAAAAAAAACAAACAAGGTCAAAATAAGGGACTCATCTTACCCAAAATAAGCAAAAATAAGCAATAATTATTTTTTTTCACCATGTGGGGGAATTCTCAGCATAGAAATAATGAAAAGCGTAGCATATATAAAATAACGTCTTTTCACTTTAAATTATTTTTTTTATATTAAACATTTATACAGTATATATATATATATATATATATATATATATATATATATATATATATATATATATATATATATATATATATATATATATACATACACACACACATACATATATATATATATATATATATACACACACACACACACACACTATTTAATAAATGTTTCATTATTTTATTTAATAATTTGCTTTAATTACATTAGCTTTAATATATTTTTTCCTAGCATCTTGATTAATCATGCATGTACATGTAGTCATTTTATAAAGAGAGTGAAGCCCCATTTTTTGGGCTACAGGAAGCGCTGAAGTTTATGAAAATGTACTGCGATAAAACATTTGGACTTCATAAAAATGGGTTTGAGCCATAAGTTGTTGAGCGGAGAGGGGGGGGTTTCGCTGGTATCATTCTGGTGTCCTTTTCTGCATATCGCGGCGGCTCATTTTAGCTTATCGCACATGCGGACCATTTATCCGACGACCCCACCGACCCGCTCTGTTCTCCCGATGGCCAATCCACTCCTGATTGGCCCCAAAGTGCATCGGCCTACCGGGAAAATCCCCAGTTTTGCCAGATTACCAGTCAAGCCCTGGTAAAACTTTATGCTAATATTCAAAAGTTAGGCTACGTGAGACAATATCGATAGTAAACATGATTTTTTTCCACCCAGTCCAACTCTTGCTTATCCTAATGAACTAAACACACGACAGGCTTCCCGTAATTATCTGTAATTAAACAGCGTGTCATGCTGAACAATTTCACATTTATCTTGCGGTGTCAGTCACCTTTACACGTGCATGCTAATACTATGGTCTAGCGTTATTATGACTAGCATGTTCCCCCTAAACACTTCCGCACTTATAGAAACACAACAGATCGCTGCCATCACCTCCTACCAGCATCTGAACAGACATGCGAGAAAAACTCAGTGGTGTCTTTTCTGCCACTTTCCCACACAAACACATGCTAGCCTTCCACAAGCTGTTATAATACGCCAGTGCATTCATACACATTCACACATATATGATAAACATCACATGACATTAATGTCTAAGATTGACTCTACTATCAATATGACACCGTCTTTGATGTAAGTTGATGTTCCTTGTGAACCATCTGTTGTAACACCTATAAAAGGTGATTGTGACTCTGTAACACTGGCTATGTTTGGAATAGCATACAGTACAGTAGTATAACTGAACACAGTATGCATAATTGTATGTGCTAAATGTGCCGTGCACAACAGTCACGTAATTGTGGTAGTGATGATGATGGAGAGGCGAGGGAACAATTTGCAGGCTTTTTAATGAAGAGGAATGATATAAAACAATAAACCAAATAAACTTCATACTAACACAAGTGTTACACGGACGAGAACTGACAATCAATGAACAGAACAGGAAGGTATTTTTACACAAACGGAAGTAATGATGGAATGGATGACAGGTGAGGATGATGTCGTACAGATGGAAGTAATGATGGAATGGATGACAGGTGAGGATGATGTCGTACAGATGGAAGTAATGATGGAATGGATGACAGGTGAGGATGATGTCGTACAGATGGAAGTAATGATGGAATGGATGACAGGTGAGGATGATGTCGTACAGATGGAAGTAATGATGGAATGGATGACAGGTGAGGATGATGTCGTACAGATGGAAGTAATGATGGAATGGATGACAGGTGAGGATGATGTCGCACAGATGGAAGTGATGAGGGCAGTGCATTATGGGAAATGTAGTCCGGGAGAACACTTCAAAATAAAAGTCCTAGGGAAGACATGGAGACAGATTGTGACAATATATTAAGATTGAAAACATACATTTATTTTTATTGAATATTGAAGGAGCAATATAATGTGTGTGGATAATAAATAGTAATGGTAGGTTGTTTTGATTCAATTAATTTTATATAAAATAAAAAAAAGGGGTAAAATATGCTTCCGGGGAGGTATAGGGAACTGGTCACAGGTCAAAATCAAGTGTGCCGCACAAGCCCTCAAAAGTGAAGCCAAAACGTCTCGATCGCCCCCCGGTGACTGGTCCTAGTATAGGTCATAAGCCCCGCCTCCCCATGTTATTCAACGGGACGTGAGACCAACTAAACAATTAAATTACACTTCACATATCTTTTTTCCAAAGATAGTTTCTGTCATTTACTGTCGTTTCTATCACGTTGATGTCATTTCAAGTGTTTGTTTTCAAAATAAGTTTGTTTTTAGTTATTTGATGCTATAAAAACGCTGCTGTGACATCATGATTGACAGCTGTGATTGACAGGTTCTCTGAGCGAAGTAGTCACTGAAGCACCAGCTGAAATGTTTTCGGGATCTTCGGAGGACTGAGGAGATTGGAGCTTTAAATTTAATATCTATAAATATCTATAAATTTCTATAATTAATTATTTCACACCATCATAAGTCAAAAGTCAAAAGTGCAGGAGCGTGTGCTTGCGATTGATTCAGCGAGAGTGAGGGCGGGGCCTTGATTTCGTGGCTTTACTTCCTGCTCACTACTGCGCAGGTCTGGTCCCGAAATCGCAACTGCGCAGACTCAAGTCCCAAGATGTCAGCGCCATATCGGGACACTGGCGGCTTCAGTTCTCACCAATGGAATAGAGCGAATGGGCGTCGGCCATCTTTTTTTTACAGTCTATGATCAAAATTGATCAACTTTTAAAACATCAAGATCTTTTTTTTTTTTTTTGAGTAACAAATTAAAATAATGCTTATTTAATCTAACCAGTTTAGAAAAGGGTGCTCCAAGTTCTGCTCATTTGAATCACATTTGGCATTTCACAACATCTCAAGTTTTATATAATCAAATAAATGACCATTATGAAAATGTTTCACATGTTTTAAGCACATTTCCAAAAATTTGATTTGTTGCGCGTTTCCATCCACTACGTACTGCGCATTATTATGAGGGAGCCGCCTCGTCGTGATGGAGCAGCTGAATGACCTCTCCCTGCTTCAGGGAGCATTTTAATTGCAAGATTGGAGCAGGTATTTAATTGTATTAAATGCATCCACGAGACACCGCAGAATAAGTGTAATGTTTGATGTAATGGTGCTGAAATGGCTGCGGTGCCCACACGCCACCAGTCACTCGCATACACGGGAGAGCTCTCAAAACTCTTCTGGCGGATTGTGACGAGCAGCTGTGGGTTAAACACTTCAAAATGTCAAGGGCTGTGTTCAAAGGATTGTGTGGCATGGTCTTATCTTTCATTGGGCCAGTCACATCAAGCTATCGCACACTCAGAACACATCCACGAATGGTCGCTTTGCGATGAACCATCACCTTAATGAGAATTTTAACTAATGCATAACTCTAGAAAATCCACCTCCTCCAAGCGCATTCACACAGGATTTCTTATGTGCAATTTTAGGGATTCTCAACATTGCAGTGAAGGTGAGGCTTCTTTAGGTCTCTTCTGGAAGCTCTCTGTAGACATACCGTACCGAAAAATTCATTTACAAAACCAAAGCGCAAAAACGAGTCGAAGAAGGCGCACAAAAGAGGCCCATTCCTCTTTACCGAACATGCAATCATTGAATTATTAGGCAAATTGCAGAAGAAACTTGGCCAAAAATTGCCGTTGTCACAAAATGTCATGGTCGCACAAGCAAAAGCTTCATTTCAGAGGTGGCAGGGTTGTTAAAAAGCACTTTTCTTCCTTTCAGAAAATTAATTTCAAGCAATGGTGACTTCAGTTTTGCAATTCACGCTTGCCAACCTTATAAAAACATGGTAAGCGACTCGTGCCCATACTCGTACACCCATACGGAGTAGCACTGTGATTCTACTTTACACTGAAACACACACACACACACACACACACACACACACACACACACACACACACACACACACACACACACACACACACACACACACACACACACATATATGGGGGTTTCCTCAACTAAGCTTTTCACACTCTCACTAGACTAACAATGTCCAACAGTGAGTATATATATGTATTTAATTTTGTATTTTTTTTATTGGATATTTTATTTTCTAAGTATTAAAATACAAATGTTCAAAGCAAACATGTCTTATATCCACTTCATAATATCACATGTCTGTTTAAAAGAAGACCTACTGTAGCTTTAATGACTTTAAAGCAGACAAAGACCACTTATGAATGATTATGACCACATTATAAAGCCTTTTAGATGTTTGCAAGAAGACTTTTGCATTTGACATTTGACTTAAAGCGGTAACAGACCATATGTGGATAGAACGTGGTGTTGGTCATGTGTTATAATGCAGTATACACTTAAAAGTTATAACCATAAATAGTTAAGTATTATTTCATATTATAACTGCTGTTATGAGACGATACAACATATTATAAGGGTTATTATAAGGCATTATGCATGCATAATGTGTGAAGAATACCCTTATAATGCATTATAAATACAGGCTTCATAGAAAGTGTTATATCATATCATTTGTGTAACAATTTCTATAATTCATTTCACAAAATAAAGATTGAAACGGCGCATGATTATTTGACTCTATGTCTAGATTATCACAGTTTGGAATAGCATACTAGAGTACAACGCTCACTATTCCTGCAGTATATAGTATGTAGTCTGTGCACAGTATGCACATTGTCGGTCCATGTACAGTGGCAGAGCTAGGGGGTGTCTGTGGCCACCCCCTTTGGCCACCCCACTCACAATTGCTGTTCTTTTGGTCATTTTTTTGGCACAATTTAGTTCTTTAGAGGTGAAAGCATCTCTGTGCAAATGTACAAAAACCAAGGTCACCGCACCACTCCGTCCCGGGTGTCATCGTATCCACTCAACCTACCCCACCCCCCACCCACACAGTCCGATGATATACAAATGCTGCCCGAATATTTCTGTGCCACCACAGACTGATCGCTTGCCCCTGCCTGGCTACCCGTTTGAAAAACACCTAGCTCCGCCCCCTGTCCACGTAAACAACGAATGAGAAGCAACGTCAGCCATGATTTTTTTATTTTTTTTTGTTTAACTCGCTATTTGATCAGACTTCTAGAGCTTTTGTTTTCACAAAAATTATACAAAAATGCAAAACTACAATTTTCATGTCCGAGATGATAACTGGACGCTTCTCACGAAATAAAAGAGATAGCCTCCTTGTTTTAAAAATGTCATTTTTACGATGCTTTTTCATATTTTAAGATTGAAAGTCTGTGACAAGGGTAAAACGAAACAAAAAAATCTTTGAAAAATAGTCAAATAAATAATAAGAGGATGTTTTTAATTAACAGACTGATGGTTACCAACCGTCCCACACATAAATGGATAGTTCACTCAAAAATGAAAATTCAGTCATTGTTTACTCACCCCTGTGTTGTTAACCCTATATGACTATTTGTTACGCTTCAAAAGGACGCACAATTCAGAAGTCTAATCAATTGAAGGGAACACTTGCAGGTTCATCTGATCCCGAAAGGGAGTGGTGGGAATTTTGGGCACATAACCGGGCCGGGGTCTCAAGATCACGTGACAGTGTCCCTGCCTGAACTCCAGGAATTTGCTGGTAACAGAGAGCGCCTGCAGGTCCCCCAACCCTCTTGATAGAGGCGAGCTCTACCAAGCGCTGGTGAACCTGCAAGCGCTCCCTTCAGAAGAGGAAGACCCGACCTTATCGTTGTTGTGTCCAGTTAGTACCCTGCGCATCTATCTGGACCGCATGGAAAGCTTTAGACGCTCGGAGCAGCTCTTTGTCTGTTTTGGAGGAATGACATCAGGGTGAGAAAATAAAGCAGTACATTCATTTTTTGGTGACTTTCTATCCATTATGTGAGTTCATTTCAATGCAAAACATAAAGCCCACATGCAAACACGCAAACCTTAACATGCCACAGCGTAAGAAAGCATGTCAATGGGTGAAAGGGGGAGAAACAACACTCGCTCGCTCTCTTTCACATCCGTGCAGAGTGCAGCCGCTGAGGTGAGGACATTTACAGTGCGAGTACAAGAGAACGAGGTGCAGGCGTCACGCTGTCACGACGTGTCATTACAGAAATGGAGATGGGATTTTTAGTGCCACAGTAATGCACTGTGACTTCAACAGAATGGTTGCCGTTCCGTGAACAGCACTGTGGTATTACTCACAACACGCCGCCCACCGGGACCCCGGTACACGTCCAATTACTATGTGAGTAAACAATTTCTGCACACTCAAGGTAATGCCCCCTGTGGTAGTCAATGAAAGGACAAACTGTGGAAACAGTCACCCTTTTATTTAGCGTTTCAACTGATGTATGAGCTATAGAAAGAATGAAGCTTGGACTAGCAAACACCCATATGTCCACTGCCATTTGCTGTAAATTGAAACCTGTATATATATTACTAATATGATTTTTTTTTATATGATAACCGTAAGATTTTCATGACTTTCGGTTACGTCAACGGTTGCCGAACGTGCAATTTTCCACCAATGCGGACAGAATACCGCCCTGCAACATGCTGCATGTAATTCAGCAGCGGCACTGCTCACTTATAAATCAGTGCAAAACACACAGTGCAACCAAGTCTGGTTCCCGAACTAATGACTCTAAAGGACAAATTGCTCTTCGGTTGTCCACATTGCTCCGCACACAGTATGTCCGACAAATTTCGCCAATGGTATCATTAATGGAACCTTTAAAGTTAATCTGATTTATTATTTAATAATCGTGCCTCTCATGCATGCACCATAGAAAGTAATGAGCAACATTCAAGCATGAATTTCCCACAATGCCATAGTATGTCAATAGGTCAGTCATCCCATTAAAAGTATGATGTAACTACCGGGTGTTTCCAAAAGCCACACAACAGTCTCTCCCACAGGAGTACATGATGCCTGGGATATTTATAAGCACTCATCAATGGGTTTTGCCTCTGCGGTACTGGACTTTATGCTTCTACATTCTTTCCTTTCTCAAGGGTGCTTCAAAATGACCCTCAACAGATGTACTGTAGGCCTGACCTTCAGAACCAATAAATGGGATGGAGGAAATAGTCAACACTTCGGTCCCTTCACTAATAAAACCTTTTATTTCCACCGGCATCCCTGTGTAGTTTTTACATATTGTGACTGACCTGTTTTGTCAAAAAGATGGATGAATGAATGTATCCGTCCGCTCTCCGCGTGACCTCCAGTGGGATAATGTGCACACGACAGATCTTTTAAAGCATCCATTGATGATATCATCATCATCTTAATACTCCACAACCAGGGTTTGGCAAAGTTTAAAGGGATGGTTCACCAAAAAAAAAATTGAAAATCGTTCACTCATGCTTTTTCAACATGTCTGTCTTCTGAGGACGCTTAAAGAATATCTAGGCCACTCTTTCTAATATCCTCCTGAGACATGAGCGTGGATTAAACCACTGGAGTCGAATAGATTACTTTTATGCTGCCTTTATGTGCTTTAAGAGCTTCAATGTTCTGGTCACCATTCACTTGCATTGCAAGGCCCTACAGAGCTGAAATATTCTCCTAAACATCTTACTTTGCGTTCTGCAGAAGAATGAAAGTCAGACACATCTGGGATGTCATGAGGGTGAGTAATTGATGAGAGTATTGAGGACATTATATGTTATATATGACTCTTTTTGGTCTGTGGGTGCCGTTTTAACATCACATGTGGTAAGAAGTTTGAGATTGGAACCCATTTCAATATAATTATTGAGAACTCTATATAATTAATAAGTTCCATTAGCAACCAGTCAAAGTCCTCTAGAGACAATAGCAGAGGCCGAGAGCAATCACAGTGTCTGTTTATCTGTCAGTATTGCAGGTCTGAGAAAGTGTTTGAATTATGGACACTCGACTCCTCGCCTAAATGAACTGTTAATAGGGCGCTGGGTGGTGAGAAACGGTCTGCAGTTAATTATATATGACAGCAGGGGTCTGGGTATCTCAGCGAGTATTGACACTGACTATCACCCCTGGAGTCACGAGTTTGAATCCAGGGCATGCTGAGTGACTCCAGCCAGGTCTCCTAGGCAACCAAATTGGCCCGGTTGCTAGGGAGGGTAGAGTCACACGGGGTAACCTCCTCGTGGTCATGATTAGCGGTTCTCGCTCTCAATGGGGCGTGTGGTGAGTTGTGCGTGGATCACGGAGAATAGGATGAGCCTCCACATGCTGTGAGTCTCAGCGGTCCATTACTGACGATCCTCTAAAAACACTAAAACAGCTGGTCAAGCTACAAGCTACTCATGGGCTCAAAGTTGTTGTTTTTTAAGTAGCTTTCAAAATTGAAGCTGATTAAATGAGCAATATATTTCGAATGATTTGAGAACCAAATAAATGATTGAATAATAATAATAATTAAAGAATTTAGAGCAAATGTGAAAACAAATCGTTAATTATTTATCAGTCACCAAAATAATAAATATCTCAATTAGTAAAATAACACAAATGTCCACCAAATAAGAACACTAAGACTAGTAAAAATAATAACAATATAACATGAATAACATAAAAAGATAATTTATATAATTATATACAACAGTTAGTTCCGGTCCTCAAATCTGATTGGACGAGAGATGTTCCATGAGCACTGATAGTGTGACATCATCAGCACTCAGACGCTTCACACTGTGTATCACTCCGCTTGTGTTCCTGCTGTTAACATATGTGTTAGGAGTTACTGTCATTATTTTTGAAATTACATATGTTAGCCAGCAGGTGGTGGTAAAAGATCATTTTTGTGTGTAATATGAGCCAGTTGGTGACGTAAAGTGAATCCGTTAGTCATTGTTTACATAGAACAGCGCTCCGTGATTGCTCGTATTACTAATACATTACCAAAGCTAGGACATTGTTTTAAACGCTTTAAATGAACAATTTCAGGATTAAGGCTCATCACAGCTGAGAGACACAACAGACTGTTTGATTACAGAACTCGAGATGATTACAGAGTTTCCACATTGCATACACACTGTTTAAAATGGCGGAGGAGATCGCTGTTTCTTTAGCTTGGATGCTATTTTCCACAGAAAGCTGACAGCATCTCTGATTGGGTGTGGCAACAGGTGATCACACACACACTCCGTCTCTCTCTCTCTCTCTCTCTCTCTCTCTCTCTCTCACACACACACACACACAGACACATAGACACGCACGCACACATCAATCCATCCTTATTTATCCAATGACTTGTTAGAAACAGCACAAGCCGTAATACTATTTCTGAAGTATAGAAACAATATCACACTCACAATCATGCTATATGGCCCTATATCAGCACTGCTGTAATTACCAACGGCACTCGGCCTGCGGCTGAATCACAGCAGTGCTGATGTATGACCATATCTCACTCTTGCTTGTGTGATATTCCTTAAATACATTTATGTGAACACTAATGTGAGATGATTCTGAGAATTAGATCTTTTAACCGATTCACTGAAATGAACTGGCCAAACAAACTGATTCACTTATTTTAGCAACATGGTTGCTAAAACTGCAACATGCAAAAAATGGTCAACATGGTTCAAACTATTCAACTCTCTTATAAGCACAAAAAATCACTGTGACTGCATATATATATATAGTTGTGGAGCGGGACTTGGTTGTGTGTGTCTGTCACTGGGGAGAGAGGAAGCGATAAGTTATTTAATGACCAATGGGCCCCCTTTACACCTGGCAATAGCATGCATTTAACAATCCAATAACAGTTGTAAATGCACCCAAGATAACATTTTGATCTGATCGTGATCGTATCACTGAAACCACATTAAGAGGTGGTCAGGAACGGATTCTGACCACATTCAAAGAAGGTGTAAATGCAAACCAGTCATCCATTGTTAAAGCGCTGTGTTGGGTGTTTCTGCCTTCATGTTAATTCAGCCATCACAATGTGAAGAACACAACAGACAATGCAGTCTTGCAATCTTGTAACAATATTCCATGAATTATTCCATCGGAATGCACTTGGAATATCACGGATCTCTCATCAAATCCCCACTCGCTTACGTCTCTCTCCTGTCTTCTAATCATGTGCGTCACACACGAAACCAGTCTTCATAATATCATTAAATTTGTTTCGCCGAGTCGAAATTTAGGATTGGCGGCCGCCAAAAAACCCTGACTGTTTTCAGTAAATTCACTAAAAGACTGGGATCTCTATCCGATCACATTGGAGACACATTTGAATGCAAGGTGTAAATGGGGCCATGGATTGCGTGGATCTTGTCTATGGACACACGTTACACGCAACATGTCAAACCAAACGTTTACTCTCAACACGCAGTGAAAAGATCTTTTCGCCACTATACAACTTAATCACATTTACCAACCACTGGCTAATCACAGACATTTAGGATTTGTGGTGGTGGCTCAGCAGTTAAGGCTCTGGGTTACTGACCGAAAGGTCGGGGTACCACAAGATACCACTGTAGGGCCCTTGACCCTGTCTGCTCTAAGGGCACTGTTTCATGGCTGACCCTGTGCTCTAAACAACTATATTTCATTGGCTCTGTACCTGTACTCTGCACAATGACAATGAAGTTGAATCTTGATCTCTCTTAATCTTAAGAATAGAGATGAAACAGGCTTGAGGTCAATCGATTGACAAACTAAATGTAAAGTGAGCAGACAATCTTTCCTGTTTGGAGCTTGGAGGATTTTTGACCTCCTTTTGGATCAACGTGCCCTACCCAAAAAAATATATGGTAATCAGAAAATTTTCCCAAACGTGGAATGATCTTCCAAATCTCTTGTAGATTGCTCATGCGTGGCAGAGGGGAATAAAACTCCATCCAACTGCTGCTTTAATCGTGTGCTCAGAGCTACAGGACACAGAAGAAAGAGAAGGTGAGAATATCTTATCTGCTTCTCCCCGTCCCCGTATAATTTGAATAGCCCTTCCTTTTGGAGTATGTGAGTGAAATATTCATGCGCAGGGACACGAGTGTGCCACAGGAGGAGAGAGAGATTGCAAGCGTGTTTTATTTGCGATTTGATGGAGGCACATAGTCTCCATTCACTTGACCGTTCACGTCACCCCTCGATTTTAATTCCAGCCCGGTCCCCACCGCCCCAGTGACACGCTACAAATCCTCTCCAGCAAATTCAGCATCCTGAAGTGGCAGAGAGAATCCGAGGGGGGAAAAAACGTAAAATGGAGTTGCAGGACTGAAATGAGACGTGTGCTGTCGACACCGCAGCTCACCGTCTGATTGTCATTATCGGGAAACCAGCAGAGAGAGAGAGAGAGACAGAGATGCGGCTAGACGGCAATCGCTCCACGTGTTTAATCAATACACACTTCTTTCCCATCAGACGGAGAAGTCTCTTATTTGCCGCTGTAATTAGAGCTCTGGATGCTCTGAAAGTCTCTCATCTACTAGTTTTAATTAGAGTTTGCTTCCACTTGGGTCAGGAGGTTGTTTGAGGTAGCTGACGCCCGCTAATAAGAATTGGGCTATAGTTATGGTGAATGGGTGAAGTGAAATTGACTTTGCGTATGTAATTAGCGGCATGTTAGCATGGCGTGTTGAATAGAAATGTTTTTAATATCATCCTAATTTTCTCCAAAATATGATTACTTGGACTAAAATGTCACTGAAACAGTGTTGGGGAGTAAGAGTGTCCCAAATTAAGCACTATGCACTCGGCCATCCGGTGTATTCATTTTTAAAGTGTATTATTGTCTCAAACAGAACCGTAATAGCTTACACAGAAGTATCGGAAGTGATGTTTCAAACGCACGCAATGTGTTACCGCTAGCTTTAGCGTTTTAAACTCAATTCAACTTTTATATCTCAAATAAAGTACATATTTACATAAGGTGGGGGTGATGATTAAGTGTTCAACTCACATTTGTAAGGTGTTGATATCACAAAAATGTCACTAGATGCCACTTTCACCATTCGCTGCAAGAGTGAGATATGGTCATACATCAGCACTGCTGTGATTCAGCCGCAGGCCGAGTGCCGTTGGTAATTACAGCAGTGCTGATATAGGGCCATACAGCACGATTGTGAGTGTGATATTGTTTCTATACTTCAGAAATAGTATCACGGCTTGTGCTGTTTCTAACAAGTCATTGGATAAACAAGAATGGATTGATGCGTTTTGTCAGGCCACTATCGTGGGCAGGTAACTCCGCCCCTTCCGCAACGTAAGGCAAGTCCCAAGCGCTTAGTGCATGAAATGTAAGACAGTCCACACTCGAGGTTTAGGTTGAAAACATACATCATCCAGGTACTTGTAGTACACACATTCAGTGTGAACATACTATTCACACTATTTACACTACACAATTTAGAGTAGAATATGCCGCTAATTATTCAAAGGAGTGTTTGATGGATCAAATGCGTAAATAGCCCTACTAGTCCTGTCAGTCGCAAAAAAAAAATAAAAATGTATCGCATATTTTTCACAGTTATTCGTGATTAATTACATTTGGAAAGTTTCACGTTTAAATATTGAAAGTGCTGAAATTCACGTGAATCGTCCATGTTTCCGCAGCTGCTTTTGGGTCCTTGAATAACGAATAACGTGCGAGTAAGGGCAGCCGGTGGACTCCTAGGTTATGATGGTACCCCCCTAGGGAGTTGGTGCCCTACGCAGACTGCGTAGTATGCGTGTAGGGAGCGGTGATGCTATTTCACATGTGCATTTAAAGTATAACTTTTTAACGTATATAAACAAAGTGCATATAAATGTAACAATTCAAAACGAATACAATCTGAACAACATAAGTTGGCTCCGCCCTTCCTCACACATCTTTGGTTCATTGGTTGACACTGCATGTCTGATTGACAGCAGGGCTGGACTGGGAACAGAAACATGGCATGGATTTTACATGGCAACTGGCCCAAAGCTGGGGGGTGTTCGCTGTCCTTTTCTGCATATTGCGGCGCCATTTTGTGGTCCGTTCTGCATAACGCGACGCCATTTTGTGGTCCGTTCTGCATAACGCGGCGCCATTTTGTGGTCCGTTCTGCATAACGCGGCGGCTCATTTTAGCTTATCGCGGCCCATTCGCCACATTTCGCAGCCGACCAACCAGCCCGCTCAATTCTCCCGATGCCCAGTCCACCCCTGATGGGCATTTAGCCACTTTCTTATTTTCGTTATTTGAATTAGTTAATTCTATTCATTTAAATCTTTTGATTACTCATAAATAAATAGATTCGGCTCTTCTGATATGCAAGCCGCTCCCAATGTTCACCTACAAGAGCCGACTCTTTCGCGAACGACCCATCACTACCGCTCACAGTCATGTGCTCTAGACTTTCAAAGTATATTCTTTTTAACCACATGCCCGTTCGGAATTGTTTGACACATGCACACTACAAATGCTTTGTGAGACTCTTGTAGCAAAGTCAATAGCAAGTTAATATTTAGCGAAAAAGTAACATTGCAAAAAAATTAAATATTTGTAAATAAAGCAGCATTTCCATCCCATGTGTTTTAAAAATCATCACTTCTTGGGAAATTGGTGCAAAATAGAAATTAAAATGGAAGTTGGAAGTCAATGTGTAATGATATTTGAGGTTTAGAGCATGCAGACAAAATGCTCTGATGTACTTTATGCTAGCTAGCATTCAGCTAAGTGTTAATGGCTAAAACAAAATGAAGTATATTGATGTATTGATTCGTAATTCACATTGGCTGTGCATATATTTAATTTTTAATTAGACGTCAAAGGAGTCCAAATGAAGTCTATAACAACACATAAACTATTTCCAGCTCTTTGAGGATGTAGGTGACCCCTCTCCTTTGCTAATGTTTTTCCCATGTCTTTTATCAATGACGGGCATGAACTTCATGGGGCAGGGTGGAGAGGGTCACATGAGCAGGGTTGGGAGGGTTACTTTTTTTTTAGATTACAGATTACATGCTGTAAAATGTCATTTGTAACGTATTCAGTTTGATTACTCAAGGTAAGTAACGTATTATAAATACGTTGGATCTGGTAGATTTTTTCACTTATTTTGACTATAAAAACTCTGCCAGTACAGTAAAATACACGTTAAAAATACAATGTCTTGTTTTAGGGATTTTTTGATATTTTTACAGGAAAACAATACAACAATTATTATCAAGAATATGAGTTCATGCTATTGGTGACTGACACCCTCTATCCTTCTGAATAAAGAGAGAGAAAGAGCGAGAGAGAGACAGTCCGTGCTGTCAGGTCACATAAACGCCTTTAGCTGTCACTACCACCCGCACCGACACTGACGAAGAGAATGAAAAAGAATGAGCAATAAAATACTGTCATTTAGGTGAGGAGAGAGGAGGTCTTGGAAATGGAGGAAAGACGGGGAAAAATTGAGATGTGCTATTACTTTTCGAAGCGATAAGACCAACGATTCTCGCCTGGCTGACAATCAAACGGGCAAAAAAAAAAATCCCATGGAATTCCATGGAATATTCCAGGAACCCAAGCTGACTGATTTCAAACCCAGCTGGTGTGACGTGAAATCTATCCGGAGCCATAAAGCAACAATGAGACCTCATTGTAGGACGACTCCATCTACAAATCTGTCAATGGAAGAGCTGTTGTTTACCCGTGTGTCTCTCGTGCACACAAAGAAAAGCACTTTTCATCACAATGTCATTTTCAGATTTCACACTCATCTGCTTCATCCCAAAACACTTTTTTAGTCGTCAGAGTTCCCTCTTCCAATTGGACATCTAAGTTTAAACCATGCAGATTAATAAAATCATATCTAAAGAAGCTCTTTAGTAGCCAAAAATGAACATTCTGCCATCGTTTACAAATGTTCTTGTTCCAAACCTGGATGAATTTCTTGGTACACTGTCTATGAAGCCAGTTTTTATAATGCATTATAAGCAGTGATGTAGCCAAGGATGGGCCGGGTGGCACTGGAAGATATTGTGCAGGTTTGATCATAAATAAACAATGTTAAAACATGAAACTTATAATACATTATAACTTAAACGAAATGTGGATAGAACGTGGCGTTGATTGTGTGTTATTACAGTATACACATAAACGTTAATATTTAAGCATTATTTCATATTACAACCAGGGCTGGACTGGTAATCTGGCATAACGGGCATTATCCCGGTGGGCCGATGCACTTTGGTGCTGATTAGGGGCGATCAGACTGGCCATCGTGAGAACCGAGCGGGCCGGTGGGTTGACCGCGAAACGGGGCGAATGGGCCACGATAAGCTAAAATGAGCCGCCATGTTATGCAGAACGGACCACAAAACGGTGCCGCGATATGCAGAAAAGGACAGCAAACACCCCCCACCCCCACCCCTGCTCAACCACTTTTGGGCCAGTTCCTGTGTAAAATCCCAGGCCGATTTTTCTTCCCAGTCCAGCCCTGATTATAACTGTCGTTATGAGATGATACAACACTTAACTGAAACTTAATGAGATTTGAGAGCTACGGCAGAAGCTACGGCTTCAAAAGACTTGCAATACAACGTATGGGTTACTTTAATGGTGCTTTTTGTTCTTTTTGGAGCTTGACAGGTCATGGTCACTGTACGCTTTAGGGTCGTTCTTCACAATTTCTCCATTTTGGTTCCATGGAATAACAAAACTGTAATAGGGGTAATGGCACACCAAACACTTTTCTTGGGTCTTAATGTGGCACTTTGAAAATGTCTCTGTTTGTTCTGAGTGACCCACATAGACCCTGCCCAACAACGTCACTCAACCAATGGTGTGAGCTGGGGGCGGGGCTATCTCTTTGTTAGACGAGGGTATATTCAGAAAACACCGTTTATTTTTGCAATTCCGTTTGGTGGCACTAGTGCTGCAGGAATGAGACACTTCAGCTATAAATGTGATAAAATGATGAGAGAAATCATGTGCGGAAGATCTACTCCTTTAAACTAAAATCATTAAGCAAACACTTTTATCCAAAGTGACTCAAACCTACAACCCTCTAGTTACCAGGACACAATTCAGTATACCACACTGCCCTTTCATTTAGAGATGCTAGCTGTAGTCATTGTCAGAAATGCATGCTAAAACCACCAAGAGGCTGCACAAATATGTTAAAGTTATGGCAGTGTTTACTCCGCCTGTATGATTGTTTGTGTGCGGCTCCTTATAATGAGATCTCTCCATCTCGCTCGCTCCATTATCACACTCTTAGTTCTTCTCATGGAGGAAATCAACGACGGAATCGTGAAGTGGCACCCACGGCCCCTCGCTAAGCTCGTTAAGCTGAACCCATGTGTCAAGCTCTCACCGCGGGCTCAGAAAGAGGCCCCAGGAGGGCGCTGAGTGCTTTCATCTAAAAACCTACTGCATTACAGCACTGTTCTTAAGCAATAGCTTTATTTATGTGTCGGCAGAGATAGAGATGGGCGCTAAGACAGTATATAGCATGTGACGGTAGGAAATGTTTCAAACCAGAAGAGATTTTGCTATACCATTTGTACCACGGTAGATATATTTCTGCATCTATCAGTGAAAGCGATGAAAGAAACAAAGCAGTGTTCAGACGTGTACAGTTACCAAGCAACATAATAAAGAATTCAACTGATCAAACCGTCATATCCTGCCGGAGATTGGAAGCAGGGGCGAGGACCCTACCCCCGTGAAGGACGGGACTCAACAGGTGGTGGTGGGGTGGAGGAGGTTGCTGTGTTAGCACACTGAACAGCAATGTGATAGATTGTGAGCAGACTTATAAAGCAATGGCTTACATGTGATTGGCTAGGAGTTACCCAGCTGCTAGTCTTCCTGCTAGAACTATGCTACGCTTGCATTTATATGAGATGACTTGCATTTGTAACGTATCAAGCACCAAGCTAGCACCTTGCATGGCAGCTCTGCCGCCATTTGTGTATGAGTGTGAGTGTGTATGAATGGGTGATTGGACACAGTGTAAAGCGCTGGTTCGAGGTTACAGTGAGGCACTTACAATGAAAGTGAATGGAGGTAATTTTTGAACATTAAAATTCTTCACAAGTGTGATAAAATCACTTACTAATATTTTCTGTGTAAAGTTATAGCCAATTTTACAACATTACCATGACGATGTAATTTCAACAAAACCTAAAACCCTAAAATGACTGAAAAAATGACAAATAAACAACTTTACAGCTCATATAATACATGAGTTTTAACAGAAGAATTAATGTAAATACTTTAATAAAATTATCAGCTTCACAATTCTGTCTTTAAACCCTCCAAAAAAAAAAACATTTCCAGCTAAATTAACTACTGTATATCATTATATACTGTATATCGCTACAATAATATCAAATGTTTATACTTAAACCTACACCAGAGTCAGAAAGTAAAAACTTGCAAATCTGTATTGTTGTCACACACATGCACTGATGCACAGATGGAACCAGCCAATAAGAAGCAATTAAATAGATATAGGAAGGTGCCGAGGTTTATTGGCCTCGTGCACTGAGCAGCGTCGCTAACAGATTTTCAACATAAGAGGGCTGTTCAATAAGTGAAGAAAAGCCAAATCATTTTATGAAAATGCCAGCTTCGTTACACCATCCATTATACGGCAGTGCCAGGCCAGTGATTTATGCTGTGGTACATTACATACAGGCCAAATAGGCCGTGAAAGAGCGTGGTTGAATCTGACCCATCCATAAACACAGAGACTAACGATAACGGTCTGGCTGACTCAACCCAGCATCATGTGCATCTGTTGCTTAATTACATTTTAATCTAACGGTTGTCTTTCTGGAGTAATGACGCGCAAAATCGATTCATAATTCACAGGCTGTTCTTGCTGAAATGCGACGCATTAACGAGTTCGCTTTGTCTTTAACTTACGACTGAGATGCAAAGCGAATTTAAATACATTTACACTCGCCGATTTAGCTCTCAGCATGAATGTGATATGATTGTACATTTGTTCTGGGCAAAAACTCACAACTGGGTGTAAAAAAACTGCCACGGCTGAATGGATGTGGCTGCATGTTGTTATGAGAAAAATAAGTAACTTAAAAGCCTGTGTGTGTGTGTGTGTGTGTGTGTGTGTGTGTGTGTGTGTTTATGTAATTGAATGTGCTTTTAACAAGCACAAAGGTTGGCCTGTTTCAACACAATTATAACTGACATTCTATTGATCCGGTCATGTTTTTCTATTAAAACACATCCAGACCCCCTTTTGACCCCCTTCAACTACATTGTGCATACAAGATAAAATTCAGAAACATATTTTGCTAAAAGCAACGTGATCTTCACCCGTTACCCCAATAGACTGCTCATTACAAATTCATATTTCTTTCTTCAACAAACAAGTTAACAGGAACACCACGGCAATAGAAAACCTGGAAATACCATAAGAGTGTGTATAAGTCATGGAGATGTATATAATGAATATCCATTCTTGTGTACAGTTTGTGTAGTGGAAAAGTTGCTTGCAAGTCATAGTAATATCCAGTTTGGGAGCAAGTCATTCCTTTCACTCAGCCTGTGTAACGGGAGCCAGCTAGTGACTGACGCTAGAGGCTGTAGCCTTTAGCCTCCTTGTTAGAGCACCCGCCTCCCACGCCGGAGACCTTGGTTCGAGTCTCGTATGGAGCGGTTAGAACATTAGTGTCACATTGGTGCCGTGACCCGGATGGGAGTGAGGTTTAGGGGGGTGAGTGTAACGGAAGCCAGCTGGTAGATAGCTGTGCAGTGTAAACCTCACTCTCCTGACCTCAAGAGGTGCACTAGCGACTGACGCTAGAGGCTGTAGCTTTTAGCCTCCTTCTTAGAGCACCCGCCTCCCACGCCGGAGACCTTGGTTCGAGTCCCGTACGGAGCGGGTAGAACATTAGTGTCACACCTGCCAATGAACTGGATGAAATGGTTTATAAATCACTCAAAATGATTCATTTGCAAATGTATGTGAATGAAAACAGGGGTGGATTTGGAAGAGAAATCGGCCTGGGATCATACACAGCAACTGGCCCAAAAGTTGTTGTGGGGAGGGGGTGGTTCTTTTCGGCATATAGCTGCCCCCTTAGGCATATAGCGGAGCAGTTTGTGGCCCATTCTGGCTCGCTTCATCTTATGCGGCCCCAAAGTGCGGTACAATGCACGGTATGCCAGATTACCAATCCAGCCCTGAATGAAACTGTCTAAGCACGTGTCTGAAAGAAAAGCAACGAGCAACAGAACATATTTCTGTGGCATCATGCTGTTTACATGACAAGCATAATCGGTCTATGAATGTCCATGTCAATGTGAAACAATACAAATCACATTCTCAAGGGCTTTTGTATTACAAACGAGCCTGAACAAATTCATTACCATTGAAGTCTATGCTTTGCTGTTTCTGGGAAAAGGTCAGTAAAAATGCACAATGAATGCAGAACAATCTGGACAGAATTTGTGAATATGCAAGTCAACTGTTTGGCAATGACTTTCATACTGTAACATTTTGTTGAATGTATTAGTACAGGCAGCAGTGACATTGAGTTATAAGGAGTTTAAGGTTTATCAAAGCCATACCAAGCATTTAAATAGACAATCAGACCCGCTATCCCATCAGGAGTAATCCATAAGCGGAAGTATGTGCGTGTATAATGTGTTATTGGATTACTAGTCTTGCGTAGTCAGATCTTTGACTAACAGCACAAAGTCTGATCCACATTGCGGATTATTATAGCCAACTTCCAACTGAGACAAGAGACCGTCTGATCGCATGTAAAGCCATCAACTGCAGTTCATTCAGGGGTAGGTTTATCTAAAATTGATGATACCACATTCACAGACTGGCACGGAAAAAAATGATTCAAACAATGCTGTGGTATTTTGAATTAGAGGTGTATTAAAGGAATAGTTCCCCCAAAAATGTCAATTCTCTTATCATAATCCACCCTTATGCCATCCCAGATGTGTATGACATTCTGTCTTCTGCTGAACACAAATAAAGATTATTTGGAAGAATATCTCAGCTCTGTAGGTCCTTACAATGAACACACGAATGGTGGCCAGAACTTTGAATCGCCAAAAATAACATATATTCAGCATAAAAGTAATCCATATGACTCCAGTGGTTTAATCTTAATGTCTTCAAAGCAATAGGTGTGGGTGAAAAACAGATCAATATTTAAGTCCTTTTTAAATGGCTACTTTCACTTCCACATACCACACTCCTCCCGTTTTTTTGGCATTCTTCATGCATATCATCACATACTGGTCAAAGGTGGAGATTTATAGTAAAAAAAGGACTTAAATATTGATGTTTCTTACCCATACCCATCATATCACTTCTGAATCATAGATTTGCCCACTGGAGTCATATTGATTTCTTTTATGTTGAATTTGTTATTTTTGGAGATTCAAAGTTTTTGCATTGTATGGACCTACAGAGCTGAGATATTCTTCTAAAAATCTTCATTTGTGTTCAGCAGAAGAAAGAAAGTCATACACATCTAGGATGGCATGAGGGTGACGAAATTATAAGATAATTTTCATTTTTGGGCGTACTGTCTCTTTAAACTTCTGTGAGCTAGGCTACATACAAACACTCAAATGATTTCTTGGAGTGTTCTGCCAAAATAAAAGCCCCAAGGTTTTAAAGTTAAGAAGGCATGAGTGAATATATATTAATATTGTATAATAAAATTATTTATTTGAAAAAAATATATATATATATATAATAATAATAATACTTATTTGTGTAAAAAAAAAACACTAAAATGTATTTATATCCTATTTAACAAAAGTTAACAAAAAAGACACACCTTGAAAATTAAAAGAGAATTTGCTTATTGTCAAATAAAGACTTTTGCTACTGTATTATCCAGAAGACTACTTAAAAATACAGTTGTTGTTTTTTATATGATAAACTTTTATGTTGATGTGGTTATGTTTGTGTTTCTTTACATATAAAAGAGTACCTCGATACTGAGAGTTTGGGTATCAGGTCAGGAGAGAAAAAGTGGTATTGGTGCATCCCTAATCAAAATATCTGCCCATCCAAAATGTATAAGAACTGAATATTATTTCACAGAAGTAACGGAATATTCTGCTTGAGGAAATCTAGTTTACTTGCTAATTAGGGGCTCGAACAAACTCTGAGTATCTTTCAAATATTTGATGTCACTATAACCTGGGCAAACGTTGGTAAATCCACTGTCTATTTCATCGTTTAAAACTCATTGTGTCAATTGCATTGTTGCATAAAGCTAGCCAGCTAATCGCATTTAGAAATGCAGCATTACATTTGTGTGTGAGTCCCTCCTCTAGCATCCAGCAAAACACCAAGTGGAGAAACTTCACAGCACTCAGTAATCTCATGCAGTGAGACCTCACCTGCAGGGCTTCCCAGATAAATCACCTCCCCACTGAATTGCATCTGAATTGCGCCTGCAGTGTGCCAAGGCCGTTAGAGGAATGGAAATCAGGGGAGTAACCGCCCGTGGGCCTCCTCTGGCTGAGCTAAGCATGCTAATGACGTAGCGATTACCTAAACAACACTTCTGACAGGGAACTCCGCCTGTCCCATCTCAGATGCACTGCATGTCAGCATCCAACCCCTTGAGGCCTTGATCAAGGTGAGGAAGGCCCTATAAGATTTACAGTAAGTGGTGGAGATAGTCTACTATTATAAGATAAGTTAAAATTCTAGTGTGATTGAAAGTCAATCTATGTCAATTTGCATAAGATTTTTGGTGGCTATTTGATTGCTTATTGCTGCAGCTTACAGCTGCTTATCGACATTCAACCATGTTATTTAAAGGGATAGCAAAATGTAATATATTTACTGTACTAAAGCATAAAATTATCATAATATGTTATCAGAGATTTAGGAAACATGCTTAGTTGAAATACTGGCTTCTCTGAAAACAATGCTACAGTCAGTATATTCTACTTATGTAGAAAATGTCCGTTCCGGGCCGGAATTTCTATTTGTATTTTGGCCATGTGTTCCCGCCCACTGCCCATTTCCCTGTAGTATGTCGACACCCCGGGCTGCCCGATTTGAAACAAGTTAGCGGGCAAGCACAGCGCACTGCAGCCATGGAAGCCAGCAATGCATGTTGCTAACATTGACAGAGTTATACAAATAATTCAGTCAGTTTGCTCGTTCCTGTTGCGTGTCCTCAACCTGGCAAACCACGTGAGCTTTGAGTCTGGGAGGAGGGGAGCGGGGGAGAAAACTCTCTAATATTTTGAATTTGGACTGCAGTACCCATTTTAAACGCTTGATGTTACATATTGCTCCTTTAAATGTGATTTTTTATCTCAAGCGTGAGACCATGTCATGTTTCAAATCAGCCACAGTCCATAACTCTAGAAGCTGCCATCTGCCGGGTGACGGAGTAGCCCGACCGCCCGGATGAGGGGAACGGCCGCCGTCCACGGGGCGAATGGGGATTGGATACCCCGACCGCCTGGAGCGAGGGAGCTGCTGCCGGGGGCGGAGGAGTGCCCTGCCGTCCCCAGAGACGCGGAGGGGTCGAGGGAGACCGCCGTCCGCGAGGGGAGGAGGGAAGAAACTCTCCGACCGCCCGGAGCGGTAGGGCCGCTGCCAGGGTTAGAGGAGTGTCCCCATTTGCTGCCAGAAAAGCGGAGGGGCGTTCTGCCCGCTGGGGGTCGAAGGTTTGACTCCGGTTCGCCCAGGGTTGGAGCGGCTGTCGTCCGCCTGAGTGTGGAGGAGTGTTCGAGGACCACGCGACGGTACATCAGAGAACCGGTGAGTGAGCATTTTCTCTCTCTCTCTCTCTCTCCCTTTCGCACCGTGTTGGCCTTTTCCCCTCGCCTATTTTGTTGTTGTTTTTTCCCCCTCCTGTCTCCTCCCAGGGCGAGGAAGGCGGGGATGACCACGCGGGAGGCAAGATACACCACGCCCCAGGGATGGGGGGGGGTGTACGTCATGCCGGTGGCACCCCGGGCTGAGATAACGCCAGGAGGAGTGTGGAGCGGAGGGGGACAGGGCCGGGTCGGAATATCGCGCGCCCGGTCCCCAATCGGCCTGATGAGGCGCGAGGGATAAAGGCGGCCGGTGACGATGGTTCGAGAGAGAGAGAATTATGGGCATGTCAGTCATGTGTGTGTGTATTGATGTTTGTGTGTTTTGAGTTTAATTAAATTATAATTTATGTTGACAAGCCGGTTCTCGCCTCCTCCTTGCCCATCCTTTAACTATGTTACAGTGGTATACCAGTACCATAGCAATCATAATTCATTTCAAAACTATAAGAAAATAGTCCAAAAAGGTCCATAAATTAACAAATTTCCTCTTACAATGAAAAATAATGTCTTCCATCACAAGTTACACATATCTGTTAATGTCTAAGTTAAATGGCTGACTTTAAAACAAGCGTTCCTGCATTACTTCTGCAAGTAAAACAACACACACACACACAGCCACACATACACGCGCAACACCTCAGACACCATATTTTTAATCGTCTTTTATGAATTTCCTTCCTGATATCAAAGTCTGGCTGTTGACGGGGTGTTATTGCTCTTGCATTACATGACATGCATCATTTACTGCAACTGGGTCATTCTGCACATCACGCCTGAATCAGTCAGTCAACTTGTGGTCAGCTAATGAGCGTGGCATGAACAGCAGAGCCCCTCATTAACATTGTTTTGTTAATTGGCACAGGATGCCTACGAGCTGTTACTATAACAACTAAGATGAGTGGTTGGCCAGAAGTGCTATTTAGACTACATTGTGGTGATTGAGATAAAAGCCTTCTTGAGTAGTCAAGAGGACACTCGAACTTATACTAGTGTACAGGCCACTGTACATAACTCCTTGTGGGATATACAAAGCCCATTCCAGCAGTCAAACTTCTAGAGGCGATGTTCTTGTTGAGACAAGATTAGATTGCAACAGGTTGTCACTGATGAACTTTAGCTGTTTACATCCATAAATAATGACAGGGAACAAGCCCCCTGCTTCCCTTAATTTCTCATGACAAGCATTGCAAAATGGCCGAGTTCACTTCAGCAGCATATTCGGCTAGAGAGAGTGCTCTTCCTGCTGAGCAGAGAGACATACATTAAGCCTGTAATGGAGTTAGGGCAGCAAAATTCAGCCTTAAAGCATCCTGCCTTGAGATGCACACACTGCACATTATGACATATTTTAACCAAATGTAGTCAGAGAAGAGTTATCTGGGGTCAACCATGGTTATGAATACCTCATCTACTTTATAGAATAATGGGGGGAGGGTTGTGGGGTTGATAGTGTGCGATACAGCAAGAAAGCACTAACTTACACAACGCATATTAAGAGAACAGCCCCCCTGAATTGTCTACCTAACATTTACACATTTGTCAAAGCCCCCAAAATGACAGAAACAGAGCTGGAAGCCACACCAATGACCCCAACAATTTTGTTGGCCTTTGGAAATATGCGCTGGTCTCCAATGTAGGTTTGAACCTACAACCTATTGGTTCCCAACCCAGACTGTTTACCACTACACTATGCATCACTCACAACAGCTCTACACACAGTGAGGTATACCTCACTCCCAGGCCCTAGATGGTCAAGTTGGACCCCTGAGCAAGCCTACTCACCTTAAAAAGTCTCTAAATGTTGTTCCAGTGTAGGTTTAAACCTACAAACTTTTGGTTGAAAGCCCAGATTGTTAACCACTTTACTACACAACAACCATAAGTCACAATAGCTCCCACTCCCAGACCCCAATTAGGCCATTAGCTGAGTCTGCTTACCTTAAATAACCTCAAGATGTTGGCGACCATGATGGAGACAGAGCTGGCCGCCGCTCCAATAACCCCAACGATTTTGTCAGGCTTGGCAAATATGGGCTGGTCTCCATTGGCACAGCGTACATCCGAACCATCACGCTCAATAAGAGCTTGCACAAAGGTTAGAGACTGCTCAAGGGCGTAAGTGTCCCTTGAGCAGGTGTCAAGGATACGGGCGCCCAGTGTCACGTTGGGCAGCAGATCCGGGTCTTTGTTGATGAAGTCGATAGCAAAGAGCATAGCCTCCAGTCTGTGAATACCCTTCTCCTTTTTTAACTCACCGCAGGCGACGCCGCGCTCACCCCGGGCATGAACAGGGAACAGGCCGCCAAGGATTATGTCACCATCCAGACGGATAGAGTGGGCGTACTCCGGTGGTGGTGTCTCAATGCGCTGAAGGGAGACTGGCAACCAGTAGCAGAGGAAAAGGAGGAGCTGATATTGCATCCGGCTTAGACGTATGGGATCCATATCCAAATGGAACAGGGGACAACGTGAGGAAGTATAGATCCAAAAATAGGTCCAGGTGGTTGAGGACTACTGGGGAAGTAGGCGGGTAGTAACGTCCTTGCCCATCTCAATGATTAAGTCGAGCCCCCTGACCAGTTAGAGTGTGGCCACGGGGATTTCTCATTGGACGCAAACGTAGGACATGCATGTCATGCATGAAGATGCAAAACCATTGAAGTCCTTTTCAGCATCAAACTCCAAAATTCTCACATCTTCAAAAGACTCTAAAAAGAAAAGAAAACCATGAGAGGCTGTACAATGAGAATTCAAACATGACTCACAGACACACACAATATGGGCAACAAAGCAAACTCAAAGACTGGGACGTTTTGACAGGAAGGAAATTACATCACAGTCATTTGGAGTTTGGTGGGGTCTTTCATTTCTCCCTCATTGAATCAAAATGTAAAGACAGGCTTTCCTCACAAATGTGGAAATGTGTCTACTTGTGGACAATGGAGCTGTCGAACTGATTTTTACACTTCAGCTTTGTGGATTGGAGTAGCAGAGAGGGAAATCAAGGTGAGTTATGGTGCACTGCTCTTCACAACAATTTGAATGCACAGATATTTACAGATATATTGACTGAGAAAGCATTCCTTGAGTAACCTATAGGGTTAAAAACAAAAGTATGCTTTGTATGTTTGCTCAGATGACCCATAAATGTCACAGTTTTCAGCAAATATCAAGCAACTGAAACATTTTATAGAGTCAAGCCAGAGAGAAACATGCTCATTACACACTCCCACATATCTACTCTTGAATGGATGGCTGCACAGTTACGCACAGTTGCGCATCCGAGATACACATGCTGCGCAATCTGCCGCCTGCATGCGCCAAGAGCTCCACCATGCACAGGAATACAACCGAGTGTGATTCTGCTTCCCTGGTGTTTCACAAATGCCACTGAAATTCCCACACGTCTCCCAAACACTGTGAATTACGCAGGAAAGCACACCTCTTTTTTTCTGAATCTTTATTCCTATTCTATTAAATGTTTTTATAGTCTGTTCTACACTCTATTGCATTCTATACTCTGTCTATACTGTTGCATTCTCGTCTATTTTATACTATATTTCTATAGTCTTTTCTACATTCTACTGTATATTATATCCACTGTTGCACTCTTTTCTATATTATACTTTTATAGTCTATTCTGCATTCCATTCTAGTTTGTATTTTTAAAGTGTGTTCATTGTATGTTTTATCTATACTGTTGCATTCTATTCTGTAATTCTATGGTCTATTCTACATTCTATGTTCTATCTATAGTGATGCATTCTATTCTACACTTTTATAGTCTTTCTGATTTCCTTATTCTAAAATGTGTAGTCTCTTCTACATTCTATAGCCTATTCTATACATCTTATTCTGCCTTATATACTACTCTACTCTGCTCTGCTCTGTTCATCTTTGGGAACACCAGTGCGCATCTGTTTCGTGCATCAACCCATTGACGCATGCTTGAATTTCAATGCATGTGCAGAAGAGTATACAGTATGTGACAACTGTATGTGCATATGCATAACAGAGAACACAAATATCTCCCTTTGCATCGTTTGCATGAGTTAATCTCTATGTGCGGGCTCGGGTCTCCCCTCTTCCATCGTTATATCAGAGACCGCGCGTGATGAAGGAGTTTATTGCCCCGGCAGGCGCATTGTGTCCCATTTCTCTTTTTAATTTACACGAATCGGTATGTGTCAAGCCGAAGCATCTTCTTTTAGAGATCCTATTATATTCTCTCCAAGAGACGCTTTCTCAAGGGAATCCAGAAAGCTTTTAAAAAAGTGATGGAGCTTTCTCTCTTTCTGTCTTGCTCTTGCAGTTGGACAAATAACTGTACAGTCCTCACCAAGTAATGGGATGCAATATGGAGTTCTAAGTCTGTTGATGCAACTTGTGTCAGAGTAAATTATGCACGATGCATCCTGATTAAAGACATTAAAACTAACTATCGGGCAATGCATTTATCGTACACCAATTCGGAGTTCAGAAAACAAAAATCTCTACATGCATAATCCCGTCTGTGTATGAGTATGCATGCATGCATTTACGCACATTCCTTTGATGCAATGCATGCAATGATTCACACACTTTAATCATCACAATGCACCCTCTTCGTACTCTTCCATTTTTTCTGATTGATCACCAAAGTGATTTTGCCCCAATGGCTTACTAAAAGTGCAACTATTAGATCGAAACACCAAATTGCTTTTATAACGCATGCGTAAATAATTTAATAATAGGCTCAATGCAATTAAGTCAATGAGAAACAACTGTATCATAGATTTAACTCTCATCAGTGAACACAATGGCTCTGTTATTATTATTATTATTTTTATTATTAAGGTAGTAAATAACAGCATCTCATTACCACAGCGTTCCATTCTTAATTGGATTCTTTTAGATCACAGATAGTTTTCTCACTCAAATAATGTCTATCAAAATATCTTGATGTGCAATATTATAGTAGGCTATAATGCAAAAGTACATGAGAGTTCTTACCTCTGTCCGCTCTCTGATTGAGGCTCGTGGTGCTGAAATGAACAGCGCGTGCAGAAAGCATCACCAAAATCCTCCCTGTGACTGTGAATCTCTCTCTCTCTCTCTCTCTCTCTCTCTCTCTCTCTATGCAGCATTAAATCAAGCGTGCTCTCATTTCAAAAGGAAATGCACAGGATCATTTGAACAGAATGATTAAGGGAACACCTTCTCTTATGCATGATGCAGGATTGAATAAACTAGTTAATTGCAATGCAAATATGGATCAGATTCGACATTATAGATCGGCACATCACAGATGCAATGCAAAAACACTTATGTGTGAAGAAGGATGATTCTCACGAAACCTGTCATATAAAAGTGACATTAAAATAATTATAATAATGATAATTATGGTTATAATATAGACATTATTATTGTAAATGCATTGCATTGAATAAATGATAGTGTTTTATTATTACTATTATTGTAAATGCATTGCATTGAGAAATACTTGTATGAACATTTTAAAAGTATATATTAAATTGTAAAGTATTTAAACATCTTTAAACATTACATTAGTTTTTTACATAAGATAAAGACTGTTTTACAAACCACAATTAGGGAGGAAAATCCAGATTAATTCAATAATTCTGTATGCAAACAACTAGTGCCAAAAAAATCCTCAACATGTGATTGGTTAGTTGCAGAGGCACGTCTGAGATTGTCAAAATAATGGCTGGCCAAAAATTCACCTCTGACTATTTAAGCCTGAAATTTAAAGCTGATCTTTGTTTGCAAGCAGTAAGACTTGTCTTGAATGTTGGAGGATTTTAAAGTGTGGTCTGGCTCCTCTGTGCTTCAACAGCTGCTTTATAAGAAGTTTGCTAGTGCCCTCTAGTGATTATTCACTTTCTTACCAAGTATGACAGGAGTTCCCAACCTAACCTTACCCTCAGCTGAACCATTACAAAACTTGAATTATTCACTTCAGATTCACCAAGACTTAAAATAATCTCCTAACCTTTCAAAATATAATCAATCATACATATATTGAGTCCTTGAAATCAAATCTGACACCTTTTTAACACGCATTCTAGATCTGATTGTGAATGATTCGTCAGTGCACATTATTCCAAAGGAAACTATTTTTATTCATAATCTTTCATTAAATGCAATAACTTCCAATATATTATATATATATATATATATATATATATATATATATATATATATATATATATATATATATATATATATATATATATATATATATATATATATATATATACACACACACACACACACACCTAAAGGATTATTAGGAACACCTGTTCAATTTCTCATTAATGCAATTATCTAATCAACCAATCACATGGCAGTTGCTTCAATGCATTTAGGGGTGTGGTCCTGGTCAAGACAATCTCCTGAACTCCAAACTGAATGTCAGAATGGGAAAGAAAGGTGATTTAAGCAATTTTGAGCGTGGCATGGTTGTTGGTGCCAGACGGGCCGGTCTGAGTATTTCACACTCTGCTCAGTTACTGGGATTTTCACGCACAACCATTTCTAGGGTTTACAAAGAATGGTGTGAAAAGGGAAAAACATCCAGTATGCGGCAGTCCTGTGGGCGAAAATGCCTTGTTGATGCTAGAGGTCAGAGGAGAATGGGCTGACTGATTCAAGCTGATAGAAGAGCAACTTTGCCTGAAATAACCACTCGTTACAACCGAGGTATGCAGCAAAGCATTTGTGGAGCCACAACACGCACAACCTTGAGGCGGATGGGCTACAACAGCAGAAGACCCCACGGGGTACCACTCATCTCCACTACAAATAGGAAAAAGAGGCTACAATTTGCAAGAGCTCACCAAAATTGGACAGTTGAAGACTGGAAAAATGTTGCCTGGTCTGATGAGTCTCGATTTCTGTTGAGACATTCAGATGGTAGAGTCAGAATTTGGCGTAAACAGAATGAGAACATGGATCCATCATGCCTTGTTACCACTGTGCAGGCTGGTGGTGGTGGTGTAATGGTGTGGGGATGTTTTCTTGGCACACTTTAGGCCCCTTAGTGCCAATTGGGCATCGTTTAAATGCCACGGCCTACCTGAGCATTGTTTCTGACCATGTCCATCCCTTTATGGCCACCATGTACCCATCCTCTGATGGCTACTTCCAGCAGGATAATGCACCATGTCACAAAGCTCGAATCATTTCAAATTGGTTTCTTGAACATGACGATGAGTTCACTGTACTAAAATGGCCCCCACAGTCACCAGATCTCAACCCAATAGAGCATCTTTGGGATGTGGTGGAACGGGAGCTTCGTGCCCTGGATGTGCATCCCACAAATCTCCATCAACTGCAAGATGCCATCCTATCAATATGGGCCAACATTTCTAAAGAATGCTTTCAGCACCTTGTTGAATCAATGCCACGTAGGATTAAGGCAGTTCTGAAGGCAAAAGGGGGTCAAACACAGTATTAGTATGGTGTTCCTAATAATCCTTTAGGTGAGTAAATATATATATATATATAAATTCATTCTCCTTGTTAAACATCATTTCACTGGGACATGTGTCAAATTACAGAAGCCAAGTTAATTCTAAACTCTATTTGAAATAATTCTAATAAGTAATCATGAAACAGTTTTAAAAATCAAGACACATCAAGTCATTTTCTCAGTTTATTGTTGGTGGATACATTCATATTTATTAAACATTTGATCAGCTTTTAACTCAAGCCTCAATGCTGAGATAGTATCTTAGAACTACAGATTTGGACATCAATGTACACCGATCAGCCACAACATTAAAACCACCTGCCTAATATTGTGTAGGTGCCCCTCGTGCCGCTAAAACAGCACCAACCTGCATCACAGAAGAGCATTCAGAGATTATGTTATTCTCCACAATTGTACAGAGTGGTTATCTGAGTTACTGTAGACTTTGTCGGTTCAAACCAGTCTGGCCATTCTCTGTTGACCTCTCAAATCAACAAGGTGTTTCTATCCACATAACTGGCGCTCACTGGATGATTTTTGTTTAATTCGGAGTAAATTCTAGAGACTTTTGTGTGAAAATGCCAGAAATACTCAAACGAGACCGTCTGGCACCAACAATCATACATGTGATTGTCTAATCAGCCAATCATGTGGCACCAGTGCAGTGCATAAAATCATCCATATGCGGGTCAGGAGCTTCAGTTAATGTTCACATCAACCATCAGAATGGGGAAAGAAAATGTGATTTCAGTGATTTCAACCATAGCATGATTGTTGGTGCCAGACGGGCTGGTTTGAGTATATCTGGGATTTTCACACACAACAGTCTCTAGAATTTACTCACAATGGTGCCAAAACCAAAAAACATCCAGTGAGGGGCAGTTCTGTGGACAGAAACACCTTGTTGATGAGAGAGGTCAACAGAGAATGGCCAGACTGGTTTGAACCGACAAAGTCTACAGTAACTCAGATAACCACTCTGTACAATTGTGGTGATGAATAAAATCTCTGAATGCTCTTCTGAGATGCGGGTTTGGCACTGTTTTGGTGGGACAAGGGGGACCTACACAATATCAGGCAGGTGGTTTTAATGTTGTGGCTGATTGGTGTGTGTGTGTGTGTGTGTGTGTGTGTATATATATATATATACGGCAAGTATCCATCGATACTAACTTTGTTAATGGGATTGCTCATCCAAAAATGTAAATTCTGTCATCATTTACTCACCCTCACACTGTTCCACACCTGTACAACATTCTTCTGTGGAACACAAAATGAGATGTTAGTCAGAATGTTAGCCTCAGTCACCATTCACTGTCCTAACATCTCAATTTGTGTTTCACGGAGGAAAGGTCACGTGGGTTTGGAATGAAATGAGGATTAGTATAGGACAATAGATTTTCCATTTTTGGGCGAACTCCCTCTTTATTAGACAAAAAGGTGAAAGGTGTCAAAAAAGACGTCTCTAGATAACACGTGAATTTATCTGCAGAACTGCAGTGGAATTACAAATACAAATATGTATTAACATTTAACTGCAGTCCAAACTAAAACTGATCATATTCCCAAAGTGTATGTCTGTAACATAAATCACCTTTCCTTTAAAATATCTAGATTACACGATGTTCCAGTGGTTTTGATTCACACCTCCCCATCCGCTGTTTTCCCAGTATTAAAAAAAGACATCCAGACTTTATCCCCATACGTTTGCATTGAATACCAATGAGCACGATGTGCGTCAATTGCCAGCGCTTGGATGCACGACTGCAAGACTTCCATGCCCTGACAAAAAGCTCTGCCTGCGGCTGGATCCACTATAACGGGATTCTAGAACAATCGTTTGGTCAGTTTTGGGTGGAAATGTTGAATCTCACTGGTGGTGGCTGAGAAATGGAATGTATATGCATTACATCTGATATCTGAGAGAGGCATATAGCCCAAATAAATGGATAGTAGACCACAGCTTAAAAATACCATATACATTCTGCAGTATTTGTGCTGGGGGCCAAATGTGACAAAAGCGCCAAAAAGCCCACACACGCATTGCTGTGGGAGTGCAATGCCCTACTGAAGGTTTAAACGGCAAACTAAGTGTTTTTTACATTGTTGACTATTTATAGCACGGTTTCTTCCGTTTTTTAACGGTTCAGCTTTTCTTATTCACTCTCACTGATATCCGCTGTGATTCCAGTGTTGCAGAAAATCCTGTTTGTGGTCAAAAGGGATCTAAGAAAGAAAGAAAGAAAGAAAGAAAGAAAGAAAGACAGCAAGAGTTAGAAAAAGACACTAAAAGTGTGATTGATTTTGTACTTGTGCTATGGTAATGCCATGGTAACGTGGTATTCCCATGATTTTGTGGGCATGTACCTTGCAAATACAGTGGATTTTTGGGCATGACACCATGGTAAAGCTAAGGATTTTGTAGACATGGTACCACGGTTTTACTATTGATCTATTTGGCAATGCCATGGGGGATATTTTAGATGTGGTACAATGGGAACACTATTATTTTTTGACAATAACATGGTTTTCAGACATGGTACCATTGTAATATGTTTTTGGCACCACCAACGTCCTTTAGTCGGGACTATCTTCACAATACAAGTACTTTATTGCTTAAGTAACTCTCTGCCAATGTTCGATTGTGAGTGGGCAGTAATCCAGAATCTATGTTTTGTCATATTAGTTGTAACTTATTGCAACCCGGAGACAAACACCAAACCTCAGAATCAAACCGAACAAGTGCAATGCTAATTGTCAATGTGACATATGAATTTCAACAAGCATGAAGAGTGAAAATGGAGCATCGATGGGGAAAAAAAAAGCAAGAACATCAAAAGTGGACATTCATACCCAAGGCAACTCGTCACCATTAGTTGAAGATCAGAAAGCATCTGTTGTCTCTCCGGTACTGTGACAGAGTGCCTTGATTAATACAGTGCGACTGAGCCAAACGCTGTATCCAAGGACACAACTGAGCTATCTTAATTGCTTCTTAAAAGAAGCCCCCTCAAACGCAACCCTCACCACTCAACCGGGCACCCCAGGGGCTGTTTAAACCTTGAGGCGAGACCAGGGCGACCTAATTTCCGAGGCCTTGCTGTGGGATCCATATTTCATTCGTTTGTGCAGGAAGTCCACCCAGGGATTTCTTTTATTTATTAAGAGTAAGGCTGTTGTAACAATGCGCGAATCTAAGCACACCACCTTTCTCTCGCTGTACATACACTGTAAAAAGAGTTTAGTTTAAGTATTAGAGCGGAGGCATGCTGGCACAGGAATCCTGTTCCAAAACCAAGTGAGCTGCCTACTTAGAAAGTATATTAAAGCATCATAGGCATGCTCATGAAATGCGGCCGTTCCAATATATAAATATACGAATATAAAATTTAATATTTTACCCAATTTCTTTGTGCCATGTATTTTTATGCTTATTACAGTTTCCCAGCATTAGCTTAGCAACATGCTAACGTCAAACCCCTACGGGAGTCAATTGTTTGTCACGCCACCAGTGTGCTTTACACTAGGAGCGCTATTTATAGTTACAGCATTTGGCCACATCCTCACTGTGGCAGGGCGGAGGGTGGGTCCGGGTCGTGATTATACACACCCGGTCACTTATCAGGCTAATTAAGCATCCGAGAGGGATAAAGGCCGATTGCGGGCGGTGGTGCGGGAGAGAGAGAACGTAATGTGTGTTTTGTCTTTTGTTTAAGTTTCTCATTAAACTATTATTTATATTGCCAAGTCGGTTCTCGCCTCCTCCTTTCCATTGAACTACTTTACACTGGTGCCGAAATCCGGGAAGGAGGAGGGATGACCGTCGCGGAGTCCTCGACACTGCTGTCCACCCGGGGAGCGCCACTGCCTTCCGCCGGGGTAGGGAGTAGCCCGACAGCCCGGACGCGGTGAACAAGTGTGGACTGGACTCCACGACCGCCTGGAGCGATGGAGCCGCTGCCAGGGGTGGAGGAGTGCCCTGCCATCCCCCATAAATGCGGAGGGGTTGAGAGAAGACCGCAGTCCGCGAGGGGAGGATGGAAGTGACTCCCCGACCGCCTGGAGCGGTAGGGCCGCTGCCAGGGCCGGAGGAGTGTCCCCAGGAGTCGGCGTGAACGCGGAGGGGCGTTCTTTCCGCCGGGGGTCGGACTCCGGTCCGCCCGGGGAGGAGCGGCTGTCGTCCGCCTGAGAGGGTGGAGGAGTGATCAAGGACCATGCAATGGTGTATCAGAGAACCGGCGAGTAATTATTATTTTTTTCTCTCTCTCTCTCTCTCTCTCTCTCTCTCTCTCTCTCTCTCATATGTGACAGTTTTTTTTTGGGGGGGGTACTACACTGTTACAGGAATTTAATTATTTCTGTTTCCCTCCCCTGGTCCAGGTTGATGGGGATGACCAGCCGGCAGACGGGGCAAAAGGCACGCCCCTCCCCAGGGAAAGGGGGGGGGGGGGGGGAGTTGGTGTACGTCATGCCAGGGGCTCCCCTGCCTGAGAGAACGAGGGAGGAATGTGACAGGGCGGAGGGCGGGGCCGGGTCGCGATTATACACACCCGGTCCCTTATCAGGCTAATTAATCCTCTGAGAGGGATAAAGGCCGATTGCGGGCGGTGGTGCGGGAGAGAGAGATCGTTTACGGACATGTCCGTCATGTGTGTGTTTTGTCTTTCGTCTAAGTTTCTCATTAAAATATTATTTATATTGCCAAGCCGGTTCTCGCCTCATCCTTTCCATTGAACTACTTTACACTCACTAATCCGTTTTCACTTGAAAAAGTTTTCAGTTTCCCAACATCAACGTTTTCCAAAATAGGCGATAAATGGAAAGCATTTGGACATTGCCTATGTGGAGTGTTCCAAATCAGTCACCACTGAAGTTCCATGTCGGTTAGGAAGCTCCCTTGCATTCATACACATCTAGAAGTCAAAAGCAGTTCAAATTTGAAAATTTGAAGAATTCCGTCTTTGTATTTTTGAATGCAAAAATGCGTTGTGGGAACGGCTCCTTAGAAAACAGAAAGGCAGCTCGCTAGTTTTTGGACAAAGCTTCGGTATGGCATAGAGAGGCACTTTATGAAGTTTGGGACTTGAAACACTCACCAAACCACAACCTTCGATCTCGTCCTTATACCCGTTGCACTTCTGGCTGCAGTTTTATGATGGCTTCTCTTGTGCAACCCCAGGTACCTCTCCTTTTTGAAGGCCTGGTTACAGATGTTGCAAACGTGCAAAGATTTCTTTGTGCCATTCCCTTTTGCAACATCAGGCTTTACTTCCGTGCTATTGGTCACTTTCTCAGCATGGCGCACCTTATTGCTGACTTTGGAGGTCTTCTTACACAATGCACCGGGCGTGATTGGAAGCAGGTTCCTGCGTGTGAGATATGGAGAACTGTGGTTGTTGTTGACGTTTACATCTTGGCGATGTTGGCTTTTCGCCTCATCTTTGTTAAGCACAACCTCAGCCGGTTTCTTAACAGCACAGCTCTCCAAGGACTGCGAGATCCTGCTCAGATAGGCAGATTTCTTCTTGTGCAACTCGGAGAGATGTCTTAGCACATCCCTCTTGCGCCGTGTCTTGTAGCGGCAGAGCGGGCAGCAATAAAACTTGACGTAGAAGTCTGTGCCGTTGTCCGTGTGCAGCTCGATGTGCTTCACAAGGTTCTGCTCGGAGCTGAACGTCCTTCTGCAGAGCTTGCAGAAGCGCGTCTTGAAGTCAAATCCGGTGGAGAATACAGGCTTGCACGGGACCTTGTTCTCGCTGGAGGAGCTAGGACTATTGTTGGGAGTCTCTGGAGTGCTACCACTGACTGTTTTCTTGGCGCTGAAGGTAGAATCAGTTGAGTTGGTGTCAGAACTGGAGGTGACAATCTTGTGAACAGTCCGCAGGTGTCTCCGAAGGTGACCTCGGCCCCTGAATGTCCTGTTGCAGAGGAGGCACTTACAGTCCTTGATATCCACGTCTTCCATTTTGTCCAAAGGTTCTTTGTCCCGATGATCCTTGAGATCCTCTGCATCTTCTCCATCGATCATGTTCTCAACTTCACGTTCATCAGTACAATGTTCTTCTCTCATTTCCTCATCTTTCACGTTGACCTCCTCTGTGTGTTGTTCCTGGGTGTTTGAGTAGTAGGCCGAGCTAGCTGTACTGGTTTGGTTGGGGCTTTGTGATGAAGAGGGCAGGTCTTCCTCTTTGGACAGGTGTTGGTACACTGCATTCTGGTTGCCGGCAATGGGCTCCAGTGTCAGTAAATACTCCTGTTTATCAGAACGGGGATAGATGGCTTCCAGCAGCTCTTTCATGCCCTTTTTACCATCTTCAGAGGTGTCTACGGAACAAACAGGAAATAAATCCTTGTTTAAGGGGTACTACACCAGTGCATAGAGTTTAGACAATAGAATCACATACAAATAAAGGTATAGTGGCAAAAACATCTAATGCAGTGTTCAAACCTTTTGCTATTTTGCTACAGCTATTTTGGTCATGATCGTAAAAGATGTCTCCTCATCTCTTTTTGATCACCAAGTGTGACAAGTTCGCCAACTGTGATTAATTTCCTTTGTGATTAATCTTGACTTTTGACGGAGTTCTGGCAATTTCTAACAGTTTTCTGTCGCAGTCGTGCAGTGTGACTGCTCATAATAGCTAGATGACACCCAATCAATGCTGTCAATCTGGAGGATCGGGAGTCTTGGATACGATGTGTATCGTAGAGTTTGGCATAATCATGCCATTACTTTCATCACTGGGATCATATTTGTACAGAATAACAAGCAACAATTGTAAAGCACCATAAAATTCGGACAGTGTACATCCCACTTAACTTGTGAGACAGAGGGTGAAACAAAGGTAAATAAATTACCTGGATGAAAAGTTGACTAATATTAAAAGCACACTTTAGGGGAGAAATAAAATGATACAAAAGTGTAGAATATAATCCTTAATATTTATATGTAAGGGTTAGTTCACCCCCCCAAAAAAAACTGAATTTTCATTTTTGGGTGTAAAGCCTTGACATGAGTCACCTAACCTTATTGTCCAGATTTCCCCTGGCATCACAGTACTTCTAGTGCGCAGAAATAAAGGTGAGGTACATTGAGACACTTGCAATGGAAGTAAATGGGGCCAATTTTGGGGGGCAGACATTTTAAGCTTATAATTTCATAAAATTGCTCACATTTATTCTGTTAAACTCATGTATTGTTTATGCAGTTAAGTTGCTTTTAGTCATTTTAAGGATTTAGAGTTTGATGACATTACATCGTCATGGTAACAAGGTTGCAAAATTGGTTAACTTTACACAGAAAACGTTAGTAAGTGATTTTATCACACTAAAATAATGTTTACATGCATATGATTCAAGTCTTGATGCTCTTCTTTTGAAACTGGCCCCATTCACTTCCATTGTAAGTGCCACACTGGAACCCAGATTTAGCTGCAACAGGTAATTTCACTGTGAAAACATCGTCGATTCGACATTATTTGCAATAGTTTTACTCCACCTCAACAGCACTGGCAAATCAGCCCTGCACCTTTCCTCAAATCCGTCCAATGGGATTGAAGTGCTGTGCGTGCACCGTAAGAAAAGTTACAAAAAGTTGCATGTGCACGGCCGCGCGAAACGGAGCTTTGCGGAAGCCAGACGACCACCGCGATGGCGTTACTTTGTGTGCACGAACCAGATAAATCAGACTTTATTCCTCTTAAGCTTGCTCTAAATTCCTTACCCATTTCCATAAAAAATAATGCTGGACATTATTGACACACACACATTACATAAAACAACAAGAAATGGCAAAATAACAAACATCACCATCTTTAGAACATTTACATTTATGCATTTGTCAGACGCTTTTATCCAAAGCGACTTACAGTGCACTTATTACAGGGACAATCCCCCCGGAGCAACCTGGAGTTAAGTGCCTTGCTCAAGGACACAATGGTGTTGGCTGTGGGGATTGAACCAGTGACCTTCTGATTACCAGTTATGTGCTTAGACCACTACGCCACCACCACTCCAGTTTAGAAAGCAGTAAAGCAACATTTCTCACCGTCAGATTCATGCATTCTTGGTAAACAGTAAATCTCCTTGTGTTTGATCAGATTGGGAAGCCCACGGAAGAGACTGCGACACAGTTTACATTCAAAGATTGTGTCCACCTCTTTGAGGAGAAGGTGTTTTAACTGTGCAGTACCTGCAAAACACAAGGCAATCGAGAAGGTTCTGTGTTATCACGTGGTCATGTAATGCTTCCGTGTTTGCAATCTCCACATTCCCTCCTTTCTCTATTACGACCATTCATTCTACTACCATCATAAGAGGAGAGGATGCGAGCGGATACAGCACCTGTACGGAAACACTCAATGATCTGTTGGATTCCTGATTTGGAGGTTTGCAGTGGTGTCTGTAGCAGAGGAGGATCGCCGGGCTCCGTCGAGTTTACTGAAACACAAACACACAGCTGTGTATTCATACAGTACAATACAGATCAACAACAGATCAGTGACATGAAACAGGCTACACCCTATTAAACATTTTCAAGAAACAAAAATGTTGAGTCAGTGCTGTGGTCTAGTTTGAGTCTGGATTTTAGTATCAAGATGTTTAGTTCTAGGTCGAAACCCTCTTAAATTACAGTATCATACAGTACAGTACTCTATAATGAAGTTCTTGATGTTTGACATCTGAATATACTTATTACAGGGACAATCCCCCTGGAGCTACCTGGAGTTAAGTGCCTTGCTCAAGGACACAATGGTGGTGGCAGTGGGGATCGAACCAGCAACCTTCTGATTACCAATTATGTGCTTTGGCCCACTACGCCACCACCACCACCACCACTCCATGCTTTTTGGAGCTTCAGAGTTCTGGTCACCATTCACTTGCATTATATGGACGTTCAGAGCTGAAATATTCTTCTAAATATCTTTGTGTTGAGAAAGACATTCATATCTGAGATGGCATGAGAGTAAATAATGAGAATATTTTCATTTAAAGGCTTAAAGGTGCAGTGTGTAAGATTCAGAAACCTGTGTTATTAGTGACACCTGTGGCCGTTAAGTGAACTGCAGCCAGCTACTTGTTGCTCGTGCACACACTCCATAGGGACGCGAGCATCGGCCAAAACAATGACGTAACGTACAAAGAGACTGAACGTGATTCACCGGCATCATGTTGACAGATGAGGCAGCATAATTAAAATTACACAGTTATGATTGTTTTACTACAAACTTTGAGACTGTATATTATATTTGACTCTCCGGTGCTGGAACAGGGCTTAAACAATGTGTGGATATCGGTCCGACTATGCCAGACTGTAGTTTGAAGTAATCACGATAGCCTATGTAGATGTTCGCTAGCTAGCCAGCTTTATCAATAGCGGTTAGCTAAATTTGTTGGATGATGAGAGTAGCGGTTTATAAAATAGACATTATAAATATATTGACACAATTCAGTATTAATGTGATTCCATCACAACGGTCATTTTGATATATCGATGTGCTATTGTTTTATAACAACAAAACGTATATATTTTCTGTATAAACAAGTTACGTTACACTATTGAATGGGTCTTTTTGCATTATCTTGAACACTGTCTAGCACATGTCAAGTTACGAAGCAAGGTAGCTTGCAATTCGTCAGCGTTAGCAGGGAAAATCAAGTTAGCTTAAATGACACAGATCAATCCTTATGGCACTATATTTCACATGCTTTGCAGTTATGCAAGCTTACCGGTCCAATAAGAAGAACACCAATTCAGGGTCGGTTTTGATCCTCAAAATCGAACGAAGGTCCCTCCAGGAATCAAATGCCCTGCCGATGTTCAATCTAGCTTTCACTCGACCGCGATCACATTCCCGCTTAGCCAGACGGGATTCAGTAGATAAATGTTTTCTTGTTTGTTTTGTTTGTGTAGGAGCCGGTGTTGTGCTGGATTCTATCTCTAATGGTGCGTTCACATACAACACGATTACATAAAGTCGATGCAAAGATCCGAATAGGCGTGAATGAAGCGAATGGAGCGACTCGAACAAGCGAAATCGCTTCATTCTCGTGATGCATTGTTGTGAAAGCCTATCAGCATTGAGATTGTCTGGATGTCTCTGACGTACTGACGTAGTAGCAGAAGAAATCTGGAAAAATGGATGAAAGAATTGTTGTGCCCATGTGTGGGCACCCGGAATTGTACGACACAACGTCATACATGTACAGAGACCGGACGGAAAAACACATCGCTTGGAGGAAAGTGAGCGAGGAAGTTGGACGACCTGGTAAGTTCTGAAAATATGCGCGTCTACTTGATTCCAGCTATTGGTCGAACTTTACTATGAACCAAGTCGTAGAAGCCCCTCCTCCTGTCCTTTACCGGAAGAGAAGGGGGAATATTTGCGGGTTTGCGTTACTCACGCCAACGTGAGTTTGCGTTGTATGTGAACGCACCATAAGATAACGTTACCAACTGTTGCAGTTTGTTGTCGCTGTTGAATAGCGGAAGAGACGCACTGAGGCTCTCGGGAGCGTGCATAAACATCACATCCTTTGGATTTTCCCAGGAAAAGCAACCCGCTCCCTTCACATGAAAATCAGTCTACAGGCTTTAATAGGCAACCTAGGAAGTTCGGGAAGGGCTCATTTTTTAAGTTGCGTTACAAGCCATTCACACATTGGCAAAAAAGGTGCATGTTACACCTTTAGAGTTAACATTAAAACAAAAAACACCGTTTTGAGGATCTAAATGGAAGGTTCCAGTGAAAACCGACAAAGACCATCAGACCAGTCCTTTATTGTGCAAATACTCTGAAGCATAGCCAAGTGTTCAACTGTCTATTCACCACTTTGATCTAGCAAGTGTGTGTGCATCCAGGCATTGGCAGATTTCTGGCTATTCCTGCAGGAAATTCCCTCATAGAGTCATAAAACACCTCTAATATAAGAAGAGTCTCTGAGGGCCGTTCTGAACAAACCATCGAGCTCCGTTGGCTGATCCGGCCATAAATTCACCAACATCCTTTTAATCAAGCTCCAGATAACCTGTTGGCTTTACCCACAGCTGTGCCCCGTATCCTCACAACATATTGGATTCTCTCCACCTCACGTTAACAAAGAGCGGTCTCAAACTGCATGCGTGTTACCATATAGCAACAATGACAGAATGCACTTTTAAGAGCAGTTCAAACCCCATAAATGAGAGTTTTTACATTTTGCAAACACATCTACCAAAACCGTTTCTGTAATAACCCAACCAACTAGGCATCCACTAAACACGCAGAAGATATATTACCAGTGGAAAAATGGAGATCTGTATTAAATCCTTCATTTCATGGCCAGACATTTGTGCAAATACTAATCCACACAGTCGCAGGCAGAGGCCATCAATAATGCAAACTTTAATAAAGTCTCATTTAGAAAACACAAGCTGAAGCTCCAAATGAAGATCACTCATTGCAGCAACATCCTCAATCCAAAACACTGACATGAGAACTGCAAGCACTAGACTTTCTGTATAATGAGTGTGTCTGAGGATGATTATTCACAGAGATTTAGTCTGTCGTAAGTGTTAACAAGAGAGATAAGCAGCATTATTGCAGAACTACTTGCTTCACTTACATTTCAGCCAATTAGGTTGCTGAAACAGACAGACCGTGCACGTTGTTAAAGGGACAGTACACCAAAAAAATGTAAGTTCTCTTATCATTTACTCAACCTCATGCCATCTCAGATGTGCATGACTTTCTTTCTTCAGCTGAACACAAATGAAGATCTTAGAAGAATATCTCAGCTCTGTAGGTCCTTACAATGCAAGTGGATGGTGACCAGAACTCAGAAGGACCAAAAAACACAAAGACAGCTTAAAAGTAATCCATACGACTCCAGTGGTTTAATCCATGTCTTCTGAAGAAATATGATAGTTGTGGGTGAGAATCAGTTCAATATTTAAGTCCTATTTTACTAACAATTTTCACCTTTGACCAGCCCACCAAATGTGGAAGTGAAAGTCTACATTTGCAGTAAAAAAGGACTTGATCTGTTTCTCACCCACACCTACAGTGTCATATCACCTCCAGGATTTAACCAGTCATGTAGATTATTTTAATGCTGCCTTTATTTCCCATTTGGACCTTCTGAGTTCTGGTCACCATTCACTTGCATTGTATGGACCAACAGAGCTGAGATATTCTTCTAAAAGTCTTCATTTGTGTTCTGCTTAGCTCTTTCCCCGCCAGCGTTTTTAAAAAAAGTTGCCAGCCACCGCCAGGGTTTTTGACGATTTTCGCTAAACTTTAATGGCCCGCAGAATATTTTCTTCCATGAATATATGAAGATGCTATATATCAAAATAAAGATCTGAGCCTCTGCTTTTAGGCAAAAAAACGATTTTATTTTATCTTCATTTGTTCTTTTTTTATTGCGACTTGAACAGAGGTCGGTTTTGTCAAAAAACAACATTTCAGACAAAAAGCTGAGAAAAAGGCATGTTTATGTCTGATATTTTGAGCTTCTCAATACTCCACTTCTTCATGTTTGAGACGATCGCAGTCTGTTTCTTTGATCAAAGAGTTGCGTACTCTTTCAAAACATGCGGAGGGGTCTTCCTTACCGTATAACACCTAAAACACGGAAACCCGGAAAATTCCGTGTTTGGCGGGGAAAGAGTTAAAGGATGACTCCTCCCCCACGTGACACGTGACCTTACCAATGAGCTTACGTCATCCCTCTTATGGGCGCGCGTCACAGAGATGTACGGCAGCAAACATTTGTAGTTTAAGAAGTATATAAAAAAATGGTTTTGTTTCTAACAATAATCAATCATTTGGATTCAGAAGAACTTTGTCGACTGGAGCCGTGTGGATTATTTTGATGCACCCCAAATATGCATTTTGGCCCGTCCGAGTACATTCACTTCCATTGTTTAAAGGAGTCCTGAAATGAAATCCTAAAAATCTTAAACTCTGTTTTGATGAAGAAATACATCTTGGATGACCTGAGGGTCAGTAAATTATCAGCAAATAAAAAAATTTGGGTGAACTGTCCCTTTAAGAATGAAAGTCAAACACATCTGGGATGGCATGAGGGGGGAGTAAATCATGATAATTTTAAATTTTGGGAGAATTATGCCTTTACGGTGTGTGTTTGAGTCAGTATTCCATATAGACAAATGAGTATGTGTTTCTACTAGCTGTTGGGTAAGGGGGTGGGGCGTGACCTCTCCTCTGTAAGGGTCAGAGACTCTAGTGTCCCCTACTGAGTGAGGGACATTAGCGGGCAGTGGAGGAATTTGCTGTAATCCTCTTAGACCCTCTCAGAGCTCCGACCGGTGGGAAGTTTCAGAGAGGATGGACCGCTTTTGAAATGCATTTAATGTTGTTCGGATTTCATTCATCCATGTGAACAGGTCAGTCCACAGATCAGAGAATATTTAACGTAAAGGACGGATCGCTGTCCTGCTACTGATATTACCGTAGCGTGCCTGAAAGTCAGGTTTAGTTCACTTAGTTTTGCACAGTCAAACTTTTGTCTAGACCGGGACATTTTGCAGCTTATTCTGGTTAAAAACCATTTAAAGGGACAGTACACCTAAAAATGAAAATTCTCTCACTTACTCACTCTCATGCCATCCCAGATGTGTGTGACTTACTTTCTTCTACAGAACACAAATGAAGATTTTTAGAAGAATATCTCAGCTCTGTAGGTCCATACAATGGAAGTGAATGGTGACCAGAACTCAGAAGCTCCATAAATGACATAAAGGAGGCATAAAAGTAATCCATACCACTCTAGGGGTAAAGCCTTGTCTTCTGATGCGCTTTAACGAGTGAGGGTGAGGAACAGATCAATATTTAAGTCCTAGGACAATGTGTTGCTCTTGTCTGTAAGTCTCTACAAAATGTTTATTTTTGTAAAGCCCTCCAAAGAGACTATTTTCAAGAATATGGTCATGAAACTGGCTTGAATTGACATGCAACCAGATAGGGTTATGTTCTTTGTTTTTAATAGCAATAGTTGGTAATTGAAAAGGTGTAGGAGCTTCAGATGTATAAACAGACTGAAAAGTTAGGCTTTGAATGTTTAATATATCCATTTTGAACGGTCATTATTAATTACAAGCATTTATATGTAATAAAATGTGAAGTATTCATGTTTAAAAAGTGCAGTGGGCTTATTAGAAACAAATGTGGGTGTAAATTATACACATGTTCCTTAAAAGCCCACTCCAGACTTTTCAAGTATGCAATAAAAGTCCTTCAACGCTAAAAACACACGTAAAAAGTGGAAGTTTACCAAACGTCTTGCTTGCGTGATCAGGCCCGGGCACAAAGGCCTCACCTGGGATGTCATCTGTCTGACAACACTTGTCATTGGCTGGGGTCGGGAGCGCTTTGGACATGAGTTCCTCCATCTCCAAACCACTTCAAATGTGTTTCTCTGTGATGAAGACAACAACACAAATCACATGCACGTTTACACACTCACACAGATCCTATTAACAAAGCACACACACATCATGATAAATGCAGCATCAATGTCACTGATATACTGTCATTCAAATGTAACAGCAATTGACTCAATCATGGGGATCATGAGAGCTTCACCAAACTGCTTAAAATGTTACATAGATATGCCAAATGACATGCATTTCAGGAGTCAAGACATTATTACAGTGCAACAGATTTTCTCTAAAATGCATAAAGCTATATATCATTACTATTAAATGCAGTGTGGTCCTAAAGTCTGAAACCAAATTGGAAAATGTAATTCAAACTTGGAAATAAAGTTTTAGGATCTTGGAAAGTTAAAGACATTTTCTCAATTGGGCTCAGACTGTATTAGCGGGATCTCTTGTGCTCTCTGCTATTCTTTAGTGGAATTTGGTAGAAAAACAATGAAATATCAACTAAAAGCCCATTCAAAATTAAAAGAGACCACTGATCCACCAATATATCTGCCCCATACAGCAAAGACCTCACATGAACTCAATATAAAGTCCTTTAAGTCCCTTAAAGTCCTAAAGAACGGCACAACTCAACACCAGATGGAGTCAAATTTACAACACAAACTTGTAAAGTGCATGTAAAAGACGGTCTACAGTGCAGTTGGAAATGTGCATCTTTGATTAATAGCCACGTTTCTGGCCAATGTGATTTTGGATCTGGCTGGCAAGCTGTCAGATTTAATAGCGTATAGCATGTTTGATGTAGAGATCATAAACATAACAATTGTACAGATACACAGCTACTAAGAGGAAGTAAAATACATGCAATCGTATACATGTACATCTTGGGTGTGTGTGTGTGCATATATGCACACACACACACACACACACACACACACACGTAGTGTTTCCATGTTTTATGGGGACTTTCCATAGACATAATGGTTTTTATACTGTACAAACTTTATATTCTATCCCCTAAACCTAACCCTACCCCTAAACCTAACCCTCACAGAAAACTTTCTGCATTTTTACATTTTCAAAAAACATAATTTAGTATGATTTATAAGCTGTTTTCCTCATGGGGACCGACAAAATGTCCCCACAAGGTCAAACATTTCGGGTTTTACTATCCTTATGGGGACATTTGGTCCCCACAAAGTGATAAATACATGCTCTCATACACACACACACACACACACACACACACACACACACACACACACACACACACACACACACACACACACACACACACACACATATATAAAATTGCATGTTTAGTTTTTTTACTTCCTCTTAGTAACTGTGAACATAATGTAACTTGTTTACAAAACAACTACCCTACAATAATGATGCAACATGCAAATAATAAACATGCACATTTCCAAAAATACATACACAGGCGACCAAAAGTTTTGAATAATGTACAGTTTTTGCTCTTATGGAAAGAAATTGGTACTTTTATTCCCCAAAGTGGCATTCAACTGATCACAATGTATAGTCAGGACATTAATAACGTGACAAATTATATTAAACAATCCTCCATGTGCAGCAATGACAGATTTACAGATCCTTGTTATTCTAGCGGTCAGTTTGTCCAGATACTCAGGTGACCTTTCACCCCACACTTCCTGTAACACTTGCCATAGATGTGGCTGTCTTGTCGGGCACTTCTCACGCACCTTACAGTCTAGCTGAAAAGCTCAATGGGGTTAAGATCCGTAACACTCTTTTCCAATTATCTGTTGTCCAATGTCTGTGTTTCTTTGCCCACTCTAAACTTTTATTTGTGTTTTTCTGTTTCAAAAGTGGCTTTTTCTTTGCAGTTCTTCCCATAAGACCTCCTGAGTCTTCTCTTTACTGTTGTACATGAAACTGGTGTTTAGCAGGTAGAATTCAATGAAGCTGTCAGCGGAGGACATTTCTCAAACTAGAGACTCTGATGTACTTATCCTCTAGTTTAGTTGCACATCTGGTCTTCCACATCTCTTTCTGTCCTTGTTAGAGACAGTTGTCCTTAATCTTTGAAGACTGTAGTTACACCTTTGTATGAAATCTTGGGTAATTTCAAGCATTGTATCGCCTTCATTCCTTAAAACAATGATTGACTGATGAGTTTCTAGAGAAAGTTGTTTCTTTTTTTTTGCCATTTATGACCTTATATTGACCTTAAGACATGCCAGTCTATTGCATACTGTGCAACTCAAAAACAAACACAAACACAATGTTCAGCTTCATTTAATGAACCAAATATCTTTCAGCTGTGTTTGATATAATGGCAAGTGATTTTCTAGTATCAAATGATCAGTTTAGCATGATTACTCAAGGATGAGGTGTTGGAGTGATGCTGCTGTCTAGATTTGATCAAAAATGACTTTTTTTCAAACAGTAATGATGCTGTTTTATACATCAGTAATGTCCTGACTATACATTGTGATCAGTTGGTGAATTAAAGTACCAATTTCCTCCCGAAAACAGCAAAATTTGTACATTATTCCAAACTTTTGGATGCCAACGTATGTTAGAGGTTCTTAAATATTTCAATTAGAAGCCAAAATATGCATGTCAATAAATAAAATAGGAAAGAGGAACACAATCTTGGGATACAGAGCTAGCAATTAGCCACAAATACTAGTTTTATATTTTACACTTTGTGTTACACAAGATTTACACAAGATTTGGCATGTGCATACTTCTTCATAGATGCAATTGCATACCATTTCACATCTACACTATCTCTCTCCAAATTATATCTCTAAATCAGGCGTTAACTGAACAAATCCCAACAAACAATAAAATGCCAGTAAAAACTATATATATATATATATATATATATATATATATACATTTTGCTTCCCAATCTACTTTAAAACTAAAGCGCACATTAAGGAGCATGCACGTTTACATATTTTGAATTAACGCTATCATCGCTGGCGTCAAATGGAATAGTATTACGTCACGCGAAGCGTAAGCTGTGCGTCATGATTGCGTCACATCCGCACATGCATTTCATTCAGATCAGCAAAACTTTATAAAACACATTTTACAAGGACTTTGACACGCATGTGAGCACAAGCCAAATCAATACATTGTTCTTCATATATCCTATACAAATGTCATCACTTTAATCTGTAAATAGTATTCGCGTGTGTGCGCAATGGAAAGAACGCATGAACGAGAGACTTTAGAAAGACTTTATCCTGCTTGGAAAATCTCCACAAGGAGCGCAAAGCTGATGTCATACATGCATTAACTAATAATCTATATATAGCCCAATGACAGCCACTAAAATGCATTTTAAACCACTAAAGGTCACTTAGCAAACTAAATCAAATGACAAAACTGCACAAGTGTTGCAACATGGCGTAAAAGCGCACTGATCCACTTAACAACATACAAATGAGTTTATCACACGTGCAAAATAACATTTTCAATCAATAAACACGTAAACATGCAGATTCAAACTCAAAAACACATATGCGCGAGTTCTAAACTGCTGCGCTTTGGCCCTCGTTGCGCACAACACTGGAGAGCCTTCCGCCTTTGCGCGGTCTCTCCTGACGCACAAATGATAGAAATGACAACAAAACCACACGTAATGTTACAAGATACCGCTAAAGGAATCTTATAAACAATATGAAGCCAGTAAAACGGCACTTTGAGTCGAAACCGAGCCGACTCACGATCCGAACGCACAACAACAGCCATGACGCCATTTTCTGCAAAACAACCGCGTTCGTGGAGGTAACGCGACGCTTTTACGCATGTAAAACCCAAGGAGAACGGGTCATTAAAGGTAGTCGGACTTAAATGAAGGCTCTTCTTACCGATAAAGTGCTGAGATTCCGGGTAGAGACTGCGAGTTTTGGAGTCTATGAGCTCTCGGATCGTGTTACGCCTCCGAGCGCGTCAATGTGTCTCTCTCCACCAGCAGCAGCACATGCACATGCACATGCCCTGTTGTGCAGAGACTGGAGATTTATCAGGGTGGTGTGTGACCTAGCGGTTAATGAGCTGGACAAAGTTGCAGGTTCGAACCCTATAAGCGCTGATTCATGAACTGTAACCATTGCGTGATTGATCAAGGCGTTTATGTTGGGCAAGGGGCAATAAGTGCACTGTATATCACTTTTGGGTAGAGTCATACGTTTATTATAACTATTATAGCCATGATGGCTATTTTAAATAGGCTATCAAATTAAATGCCAGTGCAAAAGTTTTAAATTCTTATTTTTAGCAATTAAAATGTTACATGATGTTTTTAGAAGTACTATTATTTACATTATATAGACTACGAGTAAGCTAAAGTATAATGTATGTGTGTGTATGTATGTGTATATATATATAAAATTCCAGTCAATTAACTCCAAAATTAATTTATGTGTGCACGTGCGTCTCTTGTTTATGAGCTCGTGCTCGACATCAACAGCCAGCACGCAAACCTGTTCAATCATTGCAGACATCTGGACAAAAAACTATTTAAATACATTAGCATCACATTCTACATAATCTGTGATGTCATTTTAATTTACAAAATTGCATCATTACATTACACTATCATTGTTTCGCAAATACCGGTTTGAATTCGATTTTTGAAAGTTACAATAATTGTGAGTAAATCATTTTTTAAGCTATTATTGAAGTATGCAATGCATATAGTATCTACAGCTGAAGTCAGAAGTTTACATACACTTAGGTTGAAGTTATTAAAACACATTTTTTAACCACTCCACAGATTTAATATTAGCAAACTATAGTTTTGGGAAGTTGTTTAGGACATCTACTTTGTGCATGACACGAGTAATTTTTCCAACACTTGTTTACATACTGATATTTTCACTTTTAATTGACTATATCACAATGCCAGTGGGTCAGAAGTTCACATACACTAAGTTACCTGTGCCTTTAAGCAGCTTGGAAAATTCCAGAAAATGTCAAGCCTTTAGGCAATTAGCTTCTGATAGGAGGTGTACTGAATTGGAGGTGTACATGTGGATGTATTTTAAGGCCTACCTTGCTTGACATCATTGGAAAATACAAAGAAATCAGCCAAGACCTCAGAAACAATTGTGGACCTCCACAAGTCTGGTTCATCCTTGGGAGGAATTTCCAAATGCCTGAAGGTACCACGTTCATCTGTACAAACAATAGTACGCACGTATAAACACCATGGGACCACGCAGCCATCATACCGCTCAGGAAGGAGACCCATTCTGTCTCCTAAAGATGAACCTAGTTTGATGTGAAAAGTGCAAATCAATCCCAGAACAACAGCAAATGATCTTGTGACGATGCTAGAAGAAACAGGTAGACGAGTATCTATATCCACAGTAAAACAAGTCCTATATCGACATGACCTGGAAGGCTGCTCAGCAAGGAAGAAGCCACTGCTCCGAAACCACCATTAAAACCCAGACTACAGTTTGCAAGTGCACATGGGCGTTTTGGAGAAATGTCCTCTGGTCTGATGAAACAAAAATGTAACATTTTGGCCATAATGAGGCCTACAAACCTGACTCAGTTATACCAGTTCTGTCTGGAGGAATGGACCAAAATTCCAGCAACCTATTGTGAGAAGCTTGTGGAAGGATACCCAAAATGTCTGACCTAAGTTAAGCAGTGTAAAGGCAATGCTACCAAATACTAAAGTGTATGTAAACTTCTGACTTCAACTGTCTCTCTTTATCTAGCAGGTTCCACTGCATCAGCGCATAACACATACAGGATCTTATTGAGCCCAAGTAATTCTAACCTCAGAATCAACAGGTGAAGGGGTCTTAAAAGAAGACAACCATTCCCTTTATTCACAAGAGAGCGGCTTGAGTTTACCCTCTTTTGTATGAAGCATTATAAATAAACTCTTGGTGTACAGACACGCCAATGCAAATCAAGAATGCAAGAAAGCAGGAAAGAAAAATGTATTTCTGTAACCACTGAAATGCAAAATATCAAACCTGAAAATAACATCCATATATCATTGTTGAGAACACAGGGCAAACAAGTCACAAAGTTTATAAAGGACATGGATCGTCTTAGGAATGAGATCATGGTCTAATTAATACCTCTTATGTGCGATTTAGATTGTTTAGGTATTGTTTAGTCCAGGTATAAAAATAAGGCCTTCAAAATCTTTGTAATTCATATGGCTGGGTCACATTTAAGCACTCAAGGTGTACCTTATAATACATCTATAAACAAATGGATAAAACAGGAGCTTCTTTTCCAGAGGAATACACTTATATGCAGTCATGAACTACAGTAACCGGGCTGCTTATGAAGTGTAATTACAAATAATCATTATCATAAACATTCGCTAATAATGGCATAGTAGTACTAAGCACACTTATGCAACAAAACATGTTCTTATCAGAAGTAATGAACTAAGCAGTGACTGAATGAAGAACAATTTAGGAGAATCAATTCATATTGCTTCAGGAAAGAACATATGTGTGGTATGTTGCATGTGGGCCAAGGTGAGTTCAATGTGTCTCATCAAAATATAGCTGACTATAAAATCATTACATTTGAAAGAGATCATTCAAATTTGAATGCCACTTCAATTCCTTATAATGGTAGTAAGTAAGTCCATTGAACCAAAAGGTATGAAAACAACAGGACAGAGTTCAAACAAAACAAATAAAAAATAACAAAAATAATAAATTAAACAAAATAATAATAATAAAAGAGAACAAATCCAGGCAAAACAAAACAAATTACAAAAATAATAAATTAAACAAAATTATAATAATAAAAAAACAGAACAAATCAAAGCAAAACAAAACAAATAAAATATAACAAAAATAATACATTAAACAAAATAATAATAATAATAAAAAACAAATAAATTAAAGCAAAACAAATAAAAAAAATAACAAAAATAATAAATTAAAATAATAATAATAAAAAAATAAATTAAAAATAATAAATTAAACAAAATAATAATAATAATAATAATAATAATAATAATAATAATAAAAAAACAGAACAAATCCAGGAAAACAAAACAAAATTACAAATATAATAAATTAAACAAAATAATAATAATAATAATAAAAAACAAATAAATTAAAGCAAAACAAATAAAAAAATAACAAAAATAATAAATTAAAATAATAATAATAAAAAACTAAATTAAAAACAAAATAAATTAAACAAAATAATAATAATAATAATAATAATTAATAAAAAAACAGAACAAATCCAGGAAAAACAAAACAAAATTACAAATATAATAAATTAAACAAAATAATAATAATAAAAAAACAGAACTAATCAAAGCAAAACAAATAAAAAATAACAAAAATAATAAATTAAACAAAATAAAAATAATAAAAAAACAGAACAAATCAAAGCAAAACAAAACTATAATAACATACATAAAACTAAATTAATAAAAGAAAACAAATAAAATAAAACACAACAAATAAATTACAAATCAATTATAATCAAACACAAATAAAAAAATTAATGAATAAATAAAACAAAAACAATAAATGTAAAAATAAAAAAACTATTAAAATAAAAACAAATTAAATATAATAAACATTTATAAACATAAAACAAATTAAAGTAAAAATAAATAAATAATAAACTGAACAATATAAAAAACTATTAAAATAAAACGGAAATTAATAAAACAAAATCAAATGGAACAAATCAAAACAAAAAACAAAACCCAAATAAAGAAAGCAAAATATAGACAAACAAACAAAACCATATAAAACACAATGAAATGGTACTGCTATGCCATAATGAATGACAGAAACAGTTTGAAGTAGCACATTCGTTCATTTCTAAACCATTTCTAAGCTGTGGGACGTGTTTAAAAGCATCTGGTAGAAAACGTCAAAGCTGTTATAGACTCATTCTGGCAAACGTCCCGTTGAACTGTAGTACACCGAGATTAGTGGCACTATTAAACCAAAACAAAGACTCTTAACTTCAATGTGACCCCAAGGGTTTCCTCAATATTCACATTATTTCTTTTAAACACAGTTTCAGTACTTTTATACCGATGCAGTCCTTCACTCTTTTCTCAAAAATAGATATTCTTCCAAAAATAATTCTATTGAACAGAGCTCGTGTCTCTAATGGTTGGATACGACGATACAAAACATCCAATTGTCCTTTTAATACAGGCATTTTTTCTTTCCTTACAGATGATAAAGGTGTGGCGTAGAGGTAACTTCACAGCTCTTTGACCTCTGACCTCAAGCACGAGGTGCTGTACTACATACACAAAACATTGCAGAGACAACTCCACATGGAAGCACTTCACCCATGACCGGTGGCTTGGAAGGGATCCGGGGTTGGTTTCTAGCTGGCAGTCGACCTATAGAGAGTTTTGCATTGGCAGCAAGGCAACACGGTAATAATCAGTCGGTCACAGCAAACAAACGCTTGGTTTTTGAGATCACGGAGTGTGATGTCTTTGCACTAGGTGACATCAGCTGAAAAAAAGCCGAAAAGTTGTTTCAAAGGCGGATCAAGTTACGACAAATGTTATTTGCATTGGAATAAAATGCACGTATGAATTGTGCACCATAAAACCAGGAACCAGTATATTAAGAATGAATGGCAAAGGCGGGTTATGACATCACACCCAGCTGACCAATAGCAAACATTTATATTCAGGTGCACGCATGACCCTAACGAAACAAAATTGGCAACCTCCAGGCTACAGACCTGTGCTGATCGCCAACATGGCTCACTGCAACTGTACCATTCCTGTAGAAATGTCCCGGTAGAGTATAAAATAAACAAATATAAGGTATGCAAGGCCCTTTCATAACAAACCATCTGTATGAATATGCATGTGACTTAAGGAAGATCATTTGACCTCAAAGATGCTAACAATAAATAAAATAAAAAACATTTAGATTAAGATATGTACACATTTCCAACAATAGGGTCTCTATAATACTTTAAACATTTAAAACGCATAGAAATATACTTCTGCTCAACATGTGACCCGCTATTTAGGCCAGTTAGAAAATTAATACCATAAATTAATATGCTAAATTAATCCACCGGTTAAGTTGCTTTACAATTGGGGTGCGAGTCCTTTATATTCCTCGTAAAACGAAACACTCAAAAACCTGAATTCATCCGATACAAAAAAATACAGCTTGCCAAAAAAGCGCCTTGAAAATATTCCCTTGGTTGAAACTTGATTTACCTCCTCAGGTATGAAATTAAGTGCACTTTAGAGAGACACAGTCGAGTCTGAAGACTTTTCCTCCTTATTGTCGCTCACGAACGATTCCCCGTTTAAATGCGTAGAAAAATAACACTCCATACGTGCGTCGCTGGATGTCTGAGACGTGTTTGTTGTGAACGAGACACAATCTGAATGTGCGTGACACTGCAGTTGCTATTGACAGGATGGGCCTTGATTGAGAGGAATTATTATTTTTATACTTGTAGATGTGCAGTTTATTCCTAAAGGGGTGTGGTCTAAAGAAATAACATGATGTAACTGAAGTGTAGTGTGCCGGGCTCGGCGTCTCCGGTGTCCTACAGCCTGAAATGAACCACATGATTTGCAAAAGACGTCCCACAGCATCAGTGAAGTACGTTGGGCTAAAATAAACACAAATAAGGTTAGTGGTTATCATGACTGTGTCTGCAAGATTTAATGAAACGGATCGAAACAGTAAGTTAAGGAAGTAATAGTTCGAGAAATTGATTTTTAGCAATAACGGAAACAACTTATATTCAATTGCTGCACTTTTGGAGGAAAAACTTAACCTTAGAGGTTACCAAAGTGCTTTACATTGGGTCACAATCACCCAATCACACACACACACACACACACACACACACACACACACACACACGCACACACACACACACACACACACACTCATACACCAATGGCGGAAGAGCTGGCATGTAAGGTGCTAGCCTGCCATTGGGAGCAACTTGGGGTTCACTGTCAAGGACACTTTGGCATGTGGAGTCATGTGGGCCGGGAATCGAACCAACAACCCTGTGATTAGCAGCCGACCCGCTCTACCACCTGAGCCACGGCCGCCCCACACTGCTATAATGCTTGGATAAGTTCTCATGTTGTTGAAGCTTATATTGCTTCTCATGCTTGTATGACCCGAACAATACTCGTGTGATAACCGACTGCGATGTATCTACATTGTCCGGTGAAGTTACTGTAACATTTGTACTTACTATTTTAGAACATTGCTGTTGTTTCCAGTTACCCTAAGAGTGTGTGTGCCGCTGTTTTACCATTTGTTTTGCCCCAGTCGAAGAAATGCACAAGCTATCGCTACAGTCCTTCTAGCACAGTGGTTCTCAACCTTTTTTGCATGAACGCCCCTTTACTTAATTCCCTTACCCCAAATTGTAGCCTGTTTTTTTAAGCAGGAATGACGCATTTCTATTTCATCTTTAAAAATAAAAAGTGTTTGCAATTTTTAGAACATGGTACATTATACAGTGCTGTGAAAAAATATTTGCCCCCATCCTGATTTCTTCTGTTTTTGTGTACATCTCATACTAAATTGTTTCCAAAAATTCAAACAAAATGCGTTTGGGAAGGGTTGCGAAGCCATTTCAAAGACATTATCTCCAAATACAGAAAACTTGGCACAGCAGTGAACCTTCCCAGAAGTGGCCGACCTTCCAAAATTCCCCCAAGAGCACAGCGACGACTCATCCAGGAAGTCACAAAAAGCCAAGGACAACATCCAAGGAACTGCAGGCCTCTCTCTCATCAATAAAGGTCACCGTTCATGACTCCACTATCAGAAAGACACTGGGCAAAAATGCCATCCATGGAAGAGTGACGAGGTGAAAACCATTGCCAGCCCAAGAAGAACATTAAAGCTCGTCTGAAATTTGCCAAAACACACCTTGATGATCCTCAAAACATTTGGGAGAAAGTTCTGTGGACTGAAGAGTTGAAAGTGGAACTGTTTGGAAGACGGGGTCTCGGTACATCTGGTGTAAATAAAACACAGAATTACACCAAAAGAGCATCATATCTACAGTCAGACATGATGGTGGTAGTGTGATGGTGTGAGGATGCTTTGCTGCTTCAGGGTGACTTGCAATAATTGAGGAAAACATGAATTCTGCTCTCTACCAGAACATCCTAAAGGAGAACGTCCCGTCATCAGTCCCTGAGTTGAAGCTCAAGCACAACTGGATTATGCAGAAAGACAATGATCCACAGGAGCAAGTCCACCTCTGAATGGCTCAAAAGAAGCTAAATTTAAGTTTCGGAGTGGCCTAGTCAAAGTCCTGACTTGAACCTGATTGAGATGTTGTGGCAGGACCTTAAACGGGCAGTTCATGCTCGAAAATCCTCCAATGTGGCTAAACTAAATCAGTTCTGCAAAGATATATCTCGTTTAATCAATTTATTATTATAAATGCACAAAAATAGAAGAAATCAGGAATGGGACAAATACGTTTTTACAGCACTGCAATATAAAATAATAGAGTCTTCCATTGAACTCATATCAGATATATCACTGGTAACTGGTGGCGGTTTGTAATCAAGGTAAAAGCTCTTTGAGTGCAGTATCAGAAAAGTGCTAGAAGTCTAACATTTGTTCATTCATTAAAAATATGTAAATACGAGTGTTTTATAACTTCAACAAAGCAAGAAATATTTCGGTTTTAAATGTTTACTCGAATAACATAATATCAACATGAAAACAGCACGTTATGACTCCGGCTCTGAACATCTCCAGTCATGATCACACACACAGGTGATGTCCAGGTAACCTGAAATCATGAGATTCATCCGCCAGAAGAGCAGGGCCGAAACACGACTGACGTAAAGTGTTCTTCCACAAACTGCTTGCAATTTTACGTTTCAACCACAGGTGTCGCTAGAGAGCACACAGTTCTATGGAGCAGCTTTAAGCTGTGAAGTATTTATAAATCATAGTAGTTCTCTCTTGTATCTTTTGTTGTATTGTTTTACTATGTTTACCAAATAGAAAATAATGGGAATAGTTAAAACGTTTGGAAATGTTACGGAAAGAGAATTGGGAGGTAAAATGTGTTTAATGTCCTTAAAATAATGCAAAAATGCTGAATTTTCCTAAATGCAGGCTTAAATTTCATCATGCACAATAGAACTATATTTAAATCACTGTAGATTTAATATATACAAATAATGTACTTTGATTTGAGGTTAAATATGACCAGGATATACAGGTTTCGTGAGAATCACCCAGCTATAGGAATTGTTAGCTCACATTTCCAACTAAACACTTTCAGTCAAAAGTTTGAACATGCGTAAATGCTTCATTAACCCTGTAGATAAGTTTAAATTGTGTCTGCATTTGAATTTCTTTACAAAACAACTGGATGAGTTGGAGTTTACCTGTCTAGAGAGGGCGCCGTGGGGTGTTTCCGCGACCGACGACAACAGACTGCTGCTGCTTTTCCTGAATATTGCGTCCAGTGCTGTTGCTTTGGTGGTTTTACTGGGTTTCTCGCTGCCCGCACTTGATCCAAAACTCTTGCGTTTCCTCCCACCAGATGAGCCGTATGGCAGAGGACTCGGTGACGAGACGGCCCCGTGATCCCCGGTGAGCGCCTGAGTGAGAGACAGCTCCACACCTCCGTACCTGTCCTGCTCCCTCGGGCCTTGTCCGCCAGGCCGCGGCTTCGCCCGCACGCTAATGGCTGCGGTTCCGTTACTGATGTGCGCTGCACCCAGTGGCAGATGGTAGCTGTTCCCACTGTTCCCGCTGTTCTTCCGGTAAGCCGCAGACTCAGAATTCCGTTTTTTGGGTCCCGGTCCTTCCCCTGAGGCTTTGAGTGGCTTGGCCGGTTTCGTCAGCTGCAGTTTAGGCCCTGGCTTGGGGTCCCTGAAGACCCCAGAGCCGTTGTGCAGTAAAGATGAGGAGTAGGGGAGCATGGACACCCTGTCAAGAGGAGCCATGAGCCTGTGGCTGGGGAAAAAGGGTGAGTTGAGCTGAGACACCTCAGATGGGAAGGGGGAAGCAGCAGTCATGCTCTCCACCGCCAGGGGGACTTTCCTGTGACAAACAGGATGTGACATCATCAGTCTGTGGTAGGAAGCTATGTGGTGTGTCGCTGACCTAAATAATACAACACTGCACAAATTGTACTGACAAAAATATGTCAACGTCACACAAAACAAAGGGGGAAAATGCCTATTTATAAGACCACTAATGTTTTATTACATTAATTCATTAAATTGTTATTCTAAATTACTCTATTACTAAAATACTGATAAATTGGATTTACATTTCAGCAATGCAAATTTTTCACATTATTAATAATGATTTACAGCAGAGGTTCTCAATGGGGTGCGGTACTGCCCCCTAGGGGGCGTTAAAACAATGCAAGGGGCTTCTGAGAGCAAATTAGTAGAGAGCGGGGCGTTAGGTTACAAATGGGGGGCGTTCAATCGATCGTCAAGTTCCTCTTAGTCCTATCTAGTCTTGGAAGATACCAGTTCTCCATTATACGGGTTGCTACGCATTTGTACCGCGGTTCATCTGATTCTGAAGTATAAATAGAGAGTCGGAGTCACAACATCTGCTAATGCACCTGTATGACTCTGTAGTTGGATACGGATCAATGGACAGAGCAGAGCAGGGGCGATTTTACTCGAAGAGTCATTCCTAAATGTGTCAATCCTATAGCTTAAAAAAACAGGCTACAATATATTTTTTGAGTGTAAGAAAATATAACTGGCTTTGCTTGTCTTGAGGAGTTCCAACTCGGTCATTTAATTACTGATGTAATAATGTAATGAAGTTGGGGGGCGTTCATCTAAAAATGGTTGAGAGGTTCATGACATTATTGATTATAAAAATGTATTAAAACAGTGATAAGATTTGCATTACAGTAATGAGAATTGTTTTCATTAAGTGTATTAAAATAATGATAGATGAGATTTTTTTTCATAAAATAATTAATAATTATGAAAATGTAGCAAAATAATGATTAATAAGATTTATATTCCATCAATGACAATATTTTTCCTTGTATTATTTTTAATAATTATAAATAAAATATTATTAATAAAAATGTATTAAAGCAATGATAAGGTCTGCATTACAGGAGTGATTTTTTTTAATTTAATTATTATTTAATAATAATAATAATAATAATAATAATAATGTTTTTAAAAATAAATAAGATTTGCATTACAGTAATGAGAATTGTTTTCATTAAATTATTATTAATAAAAAATTATAAATCATATTTTTGCATTAAATTATTTTAAATAATAAAAATATATCAAATTAATGATAAAATTTACACTTCAGCAATGAGAATATTTTAGTGTATTATTGTTAATAAAATGCATTAAAATAATGAAAAGTAATATTTACATTAATAAGATTTTTTCATAAAATTATTATTGATAATTAAAATGTACTAAAGGTAAGATTTGCATTACAGTAATGAGATTCTTCCCATTACATTATTATTATTATTAATAAAACTGTATTAAAATAATGATAACTAACATTTGCTTTACAGTAATGAGAATTTGCATGTCACCATGCAAAGAAATCCCAAAACAGGCTTCTCTGAACCACATATCCACAACATATGAAGCAGATGTTTAGCTAACAGACAGACAGACAGACAGACATGTAAACTAAGTAAGTGAGATGTTCACCTCCACATCAGAGAGTTGACGTGTTTTTCCACCATGCAGTGAAGCGCCAGCCGTACACGGTCCCACCGTCTGTCGAACAAATAGTGACCCCTCCCCATCATACGACTGCTGAACGCACAACACTAACACACACGAGGAGAGAATGTTTTTCCGATTGAGGAGGCATGGACAAAATATCTAAGATTATAGCATACTTTGTTATATAATGTCATGACAAATACTTTCTGGGGCTCAAATGATACTCAAAGTTACATCAATATGATGTTTCTGGTTTTTACTTTAAATACTTTGTGTTTTTTTCAGGGGATGTAGTTGTGCATGTCAGTATGAGATTAGTGTCTTGTTCAGCTCACACTCATGGGTCGAGGGTGATGAGTCGAGTAATGCCACGACGGCTTCTCTGACTCCTCGGAGAGATCTGTCTCTCCCTCGTCGCTGGACAGATGGGTATCTCCGCTGCATCTCTGCCAGCTGGATGCGGTTTCAGGAGGAAGAGGAGGTACAGGTGTCGAGCTGAGAACCACAGGACCGATACCAGACACTCTGCAGAGATAAAGATAAGATGGAAGATATTTTCCACACTGTTTTTCACTAAATAAACACAAGTTAGACTGCTTATTCTTATGCAATCAGCAGCACAAACCTGTGTATGTGAGAATTGGCCAGCCGCAATTTCAGAGTGGGTGTGGTCTTGCCATTTGGACAGCTTGCGGATAGGCTGAGTGCTGTCTCATGTGACTGTGTCAGATGCACTGATTGGCTGCCGGCTTGAACTTCCTTCTTTTGCCCAACCTCCTTCTCCTTCGCACACCCCTTGTGCTCAGCAAGAAGAATGTCAAAATGTTTTCTCCGTCCTGGAACGGCTCGGCGATTGGTCAGCGAGTGAGTCTACAACATGTAGGAACGCATTAAATACAGTTTGATGTAGTGCCATATGATCATTTTGATCAAACACATTCAACTCTATTTTATGTATCATTATTAAGTAGAAAGTGTCTACACAGAAAGCATGCACACTTATTATTGCTTATAAAGATGACATACGTCACTATATGTGAGATATGTTTAAGTTTTACTGCAGGAAATGAACAGTACCAACCTTACAGGTTAAAGAACGAGTGCAAGGCCTCTTTGTTTCTTGGTCCAAAACTCCACAGTGTTTGTTAGGATCAAAGACCCTCCCTGTACGACAAAGCAAAACAAAACAAAACCGAAAGAAAAAAAACCCCGCATAAAACAACAACAACAAAACATACGGAAACATGAATACCTTAAACATGTTTTTCTAAAATCCCTAAACAAAAGACTAAAATTATTAGTTTTGGATCATTATTAGTTTTATTAATCTTTCCATCCATCCCATCCATCCATCCATCCCATCCCTCCAATCCATCCCTCCCATCCACTCCCATCCATCCATCCATCCCATCAATCCATCCATCCATCCCATCAATCCATCCATCCATCCCATCCCATCATCCATCCATCCATCCCTCCAATCCATCCATCCCATCCCATCATCCATCCATCCCATCCATCCATCCATCCATCCAATCCCATCCAATCCATCCATCCCATCCCTCCAATCCATCCCTCCCATCCATCCCATCTATCCATCAATCCATCCATCCCATCCCTCCAATCCATCCATCCATACCATCAATCCATCCCATCCCTCCAATCCATCCATCCCATCCCTCCCATCATCCGTCAATCCATCCATCCCATCCCTCCAATCCATCCATCCCTCAATCTATCCATCCATCCATCCATCCATCCATCCCATCCCTCCATCCCATCCCATCCCATCCAATCCATCCAATCCATCCATCCCATCCCTCAAATCCATCCATCCCATCCCTCCCTCAAATCCATCCATCCCTCCATCCCATCCATCCATCCATCCTTGCTTGGTTGCCCACTAAAGCGAAGCAAGGTTGAGCCTGGCCAATACCTGGATGGGAGACCTCCTGCGGAAAACCAAGGTTGCTGCTGGAAGTGGTATTAGGGAGGCCAGCAGGGGGTGCTCACCCTATGGTCTGTGTGGGTCCTAATGCCCCAGTATATTGATGGGGACACTATAGTATAAAAAAGCACCATCTTTCAATTGAGACGTTAAACCGAGGTCCTGACTCTCTGTGGTCATTAAAAATCCCAGGACAGTTCTCGTAATGAGTAGGGGTGTAACCCCGGTGTCCTGGCCAAATTCCCCCCATTAGCCCTTATCTATCATGGCCTCCTAATAATCTCCATCCCTGAATTGGCTACATCACTCTCCTCTCCTCTCCACCAATAGCTGGTGTGTGGTGGGCGTTCTGGCGCACTATGGCTGCCATTGCATCATCCAGGTGGGATGAGGAGATTCCTCCATACTATATGGAGCGCTTTGAGTGTCTAGAAAAGTGCTATATAATATGTGAGGAATTATTATTATCATCCATCCATCTAGAGACTATATAGCAGAGACAGATCACTTTATTAAAATGAATGGGAGAAACTGGAATGCCCAACAGTCAATGGATTAAAAAAGTTTCACCTTACAGGTAAACAAACCAATCATGTAGATACAGACATAATCTGCCAATCAACCCAAGAATGCGCATTAGCTATACATAATCTAAGTCAAAGAAGCACAATTTATGATACCAGTCTTGCCAGGTTTTACTGCTGATTTGAAATATGCTCTCTTGACAAACCGGTTTGGAGATTTCCGTCTTTCCCCATTCAAGTACAGTAGATAGGAGCTGCACTTGTATGCTGCTTGTTTACATAGAAAATAGCTGCCCAAGAGCATTCCAAAGATGGCCGCCGAGTGGCTTGACTTGCCTAAAAAGATTTGCATCTATCTATCTACAGTATCCGTCCATCCATCCATCCATCCATCCATCTATCTGTAATATTCGTATATATGTTGAGCTGACACCTAGTGCCATAAATGCAGCACAAAACAAAAGTTAATCATTTTTAAACATATTTCTTAAAAATGATAATCTGCAACTCACCTGACACTCTCCTGGGTCCCCCGCCTTTGGCTCCAATCTGATGCTTCTTGTCTGGGGGAAGGGGCGTGACTATCGTCCTCCTGTCCAATAAGGATGGAGACGTGGAAGCTGCAGGTCTCCTCTCCTGTGAGGAGGGAGAGGGGGCAGGTCGTTTCTCCAAGGGTGACCGTGACGGGCTGGGCCGCCTGTCAATCAGCGATGGAGGCGTGATGGAGCGAGGAGTACCAGGACCACGACCGTTTACTGTTTTCTCCTGGTTCTTATGTGATGCTGGTGATGTCATGAAGGAATCGAGAGAAGTAGACGATGGAGAGGAAGAGGAAAAAGAGAATGAACGAGAAGAACCTGCCATAGGAGAAGTGGAGTTGACTTTTATTTGCGCACTCTCCGATCTGTTGAAGCACGGCATCTTCTCTAGACTGACGACAGGTAAAGAAACACTGCAGTAAAAAAAGAGACACTTATTGCACTAAGAGCAATGCAACAATTCAACAAATATTGGTGGCAAACATACAGTATATGCACCTTTACTATTTATACCAAGTGTGATTTGCTATTTTCTACTTAATAATTTTGAGTAAAAGTGATAGATTGATCTTGCCATTTTATTGGGACTGATTGATGAATATTTTTTACCCGTCAGTCTCCGAGAAAAGAGTGAAACTGAATCATGAGTGCTTTATTTTGCACTCTTTATAACATTTAAACTAGATGATCATCCTGTGTTTGCCAGACGGATGACTGGACACGTGTACCCACCAGGCCTTGGCTCGTGCTCCCTTGGGCGGGTAGACCGCCAGTGGTGCCTTGCTGAAGCGGGAGTGGGGATAATCACGAGGGATCCGGAAGGGTAGCGGCTCCACCTCACGCTGACCCACAGACTTCTTACCCTTGACAGGAACTAAAGGGGTTCTGGAGCTGCTGGGCGAGCACTGCCTCCTCTCTGAAGAACATTATATTAAATATAGACACAGTAACACAACCGTGAGTACTCGCTAATTAAAAAGTAGTGAGTAACAGATCAATATATCAGAAAGGTTTATTTGATTTGTGACCTATAAATAGTCTACAATATTCGAGAGTGTGCTGAGTGACTCCAGCCAGGTCTCCAAAGCAACCAAATTGGCCCGGTTGCTAGGGAGGGTAGAGTCACATGGGGTAACCTCCTCGTGGTCGCTATAATGAGGTTATCTCTCTCGGTGGGGCACATGATGAGTTGTGCGAGGATGCTGCAGAGAATAGCGTGAAGCCTCCACACACGCTACGTCTCCGCGGTAACACGCTCCACAAGCCACGTGATAAGATGCGCAGATTGACGGTCTCAGACAGGGAGGCAACTGAGATTCGTCCTTCGCCACTCGGATTGAGGCGAGGCACTATGCCACCACGAGGACTTAGAGTGCATTGGGAATTGGGCCGACTGCAGATGGTTGTGCAACAGAGAGAGAGATCGTTTATGGCCAGCTGACCGTCATGTGTGTGTTTGTGTCTTTTGTTTAAGTTTTTCATTAAACTATTATTTATATTGTCAAGCTTCCTCCTTTCCCTTATATTCCCTTTACAGCCCCACTCACAGATTTTTGCTTTTTTTATAAATACAAGTTATGCTCAAATCGACAGCATTTGTGGCATAATGTTGATTAAAATGGAAGTTAATGGGGCCAATTTTTTGAGTGTTTAAAGGCGTAAATGTAAAGCTTATAATTTTATAAAAGCACTTACATTAATTCTTCTGTTAAAACTCATAAAATATTTTAGTATCACACTTAATTCATTCAGACCCCTTGAATTGAAGGTTCCCAAGAGCACAGTGGCCTCCATAATTCTTAAATGAAAGAAGTTTGGAACAACCAGGACTCTTGCCACCCGGCCAAACTAAGCAATCGGCAGAGAAGATGGGCCTTGGTAAAAGAGGTGACCAAGAACCTGATGGTCACTGTGATTGAGCTACAGAGATCATGTGTGGAGATGGGAGAAACTTGCAGAAGGATGACCATCACTGCAACACTCCACCGATCTGGGCTTTATGGCAGAGTGGCCAGACGGAGACTCTCCTGCAAGAAAGCACCAAAAGGACTCTGGGAATGTGACAAATAAGATTCTCTTGTCTGATGAAACGAAGATTGAACTGTTTGGCCTCAATTCCAAGCATCATGTCTGGAGGAAACCAGGCACCGCTCATCACCTGTGCAATACCATCCCAACGGTGAAGCATGTCAGGGAATGGGGGACTGATCAGGGTTGAAGGAAAGAATCCGCTGAATGTCTTGTGGCTATACTTCTGAAAAAGTGAGTATTTTAACATTTACAGATTGGCCCCATTGACATCCATTGTAAGTAGCCATCCTTTATAATAACACACTTACTGTGTTTTTCACACAGTATAATTTAGTCTTTATCCATGAAAATGCATAGCTGCCTTTATATTTTAGGAAATGATGTCACTCGCAAAGGGTATCATTATATTTGGGAGTCCTAGGCATCGAAAAGTTTGAAAACCCCTGGTCAAGCACATGTTAAAATCGAAAAACAGCCCATGTGCATGCAAAACAAAACAAAACATTTGAAGCAAATGTCCCCTTCATTTGTATCATTCCATTGTATTGTTTCTCCAACCTATGTATCTTCAGTCAATACTTCATCACTGGAATCATGGTAGTTGGATTGTACAAGTAAAACATTTTAAAAAGACAAGACTGGACAGGTGTTAACACGCTTACGGTTTTTGCTATGCATGACTCTGGGGGGGATGGGGTAGCGTCCACTCCTCTCTACTCACTGTTCTGTTCCCCAACTACCTGCAATTACAAACGAAACATGATCAAACACACACATACGGTAAATAACAACATAATTCAAGGTGATACAATACATAACCTCTTGATGTTTGGCATTTCAAACCTTTCAAAAGGGAATAATATTCTGCTCCTGGCTGGATCTGGCAGCTCTCTCTCCACCAGTGAATGTCAGCCAAGAGCCGCAAGAGCATATGTAAGATTTCAAAAGAGCTCATTTTAGAGGCTCAGACACCGCTGACGGGGGGACAGCCCCTCACATAGAAGGTCTAACCGGTGTCTAAGTGCATAAAGCAATGGCCCGACTGCACTTAGCGCAGGGGAATCTGAACTTTGTCTGAAATTCATGGCAGGTGTGTAAATAGGTGTGTAGGTGCCTCCGCTGCAGCTGGACTGAATAAGGCCAAAGTCCGCTACGTTTGCCGTGTTAATTGGTTGAAAACATATAATAAAAGGCAAATTAATTAAGAGTGTGCGTGCCTTTAAGGTGATGTGCAGATTCCAAACAAGGTGCAAGGTGTAAGAAAATACACAACAGCAATGTATTCGGCTTGCAAAACCATTTGCTTCCACAATCCTGCCAAAAAGGCCATTATAGTGTGAATGAGAGGCGTAAATGTAGCTAACCAAAATGTATTAGTGTGCATATGGGCTAATATGCATTTATATGAAAAAGGATTATTTTCGTTACGATTTTGCCTCTCATCCACACTAGATAGAAGTTTTCCTTCACCGAAAATAGGAGACTTTTGAAAACGCTCTCCATGACCACATACATGGAAAGCAATGTCTTAAGGAAACTAAAAACCGAGGTTATTTTCATTATGCTTACGACGACTCAGCAATTTCCTACAACGAAAACTGAGAAACTCTCCATGACCATACACTTTGGAGAACAATGATATCCAGAAACTAAAAACAGAGGTTTTAAAAATGAAAAAAAAAATAAATTGTGTTGGCGTGGCCGAATATGTTATAATTTCAAAACTTGTAATTTTGCCGTTTATGGCCCTCATCCATGCTTAGGCACGTGATGGTATAAAATTATCACGTCATATAATTGCTGAAAATTTTATCACGGTGTACGGTATTATCACGGTATTGAATTACATTACTGTGATGAGGAACAGGGCGTGGCCAGGCCATGATGGAGCACGGCCAGCGCTGAATCAGCTGATCAGCGGGCGAGTGAGATAAAGGGCATCCGGAGACGCCGGTTCGAGAGAGAGAGAGAGCTGCATGTGTGTCTGTTCGTTTAGGTTTTATGTTGTTTTAAGTTCAATTATATAATTAAACCTTTATTTTGACTGTTCAGCTGGTTCCCTCCGCCTCCTTGCCCGTCGGTTTATCCGTTACAGTTTTGACGACACCCGAGCGGAGGGATGCATTGTCGCGGAGTCCTCGCCACTGCCATCCACCAGGGGAGCAGCCGCGGCTGTCTGCCTGGGGATGGAGGGGGTCGCTGCCGTTCGCCGGAGGAACCGTGGCCGTCTACCAGGGGCTGGAGGACTCGCTGCCATCCGCTGGGGGAGGAGCGAGCTGGTGTCCCCCAGAGGTTGAGGATCGGGCAACAGCGCGTCCGGGAGCTGGCGAACAAGTTCTTCTCTCTCTCTCTGTCTCCGCTCGCCCTTTCCCTCTCCCCATGCCACCCCTCGTCTCTCCCCCAGGTTTGCAGGAGCATATTCCTCCACCAAAAACTGAGCCTTTCAAAAAACGCTCTCCATGACAAAATGCATTGTAGAACAACGACGTCAGAAAACTTAAAATAAAAGTTTTCAAACTTCTAAATATTTGTGTTGACGTGGCCTAATACGTTTATCGTTCGAAAACGCATTCATTCCACCACTAGAAATAAAAACTTTAGAAAACACTCCCCATAACCGTGTACTTTGGAAAACGATGATGTAAGAAAACGTAGGTTTCAAATGAAAATGGATTATTGTGGACATGGCCTAAGTACAACATCAACTGACACCAAACTCCTACTAGCTTTGTAGCAGTGATATCCCTCACTATACTCCATTATCATCAAAACAACCCACAGAGTACACAGAAATTTCCACTGTGTGTGTGTAGAGAGAGAGAGAGAGAGAGAGAGAGAGAGAGAGAGAGAGAGAGAGAGAGAGAGTAAGCCTCCCATCTGTGTGTAGTCAGCGATTAGTGTTTCACTCTTTTGACAGTCCACAGGAAGCCCTGGCAGAGAGCTGCTCGTGCCCAGCTGAGCTGCATTTGTTTACATCCGGCTTACAACTGCAGGAAGTTGACCACTACCGAGGCCTAGCCCTGCTTTAGAGCCATTAACACACTCACAAACACATACATTTCTCAGACAGCCTGAAGCAAAACTAAACCTGTATGGGCGGCACTGCATGTCTTTGTGTACACTGAAAGAGAAGCAAGAGATCAGAAGCGTCCGCTCTGAAAAATGCACAAGTGTTGGTTGTGGAGCAGTCTTTACCTCGCCCGTCTGTGCTGTAGCGGTTGAGGGGAGACGTGTAAAAAAAAACAGAAGGTGAAAGAGAGGCTGAGAAAAACACAAGAGAGCAGCATGCCTCCTCTATGGCTGCAGGCATTCCACTCTCTCTTTCTGGGCTGTAGTATTTTTGAGCTGAATTGCTGAGAGTCGTTGAACCCTGCGTTAAACCCTAGCAGCTGGTTAAGACGGGGGTGCCAGGGGAAGAGAGGGTTGGTAGTGAAGGAGACAGCTAGCTCACCTTCCCAAGACTGAGAAAACAAGATGTGGTTGTGGCCAGTAGGCATGAGAGCGTGGGCATGCTGCCAACGGACTTCCTTGTGATCCGAACGCAAGTGCGTGCAACCGCCGCCTGTCCCCATGCAACCACCTCTGCGAGCACATGTGCTCTGGGCAGGAGACTAAAGACAGATTGGAGCTGATCTGTGTGGAGCTGCTCCAAGCCAACACGAGAAGAGTGGAGGTTGTAGAGCAATTTCCAAATGCCTGAAGGTACCACATTATCTGTACAAACAATAGTATGCACAGCCATAATACCACTCAGGAAGTGGACACATTCTGTCTCCTAAAGATGAACAGTTTGGTACGAAAAGTGCAAATCAATCCCAGAACAACAGCAAAGGACCTTGTGAAGATGCTGGAGGCAACCGGTAGACGAGTATCTATATCCACAGTAAAACAAGTCCTATAACGACATGACCTGAAAGGCTGCTCCGCAAGGAAGAAGCCACTGCTCCAAAACCACCATAAAAAAGCCAGACTACAGTTCGCAAGTGCACATGGGGACAAAGATCTTACGTTTTGGAGAAATGTCCTCTGGCCTGATGAAACAAGGTGTATTGAAGTAATAGCTTTGTGTGAATAACTGCATCTTTTAAGTATTTTTGAATAAATAAATAGATCCAAACAAAGAACGTCGTGCCATTGACCCACATACAACTCCAGCGCTATATTCCAAGTCAAGTTTGGTCACTAGGCATGGCTTCTACCATCAAATGGCATTGCTGTGCAATTTTTCTAGACCATTTGACTTTTGCAGTCCATTTTCAGAGCTTCAGCAGAGAGGAAGATTATCAGTGAATAACATGTCATTTTGGACTACTTTTATGGCATTTCTTGTCACTTTCAAGCTTGACAGCCCCAGTCCCCATCAACTTTCATAATAGAAAAGAGCAGCGCTCAGCACTACTGCAAGATTAGGTTGTTGCCATGGGCAACCCGTAAAAATTTGTATCATAATAAGGCAGAGGTGTAACAGAGGTGTTAATATGCCATTCTATGGGGCGCCGTTTAATATTTAAGAGAGGAGAGATACCCAGAGGAAAGACGCTGAGCCGTATGAAGAAGCAGCTGTCTGTCACTTTAGTAAACCAATCAGATCAGAGTAATCAGGTCAAGGAAAACCTCATTTGATTGGTTACTAGAAGCAGGTATTTTATGTGCATGCAATATGATTTGCACTCTGCGCATGCAAATCATTTAGGCACTTTTTACCATCAAAAGGTGTAAACACTGTGATTGTGACACCGTGAGCATCGGACTAACACAACAACAACAACAACAACAACAACAACAACAACAACAGCTCAACCAATGGCGTGCATTTGGGGCAGGGCTTTTGCAATTACATTTAGTGATGTTAAAGGCGCAAGAAATGACACGCTTCATCTGTAACCGCCAAACAATAACTGTCAGCAAATAATTTTCTGGAAAACAGTAAACAAACACACACTTACCGTAATGAGTCCTGAGGCTTTAACGGCTTTGTTGAAGACATTGCAAATGACGGGTTTGAAATCCTCATGAGTTGGGAAGAGACCATACAAGAGCATATCTACAGCAGAGACAGATTAGCGCCATTGAATATGACAATTGATTTATTGGAGTCTTTTCAAATCACTGTTTTGAGTTATGTCCACTAAACGCAATTTGTTCAAGCCATCAATCAAATACACACTTCCCTGTCAATTCACCTCTCCCCTCATCACACATGAATAATGATCAGAGATCTGTGATGCAAGCATTCAGAGGACCATAATGCTTGTTACACATTCAGTGATTATTCTTACACCATGCATGCAGAATCACACACACTCACCTCCTTTACAGAGTTTGATCAGCAACCTCCAGTTCAAAAGCTGAGTTTCTGAGTAAAAGTCTGAAAATGACAATGACAGCTCATGTTTAACATCTCTGTATCTGTGATACTCTGTAAACAAACAGTTAACATGTTCAGTTACAGCTCCTGGTAGCTAGATCAAGGATAGGCCCCTGCAGACCAATTATGGGTGTTTTCTAATCTGCGGGCGTTTTCATACAGAAATGGGCGTTTCTAAACTTTCCAATGAAAATAGGGAATTTCAATGGTTTGAAAACGCCCATTTTTATTCTGCAGAGACATAAGTCTCAGCTAGATGGCTGTCTAGATCCCACAATGCAACCACATAAAACACAAATACGGACACACACAGAGAGAGTTTAAACTTCAACACACTCACAGACTCATAATAACAATGCATTGGTTTAAAAAGTACATAAGTGCCTTTACACATGTCAAACAGTCAGTTTACATGACATATGCTCATATGCAAGCATGCGCGTGTGTTTACAGCTGGTTCTTTATATATCGCAGCACATTTGCATGGTGGACGTGCGCGTGCGCGCACGTACTGCTATATGTCTCAATCACAGTTCAAAAACAGTGTCAACAACAAGCGCAATACGCATGTTAACAGTGTATGATGACAGTCATGCACTTACAGTGAGTGTGCTGGGAAGACCAGTGAATGTGTCCTGTGTGTGCGCTCGGCGATACTGTGGCGCCATTGCTCTTCCTCCTTGTTGCCTTTTCCTTCGCAGCAGACAGCGAGACGAGCAAGCGTGCGAAACACATGACGTCATCTTCGGCACAGCTCGGTCGGAATCTCGGCTTCAATCGGCTTCCAGAGACGAAAAGGCGAAATAAATATATCTATTACATAATAAATCTTTATAATCATAATATTATCAATTATATTATTTAATTGTCTATATTTAATTAATACATTTCCATAAAATTGATAATAAATTAATACATATTATATAAAGAAATTATTATTGTTACCTTTATTAAATAATAATAATAATAATAATAGTAATATAATACATTTATTTATTATATTATATAAAATTTGTCATTTATAAAAATGTAAAATTATATAATGTATACATATCATCAGTCATTACTTAATTACATTATTACATCACAAATCATTATTCATATAACTAATATACTACTACTATTAACAATAATAATAATAATAATAATAATAATAATAATAACAATAAAATCTGTAATTATATATCGTGCTTATAATCATGTGTCATTATATATATATATATATATATATATATATATATATATATATATATATATATATATATATATATATAAAAAAAAAATAGTTTTAACGATTCTATCATTATTAAAGGCTATAATTCAATTAAAGGCTGCCTCTAAGTAGAGAATCATTTCAGAGTCTTATTGACTGTATGTGGGTACAGGTTGGCCAGCAGGTGGCATTGTAATTCAATTCACCAGAATAATACACATGATTTCAACACTCCTTGTTGGGTTAAAAACATTATTTTGCTCATCATTTATGTTTGCATTATGAAGAGTTCTTAAACAGCTGGGAAATATAGGTAACCAGGTGACCAATATGATTAGATTATTAGATAGAGTCCTGATAATATTAAATTGCAATGGATCATTGACTTGTAGGCTGCCATATTATATTCTATTATATACAAAAAATCAATGCCACTTAACATAACTCTGAGATATGAATTTGTGAGTTCATGATAATACAGAGGGGGTACAAGGCCGGGCTGTCAGACCACCGTTGGGACACTTAAAGCACTTTTGAAAACTATTCTGGTTATACTGCCCCATCTGTAAACTACCATATTGATGCATCTGCTTCAGACAATGTTTTGTTTGTTCTCTTGATAAACAGCAATCAGACAAGTCACAGAATCAGCACACACATACAAAAGCACTATTATTTTTCCATCAGGAAGCACAGATTTATTTGGGTAAGAACTCACCCTTTCTTCCCAGAAGCACAAAACCCTACAGAACTGCACTTTACAGTCAGTTTATTCAACAAAAACATGAAGCACTTACAATTTAAAAGATATATGAATAGAAAAATTTAATGTAAACATGAAAATAAATGAAATTGCTATAAACTAAAGAGGACAAAAAGCTTATTTTTTTGGACCATTAAGATTATTTGCGTTTTTAAGTTGTTTTAAGACAATTCAGCATATTTTCACCCCCAAATTCTTCTGATATTTCTTATATACATTTTTAATTTTCTTTAGATTTTGGGGTGACCTGGACATGTTTTCGTGAGATTTCCCCAACTGCACATATATTCATTAAATGATTAATAATGCAACATATCAGAACACCATTCAGTAACAATGTTAACAAAAAATCATTCTTAAAATCAATTGAAAAGTGAATGCAAAAGAATAAAGAAAACATTTATATTGTTTGATAAAACATATGCAATTCATTAGAGGAACAGACCGTTTCAAAGAATCATTTCAGAAGCATGCATGTGGGCCAAATTATTTATAAAGACTAAAACAATATCATTTATGTGTGAGACACTTCTTTAAGTACACAGGAATGTGTGGCTGGAAAATTGTTTTTAAATTGAAAGTTATAAAACATTAGAAAAACATCACATGAACGCCATATGCAAAGTAACATATGACGAATTATACGAATTACGTAAAGCATAAACCTAATGGGTTATGTCTGTTTCACGAAGGCTGAGATGTGGAGATAATTAGGGGGCGGAGTTTAGAAGGGGGCGGGAGCTGGGCCACGCCCCGCCGCATGTTGTGCATTGACCTTCTGTGAGTGCCAGCGTGTCTCCTTATACACAAACCAGGCATTCCCGGCCCATATGATGAGATTTACGTAACCAAATACCTGTAAAACAAAGTAAAACAATGTTGAGATAGTTGGGTAAAGTCAACATGAAATCAAAATTGACCGTGTTCACTTTCTTAATAAGTGTCCCTTATAGGAATCATGAGGAATAATAATTCCGATTACTATTAAGAGTATTCCATAAGAGTTTGGGAATCAGACTAAACTGTTGGCTCTGTATGTTTTGCACTGTAGATTCAAAAGAACTACCTCATAAGAGTAATTCGTTCGGGAATCAGACAACACTGATCGAGTGTGTTTTGAGCTTTAGATTCAAAGAACCGAATCATAAGAGTCATTCGTTCAGGAATCAAACTACACTGGTTGACTGTGTTTTGAGCTTTAGATTCAAAGGAACCGACTCATAAGAGTCATTTGTTCGGGAATCGGACTGCACTGATCGAGTGTGTTTTGAGCTTTAGATTCAAAGGAACCGACTCATAAGAGTCATTCGTTCGGGAATCGGACTGCACTGGTTGACTGTGTGTTTTGAGCTTTAGATTCAAAGGAACCGACTCATAAGAGTCATTCGTTTGGGAATCGGACTGCACTGATCAAGTGTGTTTTGAGCTTTAGATTCAAAGGAACCGACTCATAAGAGTCATTCGTTCGGGAATCGGACTACACTGGTTGACTGTGTGTTTTGAGCTTTAGATTCAAAGGAACCAACTCATAAGAGTCATTCGTTCGGGAATCGGACTGCAATGATCGAGTGTGTTTTGAGCTTTAGATTCAAAGGAACCGATTCATAAGAGTCATTCATTCAGGAATCGAACTACACTGATCGAGTGTGTTTTGAGCTTTAGATTCAAAGGAACCGATTCATAAGAGTCATTCATTCAGGAATCGAACTACACTGGTCGCACTGTATGTTTCACACTGTAGATTCAAAAGAACCGACTCATAAGAGTCATTCGTTCGGGAATCAGACTACACTGATCGAGTGTGTTTTGAGCTTTAGATTCAAAGGAACGACTCATAAGAGTCATTAGTTCGGGAATCAGACTACACTGGTTTACTATGTGTTTTGAGCTTTAGATTCAATGGAACCGACTCATAAGAGTCATTCGTTCGGGAATCGGACTGCACTGATCAAGTGTGTTTTGAGCTTTAGATTCAAAGGAACCGACTCATAAGAGTCATTGGTTGGGGAATCGGACTGCAATGATTGAGTGTGTTTTGAACTTTAGATTCAAAGGAACCGACTCACAAGAGTCATTCATTCAGGAATCGGACAACACTGTTCGCACTGTAGATTCAAAAGGACTGACTCATATGAGTCATTCGTTCAGGAATCGGACTACACTACATTACCCTACATTATTTGTCACTGAATATTATTTTATAATCTTGCTGTATCGTCCATTTGTGTGATCTATTAATGTATACAGCGTCTTACCACAGATATATTGAGTGAGCGCATGCTGGCATACTCAGTGACTTCACACTTGACATCTCTTTCCTTACAGAGTGCCAGCGTTAAGTCAATGCCAGCTGTACTGGTGGCATCCTTCATCGCTTGCAGACCCCTCGCCCATGCCGACGAGCACACCAGCCACAGGAGCGCAAAGGCTGCCGTCACCACAAAATCCTATGAAAGATTCCACAATTTACCACTGTATGAATATACTCTCAAATCACATTGAAACAGCCTCATTTATTGGTTGCATACTCACAAGCATTGGACCAAAGTCAGAGTCTCTGTATACGTGCATGTAGCCCAGATACACCAGTAGAGCCACCATGGCATACAGGAAGGCCAAGACAGCCACAGCCACGAAGAACTCCACCGAGGATGAGGAGTCTCCAACCAGATGGGTTTCTGAAACTGTGCGGTTGCAAAGGGTGGTGTTGTTCTCAACCAGCAGAACCTGGTTTAACCTTTACAGAAGAACGAAATTAGTAGTTGGACAGGGAAAATGCAGTAGGGTCATTCTTACCATGCAGTACATTTTTATGTCCCAAAACAATATGTCTTAATAAATTGGATAAAATATTTTAAAACATTATCTTGAACCTCGGTATTATGAGGTATTGCCCCAAGTGAAGGAGTTCAAGTACCTCGGGGTCTTGTTCACGAGTGAGGGGACAATGGACTGGGAGGTTGGCCGGAGAATCGGGGCAGCGGGGGGCGGTATTGCACTCGCTCTATCGTACCGTTGTCACGAAAAGAGAGCTGAGCCGAAAGGCAAAGCTCTCGATCTACCGGTCAATTTTCGTTCCTACCCTCACCTATGGTCATGAAGGCTGGGTCATGACTGAAAGAACTAGGTCGCGAGTACAAGCGGCCGAAATGGGCTTCCTCAGAAGGGTGGCGGGCTTCTCCCTTAGAGATAGGGTGAGGAGCTCAGTCATCCGTGAGGAGCTCGGAGTAGAGCCCCTGCTCCTTTGCGTGGAAAGGAGTCAGTTGAGGTGGTTTGGGCATCTGGTAAGGATGCCCCCTGGCCGCCTCCCTAGGGAGGTGTGTCAGGCATGTCCAGCTGGGAGGAGGCCTCGGGGAAGACCCAGGACTAGGTGAAGAGATTACATCTCCACACTGGCCTGGGAACGCCTCGGGGTCCCCCAGTCAGAGATGGTTAATGTGGCTCGGGATAGGGAAGTTTGGGGCCCCCTGCTGAAGCTGCTGCCCCCACGACCCGACTTCGGATAAGTGGTTGAAGATGGATGGATGGATCTTGAACATTAAAATGAAATCTTGGACTAATGTTTAGGTTTGGGGTTTGGGTTGTGGGGTACAGTATATAAAATATGCATTCCTCTTCACTGTTGTACAGGTGAAAACAACTCGCTTTTGGTGCCCCTCCATGGACATTTCACCCAGAAAAAGGAGCTCACAACTGCCCATACATCAAACAACACAAATGTGTAGATTTAGGTAGGAATGATATGAAGATGTCCCGACCAACTTTCAGAAAATTAGAAATGTCCCAACTCCCAACCAACATTTGAGCATTTTTACCACATAGAAAATACTTTAACTTTATACAATGTTTTTTATTTCCATTTTAATGACTAGTAAAGTGTCTCAGTTTCATTATTCATGTGTAACTAAATAATTGTCCGACCACATCTGAAGCGACACATATACAGCACTGTCACATGGTACCTGTTATTTTTCTCAGCACTGTTCAGGATGCACCAATCACAGTCATTTGTGATTACATCATTAAGATTTAAAAAAAAAAAAAAATTCTGGAGATTAACACAGTTGGATTTCCAGTTGTATCTTAGGTTTTTGTTCCTGCTTTCTCTCTCTCTCTCTCTCTCTCTCTCTCTCTCTCTCTCTCTCTCTCTCTCTCTCTTGCAGGCTGATCAACACCATGTGTCTGCAATAATGACTAATCAGTCATTTATTGGGAGTAGTTTGTGGGGAGAGGGAGGCAGGATAAAGCGCAGTCAGGTCTTCACTGCTATGGAGATTCCCTTCCCTTTGTTCCAGACAGATATTGTTGTAGTTTTTAAAAGTTGTAAACTGTTACTCTTGTAAACTGAGGGGTGATCTCATTCACATAGATTTTTACAGTTCTTATTTGTTTTTGTAAATCTTAATTAAAGTACGGAAGTAAATGGTAAATGGTCTGCACTTATATAGCACCTTTTTTTACCTAAGAGGTTACCAAAGCGCTTAAAACTGCGTCCCATTCACATTCACACAAATACACCAATGACGACAGAGCTGCCATGCAAGGCGCTAGTGTGACATTGGGAGCAACTTGGGGTTCAGTGTCTTGCCCAGGGACACTTCAGCATGTGGGCCGGGAATCGAAGCGCCAACCCTGTGATTAGTGACCAACCCGCTCTACCACCTGAGCCTTCCAGTCACCATTCTAAGAGTTTACCCTGCAATATGAAAAACTTTCCATCCTGTTAGTCTTTTGTAATATCTATTTAACTAACAAAAAAGCCAGTTCCTTAATGGCGCCATCCTCCAGGAAGTGACATTATTTTTGGTGGGAAAACAACAGCACAAAGATCTCTATTAGCAATGGTTTATGTGGTGTTTTGTGGTTTTAGTTGTCTCACTCGTACACATACCATCCTTTTTGATCAAATAACTTAAGTAAAATAATCATGTTACAATTAAGGAAGCAGAAGTGGCTGCGCTTGACCAGAGAACATTTCTAAAAAATCATCTAAATCCATTTATAGATCACTTTATTAACCTGTTGATACACGCCCCCTTTTTGAGCACAAAGCATGATAATGGTTGTATTTACGGGACCCTTTGGAGTATGGACACAGTTGTAGTATCTATTGAAAGAAGACACTTTGGGCTTTATTTCCCAAGTTTCAGAATTAATATATGTTGTTATTTTCTAAAGTTAGAGAAGCTGAAGTTTGAAGTAATGGAAATATTTTGTGCTGAACATGTTTTTATAATCTAAAAAAAAACAATAATAAAAGTGGCAAGACTAACCAGAAATACAATGTTCTCAAAGCCACGAGTCTAAAGAAGTTACGTTTCAAATCTGAAGATGTTTGAAGGTTCCTGCAGCTTTAATCTCTGTAAAATCACTGGAAGTGTTCAGAGTAAAATTAAGGCTCCGCCTCTCAAGACGACACTAAATCTGACGGCACTGATCGGCTATTATGAATAAAACTACACCGCATTTTTAAAAACAGACTTTGGAGATGGGCTGGTTTTGATTATGAGACTCTAATATATCAGATCATATACAGTTTTACAACATGAATGCTGCTCAGATTGCAGTTTGTTGAAGAACGATGACGAAGGGTAATTCTTTCAGGAGAGATCTCATGTAAACAACGGAGAATATATCAATATTTCTCACATTTATCACTTTTATGGACAAAAAGTGCTATTGGATGTTTGTCAATGAACGCTTGTCATGGACGATTGACCCAAGTGTGTTGAACTGGATTCATCTGGCGATCGTGTTTTCATAATAAAAGTCCCGTTCTGATATTGCATGTTTTCTATTTGTACTCCTGCACAAATAACTCAATTGCTGTTTCTGGAGCATTGCTATCGCGAAACAGAGATCAGATATCAATGTTGAACCCTTTGAAAAGATGTATAATTTGTTAACATTAATTACATTTATAGACGGTAAATTATATATTCAATGTAAGCAGAGTGACGTCACTATCGCGTGCGGGCGAATGTGTATCAACAGGTTTTAAAATACAACAAAAAGTAGTTTGGAGTTGAAGGTGCTACATAACAGGAATGACACAGGAAATGAGTTACTGTATATTACACTTAAAATATTTTTACAATGCAATCTCAACTCAAACACTAAGTGAAAAGGGAACCTAATTGATTTGGGTAAGCCCAACAAAATGAGACACCTCATAATAGTGAACTTTTTTTGTGTGTTGGAGCTCACCTGAATGGGTAGTTGAAAGTGGCACTAAGCGTTTCATTCCCACCTCCGTCACAGAAGATGGAAAGCACATTTGTGCCTGTATATCCTCCACAGGTCCCAAAAGCAAACACCGCAGTGAGCTACAGAAGAGAATAAAGTATACGACAGCCTAATGAATGCAAACCCTCCATGCAACACAACCACGCGGTCAGTTTTAACCTTTGATTTCCTCAGTTTGTGTTGAACACATAAATGGGATTGCTAAAATAAATCAAGACCTGATGTTCATGGTCAAATTCAAGCTAATCATGCAAATAAAGAGGTTTAGTTTTACTCAAATAAAGCCAATTATTAAAAATAAAAAAAATATAGGTGTCACGTGATGGCATGCGAGGTTCGGACATGTGAACGGTCGAGCTCTGCACACTTTGCTCATTTTGATTTTGATACAACCTGATCCATAATTGTTCTAGAAGGACTTGTTTATTTTAGCTTTTATTTCTTTCACATTCCCAGTGGGTCAGAAGTTTACATACACTTTAGTATTTTGTAGCATTGCCTTTAAATTGTTTAACTTGGGTCAAACGTTTTGTTTCATCAGACCAGAGGACATTTCTCCAATAAGTAAGATCTTTGTCCCCATGTGCACTTGCAAACTGTAGTCTGGGTTTTAATGGTGGATTCGGAGCAGTGGCTTCTTCCTTGCTGAGCAGCCTTCCAGGTCATGTTGTTATAGGACTTGTTTTGCTGTGGATATAGATACTTGTCAACCGGTTGCCTCCAGCATCTTCACAAGGTCCTTTGCTGTTGTTCTGGGATTGATTTGCACTTTTCGACAGAATGCATCTAATTCCTGAGTGGTTTGACGACTGCGTGGACTCATAGTGTTTATACTTTCATATTATTGTTTGTACAGATAGTGTGGCACCTTCAGGCATTTGGAAATTGCTCCCAAGGATGAACCAGACTTGTGGAGGTCCACAATTGTTTTCTGAGGTCTTGGTTTATTTCTTTGTATTTTCCCATGATGTCAAGCAAAGAGGCACTGAGCTTGAAGGTAAGCCTTAAAATACATCCACAGGTACACTTTCAATTCAGTACATCTGCTATCAGAAGCTAATTGTCTAAAGGCTTGATATAATTTTCTGGAATTTTCCAAGCCGCTTAAATGCACAGTTCACTTAGTGTATGTAAACTTCTGACCCACTGGCATTGTGATATAGTCAATTAAAAGTGAAACTATCGGTCTGTAAACAATTGTTGAAAAATTACTCATGTCATGCACAAAGTAGATATCCTAAACAACATGCCAAAACTATAGTTTGCTAATATGAAATCTTTGGAGTGGTTAAAAAATGTGTTTTAATAACTTCAGCCTAAGTGTATGTAAACTTCTGACTTCAAGTGTGTGTGTGTATATATATATATATATGCACTCAAAATAATCTTTTTTTGTTGTATATCTTGCTAAACCAAAAGATTGCTGACTGCAACCCTCATGGGGACGACCCAGTAAATCATTAGTGTGCAAAAGTAATGTATAACACATGTTCTTCATAAGGCCAAAATACACAAGTTTAGTGAGTTGAAATAAAAATTGAAGCTGGTTTATGTAGATATACGTTTAGTTAATTAAACATTGGACTCTTGCTGTATGCATGGAATAATGCATTCGTGTAAATGCGTTTTCACTCAGGCCTTTGCCCTCCATCTAAAGTTAAAATCCTTCATCTTAAAATGGCAAAAGAGATTTGAGGTTTTACTCACCCACTCCACGACTTTAACGAAACCAAGAGGCTCTTTGACGGGGTTTAAATTTAATCTGAATCCGGTCTGCATTTTTACCCACCGACCCAGATATCCTCCAGGAAGAAAAGGGGGTCTTGAATCTTGCTTGATCAAGTTTTCATTAAAAAAAAATAATAATAAAACACACTTTATGTTTGACAAAGTGACGTGTTTCTTTGGTAAGTGATGCTGCTCCGCCTCCGCGAAGAAAACACAACTGTAGACTCAGATGAGAATATAAATGAACAGATTTACACAGTTTTGTCCAAGAGAATTACGATGTTAATAGATAATGTAAGGCATTTCATTTAAATGTTTAAACGCTCGCATCCACAATACGTCATAATGAAGAGGAATAAAAAGAACGCAACAGTTGCGGAATGTTACAATGTTTCTCCTCTCAGTGAATGAACGCGGCTTTAAGAACAATGTTAGTCATATGATCCTGTGAGACGCTGTAGATGAATTCTCCAAATTCCTGTGCTCCGTTATAAACACTTAAGAAGTATCTTAAAGGGACAGTTCACACACACAATATACATATACATATACACGCAGTACTGTGCAAAAGTTTTAGGCACTTAGTGAGGATGTCTTCAGAGATAATGCCATAAAAAGTTTTCATTTATCACTTAATGTCATACAAAGTCAGTAAACATAAAAAAAGCTAAATCAATATTCAGTGTGACCACCTTTGCCTTCAAAACAGCCCCAATTCTTCTAGACACACCTGGACACAGTTTTTCTTGGTTGTTGGCAGATCGGATGTTCCAAGCTTCTTGGAGAATTCACCACAGTTCTTCTGTCTATTTCGGCTGTCTCAATTGCTTCTGCCTCATCTTATGTAATCTCAGACTGACTCGATGTTCAGTGGGGGGCTTTGTGGGGACCATGTCATCTATTGGAGGGCTCCCTGTTCTTCTATTCAAATCTATTTGCAAAAGTAATGTTTGAGAGTCTAACATTTATATTTCCTATTGACACACTAAAGCTGAAGATATAAAAACCATCTTGAGACAAATACTTTTGTGAAACATCTTATGTGCCTAAAACTTTTGCACAGTACTGTGTGTGTATGTATATATATATATATATATACCATAATAGAAGTACATACAATTTGTGCAATAAATTCCAAGTCTTCTTTAGACATATTTGAATGAGGAACAGAAATAGTTCACTCAAAAATGAAAATACTCTGGTTCATCATTCACCCTGATGCCATCCCAGATATGTCTTTCCTCAGCAGAGCACAAATGACGATTTTTAGAAGAAGATAGAGCTCTGTCAGGTCCTTATAATGCAAGTAAACAGGTGCCAGAACTTTGACGGTCCAAAAGTCACATTAAGGCGGCATAAAAGTAATCCACACAACTCCAGTCCAGTAAATGTGACTTTTGGACCGTCAAAGTGCTGGCACCCGTTTACTTGCATTATAAGGACCTGACAGAGCTCTATGGTGTTTTCTAATCCTTTTTGGGCTTAACAACCTCAGTCCCCATTGACATTCATTGTGTAGGACCGTGAACTTTTCCTTTCGGATCATAAGTTTAATATGGGCAGTAAATGTTAAGTTTCATATTTTATTTGGAGCATTTCTGAGAAACTTGTTTAAGTCAAATAACCACGTGTGGCATTTCCAAACCTTCTCTTTTATACAAAAACAAATCAAACTTGAATCAGTATGATATTGCTTTTTATTTAAGCTTTCACACTAATGTTACTTAACAGTTTTAAACTCATGATTTAATTACTAGGTTGAAGGCTAGTGCACCGAGAAACAGTTAACTGTTCTTACAGCAGCTATAAAACGGAATGCTTTAATTAAATTTACTATATCATAAATAATAATAAAAAAGAATACATTTCGGCAATTAGGATGGATTGTTCTTGTTTTTAATATGCCATCAAAATATTTTCAATTTAAAATATTTTAAGAGGTTGAAAGAAAATGGCAGACCCAACATATAGATAAAAACATCAATCAAATTATAATTAGCAAGTATTATCAAGCAAGTGTACAATCAAACAGGTATGTACACACACACACACACACACACACACACACACACACACACACACACACACACATGCATAATGAACACGTGCCAGAGACTGATCAAACAACTTCTTAAGTCATCTACAGAACATAGCAGTGAATTTTCTGTTGGTACAAAATAGGCATTAGACAAAAATAAGAACAAATCTAAATATGCACGAATAATAAGCCAGCTCTCATAAAATAAACACACAAGCCGATATATACAAGAGAGGAGGCAATTTGGCCACATTATTCTGACTATGGATATTTACTACAGTAAATATGGCGGTAATTATGATCTTTCATAAAAAATTATGATTCTGGTGTTTGAAACTGCAAGTATACAAAATAGTAAAACCAAGCTCTTCTAAAATGATTCCTGTTGTATAATAAAAGTGTTTTTGAATAAAAAGTTGTAGTGAATATTAAAACATTTAGATTTTGTCTTACATATGTCGGCTTTATATTGTATATCATGATTAGCATCTAACATGTTGGCAAACTTAAACATATAAATAAATAAAAATAAATAGAAGGTTCTAATATATCTGAACGAATCTCATGAAACCTGTCAAGAACTCGTCCAGGTCATATATCACCTAAAAATAAAATAAATAAATGCTAAATTATATGGATACATTTTACAACTCTTTTTAAAGAACCATCCAAAAGTTTTTGCAAAGTGACACCTGTTTCTCTAATTGTCAATGATAATGAAAAAATAAAAGTAAGCATAAAAAAATATCATGATTGTAATGTTAAAATACTTATTTATTTATTTATTTATTTTTTGTATTTATACATTATGGTAGTATGTTTCCATATTTGTTTTTTCATGTTTTTTAAATGATACAAATTTTATGTAAAAACAATAAATAATAATAAAAAATATATAATAATAGTAATATTAATTTTGTTTATAAAGATTAATGGAATTAACAAAAAACATGTAAACACATCTATATATATATATATATGCATGTATGCAGGGGCTGAAAATGTCATCAAAATGTAGGGGGATAGGCGTGGCGATTCTCAAGAGCATAACGAAGGGGACACCAAGGTTTTTTTTGTTGTTGCCCCGTTTGCATTTGTATTATTTTATTTCTTAAACAATTATTTTAAGAATATATCATTCTATTATTTACAATACACATATTTTAATGATATTTTTTGGGGGAACAACCCTCAGATGAGGGGGTCCCTGACCCCCGACCTCCTGCATTTCCACCTATGCATGTATGTATGTATTTATATATATATATATATTATGTATGTATGTATGCATATATATATGTATATGTATGTATGTATATATATATATATATATATATATATATATATATATATATATATATATATATAATGTATGTATGTATGTATGTATACATCATATATATATATATATATATAAATACATACATACACATACATACATGCATATACACACACACACATTTATAAAATAAAATATCAGTATACATTATGGGTAGTGAGAATGTGTTAAAATGTCATGAAAATAATGTCACACTGCAAAAAACATTTTTATGGTCCTAAAAGCAGATTTCTTATCTTATTGTTTATGCAACATGTGGAAAAGTGACCTGGACATGCTGTTGTGAGAAGTTCCCAACAAGAAAAGCAAAAACAAGGCCAATGAATGTGAATGAAAAGTGTCCCCCTAGATCAGCCATCTCCTTTGCATACAGGAATATAATAATCCTTTGATAAAGTGATAAACCGTACGCACGATATTTACATTCAACAAACACTGAACGACCTTTCAGTCCTACAGTCAAACTAGCAAAGCAAAATCTTCTCACGGTATACACACATATACGTCTCCAATCCGGCAAAGACGTGTGATCGATAGCACGCTTGGTCAAATACACTGTTAAATTATTTAAATAGCATGATGATTCTCCACCATTAGAAAGAGACACTGAAGCCTAGCAGAGTCTGAAGAGAGAAATGTAGAACAGCTTTGTACACTGAATGTGGGGTGACTCACCCGCACGTCTCTCAACGGCGTGCGGTTTAGACCGGGTCTGTAGTGTGTGTGGAGTGAGAAGAGAAAGAGGGCAGATGGGGAGACAGGTAGAGGTGTGCTCAGAGCAGAAGCTCCTCCACTTCACTCTCCTTCAGCTTGGCATTGTCTCTGACCTCGTCGAAGGTGTACGTCTTAACAATCTTCCCGTTCAGGAACACAGTATGCAGCAAATCCTACGTGAGAAAATGTTTAAATGGGCAGATTTGGCAAGAATGCTGACAGATGATATGTCAAATTGAAGCAATAACACACTCTTTCCCTATCCTAGTGTTCATTTGGGATGGCTCCTGTAGTTGACACACCAAAAAGCTCTTTTTACAGAGTTCAATGACGAATTACTGAATCCAGCGAACTAGTAGAGTTTCACATAAAGATAGAGGAAGTGGCAGTGTATTTGGCTAAAAACATACCTCTCCATACTCCTCCAGGTCACCCTTCCCCTCTTCTAGAGTAACAAATTCCCCGTTTGGTGTCCTGTGAAGAGAAAGCCGACCCTTCTTTGACCTTTTATTGGGGTCTGCAACTGGATCTTTGAAGACGTTCACCTGCAATAAACATTACAAAAGCTTATTGAGAAATGTTACATTGTCACACCAGAAAGACGGAGGAAGAAAAGGGAAGCGATCTGAACTTACGCCCAGTCCGTTGGTCACCACGTAACTGCACTTAAAAGAGCAGTTGAGCAGATCTCGGGTCAGTTTCTGCAGCAAAGCTCCTCCTGAGCCAAATGCGACGTTCTCAATGCTCCATCTGTGCTCTTTCATGCCCTCCACAATCTGTATTATCACAAATCAGTAAAGTAACACACAGAGGCCACAAAAAAGTATTTAGACACTTGAAAATGTCTGAATGTCACTGCATTAGATATTAAATATCAAAGCAAAAGACACGTTCTTTAAAGAAAAAATGGCACAAGCACAAAAATGTGTAGGAATCGAAATGATAAAATAATAAATATACTGTTAAAAATGAAGACTAAATGTATTTTGTAGTTGCCAAACATGAGTGAAACATGTTAATAGTAAAAGGGATGGGGGTGCCTGAGTAGCTCAGCGAGTATTGACGCTGAGTGCCACCCCTGGAGTCACTGGTTCAAATCCAGGGCATGCTGAGTGACTCCAGCCAGGTCACCTAAGCAACTAAATTGGCCCGGTTGCTAGGGAGGGCAGAGTCACATGGGTAACCTCCTTTTGGTCGCTATAATGTGTGGTTCTAGCTCTCGGTGGAGTGCGTGGATGCCGTGGAGAACAGCGTGAAGCCTCCAAGCGCTAACGCGCTCAACAAGCCACGTGATAAGATGCGTGGATTGACGGTCTCAGACGCGGAGGCAACTGAGATTCTTCCTCCGCAACCCGGATTGAGGCGAGTCTCTACGCCACTACGAGGACTTAGAGCGCATTATAAATTGGGCATTCCAAATTGGGGAAAAAAATAAAATAATAATAATAATAATAGTAAAATGGATGAACTCTACCTTTGGTTACTTTGCAAGGACACGTATGTAAACATCATACATGCAATACCAAAGTGGCACGGAAAAATGGTCCATTCAGAGAAAATATCGTTTCATTTGTTTGCAGATGCCACTTGCTTTTCAATATGTTGTATCTAGTGCACTTTCTTTCATAGTATGTATGTGTGGCTTAAGTGTGCAAGTATTTTGGGGGCCACTGTATACAGTACCAGTAGTGGTTCTGACATGAGCCGGGCATACATACCTCCTGAAGAGTGTTGATGTCCACACCGTCACCCTGAATGACTCGGATGTAGGGTGGAAGCACCTTGTAGCCTTTGGAGTTCTCAAACGGAACAAATTTCTTTCCTAAAATCTCTAGGACCTTGCGAATGAAAAAAAGTGATTGTGACATGCACTAAATCAGCTAGTGTTCATTAGAACTTGTTAAAATATAATTTGGCAAAACTTTATTTTAAGGGTCCACAGTTATGCACTAGTTAAGCATGAATAGACAGGAATTAATCATTAACTGAATGTAGAGTATGGCTATCTTAGCAATTATTTACAACTTATTGAATGTCTTATTTTTGTGTTGAAAGTAGTGCAATTAGTGCTCTATTTCAGAAATCAAATGTCCAGTTTATTGAACAATATTAAGCCAGTAATTAAGGCTAATTATTATTGGACTTTCAAATCGTTTACTAATAAATTGCAAAAATGCCATGTATGAGAAGGCCATGGTTCTCAGCAGGAAACCAATGGAGTGCATACTCCGGGTAGGTAGGGAGGTATTGCCCCAAGTGAAGGAGTTCAAGTACCTCGGGGTCTTGTTCAAGAGTGAGGGGACAATGTAGAGGGAGGTTAGCCGGAGAATCGTGGCAGCGGGTGCGGTATTGCACTCGCTCTATCGTACCATTGTCACGAAAAGAGAGCTGAGCCGAAAGGCAAAGCTCTTGATCTACCGGTCAATTTTCGTTCCTACCCTCACCTATGGTCATGAAGGCTGGGTCATGACCGAAAGAACTAGGCCGCGAGTACAAGCGGCCGAAATGGGTTTCCTCAGAAGGGTGGCGGGCTTTTCCCTTAGAGATAGGGTGAGGAGCTCAGTCATCCGTGAGGAGCTCGGAGTAGAGCCGCTGCTCCTTTGCGTGGAAAGGAGCCAGTTGAGGTGGTTTGGGCATCTGGTAAGGATGCCCCCTGGCCGCCTCCCTAGGGAGGTGTTTTAGGCACGTCCAGCTGGGAGGAGGCCTCGGGGAAGACCCAGGATTAGGTGGAGAGATTACATCTCCAAACTGGCCTGGGAACGCCTTGGGGTCCCCCAGTCAGAGCTGGTTAATGTGGCTCGGGATAGGGAAGTTTGGGGCCCCCTGCTGGAGCAGCTGCCCCCGCGACCCGACTTTGGATAAGCGGTTGAAAATGGATGGATGGATGGATGGATAAATTACAAAAAAATATATATATTTTTTTCATGTTCCAATTAAATAAATCTCAAACAAATTATAAGCAAAGCAATCAAAATGTCTTTATTTTAGGATTCATTTAATTAAATGAAATTAGTTAATTAGTGGATCATTAACCATTCTTATTGGGGGGCTTGTTAAAGTGCAAAAAGTAACACAAATATAATTTTTGTTACATGCATCTATAGACATATGTTATTCTTTATTATTCTATTATATTAAAAACATATTTTAAGAGTACCCTTTTTTTTTATTTTTGCAAAACATTACCTACATTACATTCTTGCTTTGAGAGAAGCATATCTGTATTGTTATTATTATTTTATTGAGTATGTGTAGCATTTATGTAGCTATTGACTAAAGCATTTCTAAAAGAGGGTATATAGACTATTGTCATAAATTAACTTTTCAATAAAGGGGCAACATTTGCACCCTGGAGTTGTTTTTAATCGGCCTTTTGATGGAATTTTTAGAGCATATTTTTTCTAACCATACAAAATATGACAATATGATGTCACAGTGTTACATCTAATATTCCAAATTAATCAATTCCTTAAAATACATATTCAACATGAGTAATCAGATTACTTATAATCTATACATTTAAATTAACATCAAATAATTTCTTGTGATACGTATGGTCTAGAATAGAAATAGAAACCATAAGTCCCACTTTTTCTTTTTTTATCCCAACATTTTCAATTTCAGGGTCATTTTTGTCACCTCCAGTGGCATTTATCCTGAGCCCTTGTTCATTTCTGACTCTGGATCTGACAAAACACGTTCAGACCAAACACGTTCGTGTGCTAAAAAAAGCAAGATGCAGCGTAATGAACATAAGGCGGAACGCAGGTGTCACGAAACGCGTTTTTAACAGTTTTAAGTTCTTTTACGGCAACAAAAAGACATGAATCTAGCGGATGTTTATATGAAAAACAACTGAAATGAGGACAGAGGAAATTCTCCTCTTCTTTCACATCTGACACGATAGTTCTAATTTAGGTTTCACTAACGTTATTGTTTTACAGTTTTAGCAAAGCGGTGGTGTGCACGTGTCGTCCCGTAAGTTGTAAATAATGGCTAAGATAGCCATCCTCTAAATTCAGTTCATTTTTAATTACTGTCTTATTTATGCTTAGTTAGTGCATTATTGTAGACCATTAAAACAAAGTGTAATGGGATGAGGTCTACCTTTAGCACCGTGTCTAGAGGGTTTCCTGAATCTGGTCGGACCACCAGAGGGGCGTCTGCACTCCTCATCTCGATCAGACTCCTGAGGTCTTCCCCCCAGATCTTCTCACAGGCGTTGTAGATGTCGTAGCTGTCACTGACGATGGACACGGGGACAGAGGGGAACTGCTTTATGATGTGCTCGAAAGCATCTTTCTCATGGTCCTTCCCCCAGGCAGTGATTGTGCTGCGGACAGACAGAAAGCAGTCAGACTGAGAACTAAAGAGTGCTTCTGTAATGTGACATATTTCTGCATGTGTCAGTATACTTTTCATATGCAAGGCGGGAGATGATTTCAACTATCAGGTATTGTTTGGACTGTGAAGGTGCTCTCTGTGTGACAGGTGGTTGGAGGGGAGGACATTTCAGAAGCAGAGCAAATTGTTTCATTTTGATGAAAGATAACAAGGACAAAAACGTTTCTCTTAACTATAAAACTGTGTAATAATGCATCATTTGCAAATAACTCCACAAACATGTATTGAGGAAATAAACTAGGTCAATTTTGATTGACTGCCACTAAGGGGCGCCACAGTACGCAAAATACTTCATAGCACCTTTCCTATGCTAGACATAGTGTATATCAAAAGCAGAACTGGTTTTGAACCGAAACTCGAGCAAGGGTCTTTATTTCCCTTCACTACATTGTGTCTTTCACACCAAATATTGCATGAAGAAAGACTATGAGCTTTGGTAGTTATGTAACAGTGGGTGCAGACAGCTCTTGCACAATTTACTACTATAGAAATGAGAGGGGTGATGCTGCGGCACTAACTAACTGGAAGACATTGGGCCACATCATCAGTGTATGCATACCTCACTAACTAGTCAGTGGAAAGCAAACCCTCCCATCAGCATCACGATTATTAGCATTGTATTATAATATCTACCATTGAGAAACATATGACTTTTTTGGGTTGTTCCACCTGTGTTCAGCAGCTGGTACGGAGAAACCAGGAACTGGGTCTTTGGTGCCGTAGTACTTCTTAATGACGCTGATCCCGGCCACAGTGTCTGTTCCTTTGAAGTTTACCAAGTGTGCAGATGCACCGATACCAGCCGTCTAAAGCAGAGACACGTGTGTAAATACAGATCTACAGCAAGAGTGAAACTATCAAGGGCAAATTTCTAGAAAAAGGGTGCTGTGATCTGAACTGTACGTGATGCTCGGTATGTCCAGTAAGTGTGTTATGAATTCTTTATTAGGAGTAACTAAGATGTCCAAACTTTTCCTAATCAATCTAGATACAGTTAATCAGGGATGTTTGACTGGTGTGGTAGCTAAATCAGAGTGGCTGGGTTTAGGAAAGAGCAAACACTTTCTATGTGAGCTTTTTAGCACACAGTACTTCAACTTAAGTGCACATTAACGCTACCTCTTGAGATGAAACTCCTCGGTAGCCAAAGTCATGTAGTTTATACTCCAATCCCTCCAGGCTTCCTGACGTTTCCATGAGATATTTGGCCAGAATCTTTTTCTGTTCTCGTGAGTTTGTCGCCACCGTGATGGGATACCAGGTCTGAACCAAGATCGTCTGTTGACGAGACAAACCACACTGTTAGAATTAAAGACTTAAACACTTCTCTCAGTTTTAGGGGAATAGTTTGGATCTTCATATAAATATATTCAAGAACAGAAAAGGCTGACACACATTGTCCATAGAAATAAACTTCAAAGATATTTATTTAGAAGCCATTTTGTTGTTTTCAATACCCTTTTTTTCTCCCCATTTGGAATGCCCAATTCCCACTACTTTGTAGGTCCTCGTGGTGCCGCGGTACCTCAATCCGGGTGGCAGAGGACAAGTCTCAGTTGCCTCCGCTTCTGATAGTCAATCTGCGCATCTTATCACGTGACTCATTGTGCATGACACAGTAGAGACTCCCAGGCTCATGCTACTTTCCACTATCCACGCACAACTTACCACGTGCCCCATTGAGAGCGAGAACCACTAATCGCGACCACGAGGAGGTTACCCCATGTGACTCCACCCTCCCTAGCAACCGGGCCAATTTGGTTACTAAGGAGACCTGACTGGTGACACTCAGCACACCCTGGATTCGAACTCACGACCCAGGGGTGATAGTAAGCGCCAATACTCACTGAGCTACCCAGATACCAAGAGGCCAAATTTGGATTATTTTAATGTTTGTGTATTTGAGAATCGTGTGTGTTGTTTTTAACTGGGTAGAGAGGGTAACCCCCACATGATCGCTATAATGTGGTTCGTTTTTGGTGGTGTGCATGGTGAGTTGTGCGTGGATACCACTGTGGATGGCGTGAAGCCACCACACGCACTATATCGCCGCATTAACATGCTCAACAAGCCACGTGATAAGATGCATGGATTGACTGAGAGTTATTCTCCTCCACCTGAATTGAGACGAGTCACTACGCCACCACAAGTAGTGGTGATTACACATCTAATAACATTAGCGTAAGTGAGCAGAGCTGTTTATTATGTCTCATAACACACACATTTTTATGCTGTGAACTTTTTATTTACTATGACTTGAATCAATACATTAATTAATTAATGTAAAGTTATTAGCTTTAATTTACCTTGGAGCAAATGTAGGTGTCGTTGCAGATGTGATATGTTCAATTGGGAATGAGGGCTGACACGGTTTATCTTCATCAGACATACATAAAAGTTTATTTTATTTTTTATGTATGCTTGATGAAGGCTGTGTGACCGAAACGTCGCAATAAATTATTTAAATTATTGTGTGTTTTCTCCAATTAAAAGACTAAGTCATGGATCAAGAGAGGACAAAACTTTCTTTGACCTCAGATGTGCATCCTTCAGTCTTCAGTCAAATATTATAAGGCCAGTTGGTGCAAATAGGCCACTGGATCACATGCCTGTAAAGCCAAACTATTATGAAATGTGCAAGCATGTGACTGTCACAAATAAGAGATTGTTTTCAGCCTCATGGCACAAAAGACTGCTAAGAGCAGCTTATGCCGGAAGCCTACATGAAGACAATAAATATTGTAATTATCAGTTTAATGTAGCCTTAATAGCCTACAAACAATCCAGTCATTCATTTGCATCAATGCCTTCTCATGGTCAATATAAAGGAAGCATAAGTTTATTTCCAATCTCCTAAATCCTTCAGATAACATAACAGGGGCAGTAATGTGCTGTCTGCTTCAGTGGCAACGTGTTCTGGAAGCCAAGGGCATCTGGGCACACACAAGATGAAAAAAGGAAACCCTAATGACTATTTGCTAGGTGACAGGTGAAGTGTATCACGATGAATGTTCTGTACAGGTGCGGCTTGATGTTGGGCAGTCAGCATGACTCAGCAGATTTCAAGCTAAACCCAAATGAGAAAGCAAATCCTGAAGAACCAAAAGTTGATAATGCTAGCGAGTGTATTTTCACACATCGAAAAATCATGAAAGGTGAAAATGGTGACAAGCTGTTAAATGAGCATTCCAAGTATAAAAATATTCCTGGAATGCAAAGTAAGTCGCTTTGGATAAATGAACGTAAATTGCATGTAAATATGACTTTAGGGACCAATTTAAGGTTGTGACTCACCTCTACCCAGTTAGTGAGCCAGTAGCATTCCGGATCTGTGCTTTCCACGGTGAAGAGCACATTCCCACGTGGGATAACACTTCCCTCCGGCACAGCTTTGATCTCGATAGGCAGGTGACCATTATATTTCTGCAGTGACATTACATATGAACCATGACTGAAGGGCTCTGTGGAACAAAACATTCAGTGACTGGAATAGTCAGAGATTTGAACTTCACCTTACCTGCAGAATGTAGTTCCAGCCTTTTTCATTGAACACATCATCCTGAAAGTGTTCCCGGTACACCGCTTTTGCTTCCTGAATCTTCTCTGATGTGATGACCTGTCCTGAGAGAGCAAAAAGATGTCAAAGAAGGAAAAAGTGTAAGTAAAAGACACCACCAGGCACAAGCTGAACCATAAGATAATACAAAAACAGCACACTATCCTACATCCTTGCACTATTCAATTAAGGGTCTCTGCCATGCTCACAGGACAGCATTGTCCCACAAGGACAGTCTACAGAGATGCAACAAATCATCTAAAAGGCACAGCATATACACAAAGTTAAACTGCTGCTCGGTTTGGGTTACATTTACATTAGATTTATCCATTTGGCAGACACTTATATCCAAATTAACCATCAATGCACGTCACAAGGATATTTATTTTTAAACAAGTTTAAAGTTAAAAGACAAACGTGGATAGCATGCCAAAGGCAGAAACTATCTACAAAAGGTATTGATGGAGTCTATATTTTAAAGTTGTCTGGGCTTAATTAACTGCAGAGGTTTAATACTGAGTGTTAGAGGGGCCTGATAGCTCGAGTATTGGCGCTTACTACCACCCTGGAGTAGCGAGTTCGAATCCAGGGTGTGCTGAGTGACTCCAGCCAGGTCTCCTAAGGAACCAAATTGGCCCGGTTGCTAGGGAGGGTAGAGTCACATAGGGTAACCTCCTCATGGTCGCGATTAGTAGTTCTCGTTCACAATGGGGCGTGTGGTAAGTTGTGCATGGGCCTCCACATGCTGTGAGTCTCCGCTGTGTCATGCACAATGAGCCACGTGATAAGATTTGCAGATTGGCGGTCTCAGAAGCTTGTCCTCCAAGTGTCAAGTGTTTTTTATTGTCGCTCAACCATGCACAGTTAGTACAGTACACAGTGAAACGTTCCTCCAGGACCATGGTTCCTCCACCACCCGGATTGAGGGGAGTAATTGTGGCACCACAAGTACCTACTAAGTAGTGGGAATTGGGCATTCCAAATTGGGAGAAAAGGGGATCAAATTAAAAAAATACTGACGGTTAGAAGTTTAGACCAAAGGTGTGTAGGGCGTGGCCGAGCCGTAAGGATGGACGCCTGGCGCTGAGATACCCCAATCCACCGGGAGAGGGATAAAGAGGAGCAGGAGACACCAGTGAGGGAGAGAAAGAGTTGCACACAGCTCGCAAACATGTGCATTCTGCGTTGGGCCGGGAAGGTCAACAGTTTGAGCATCACACGGAGCTGTGTGTGTGTCTGCATCTGCCGGCGTGTGTGTGCTAGATAGCACTTTGTATGTTGTGTTTGAATTAACTGCTTGTATTTAAAAGTCTTCAGTGAACCGTCCACCCGGCTCCCGGTTCCTCCTTGGTAGGGGAGGCAGAGATCTGCCAAACAAATCCTAATCAGAATGTTTGAGGGATATCAATATAGTGCTGCCAGGCCAAAACTGTAATAACACAAGCATAAGCAATTATTCAAAGGGACAATACAAGTAGTGCAGCCACACCAACTTTTTATATAAATTAGGTTTAGCAAAGATGCCCATGGCTGAAACCAGACTAAAGACTGTATCGAGCAGTCTTTTGAATTGCAGAGGCTAAAAGAGCAGATGTTCCATTGTCGTGTTTCATCCCATAACACAATTTCTAAAGCCTTCACCCTGACACACTGTGAAATCTATTAAGAGTGTTAAAATACCCAATTTTTTTTTGTAAATGTGGCATATTGGAGCACAACACAGAACAACAACCTCCAACCAAACTGAGAAGCTTTCACTCAAGTGCACCTTCATGCTGATGTTTTTTTATGCAATACTTTTGAGATCATATTACTACAACATTTGTTTCTTTGACGAGAAAGTCCTTTTGTCTGTCTGTCAGTGACATTTTTGGGCTGCTTACGAGTAGAATAAACCAAACTAACTGTATGACTACGTTTGGAGTGAAGGTTGCATTCTTGAGCTGGAACACAAACCAAAATGACCAAAGGCAATAATCAGTAGTGACAACCATGTTTAATGTACCTTTTAAGTATTTGTGTAGAATGTACTGAAGCCCGTAGAAGACCGTTTTGTCGTATTTGACTTTTCTGGGCTTGGTAGGGTCTGTCTTCTTCTCGCGGCATTCAAAGTAAGAGTACACCTTACTAGTGTTGGGTGGGTACTGTTTGTAATGCGTGACCTGCAAGACAGAAAAGCATACATTTAAATTATGACACCACAATACCAAGTCAACAAGGCAGCATGCACACCAGATGTGAAAAGAAAAATCCATTCACTTACATTGAAGGAGGATCCCAAGCCATATCTATCATAGAGAGTATTATAAAGACTGGGCACTTTTCACCTGGAGAAGTAAACAATTACCTAGCAATCAACCAGAACATGCCCTGGCAACCACACAATGTTTTTTCGAAACTCTGGTTTGTCCAAAAACACAGCTGATGAAAATATATTCTATGCAGAGAATGGGATCTCAGTTACACTGATTACCAAATAGCGTACAAGCTAAGCTCCCTTATGATATTTTGACCTTTCCTTGACAGTTTTTGGCTGCTCATACACTCATGGTTGTGTCTGACAGCTACTATGGCCTCTGCACTCTGTGAGTGACTCTCTCCGGCTCTACTATAGGGCAAAAGTCCTCGTGGAGCAGTGATGTCGTTCCTTTTGGGTCGTCTTAATGCCCTCTCTTTCTAGAACAAACCCCTGTTCATAGGAACAGCTGCAGGCATGCACAAACAACTGGCCATGTGCATGGAGGACATGATGTAATGTCACAGAGTAGGTGCAGCACATTCGTCTCAGAACATGGAAGACAAACCAAGCACCCATGGATTAAACCCAGGAGGTTATGTAAGGAGTGAATTTTAGATGTGGAATATGAAACAAACTAAATGGTCCATTTTAGTTAAACTGTGCAGGTGCTTCTGACCTGGCCTGTCGTTCCCAAGGCAAAGAAGACAAATAGTCAATAATGGCCAATAATCTCCAGGGCAACAACTGCATAATTGTGATGTTGAATACTGAGGAAAAAAGCATAAAGATGGACACCAGATAAAATTGTTAACACAAGCCAAACCAATGCTCTTTACATGGCTAAAGCTACTGTGCAGTTTTACAAATGCTATTTAATCATTACAAGGGCAGCAACAACTAATCGATAAAATCAATTATTATCGATCATGGAAATCATAGACAACGAATTTCATTATCGATTAGTTTGATTCTAGTGTCACCATTGCTCTACTGAGCTGATTTTGTGTCCCACACCATCCCTGATGGATCATTTTACTCTTTATTAAACAGTACTTTTTCAGTTTTAAGGAACGCATGTCCAATATTTTGCATATGTCCAGAACACTCAGGACCTCAAACTGGACTGAAGGTTCACCTTCCAAAAGAGTGTGTCCCATTAATTACCTAGACTGTGGTGGCAAGCCACAGTCTCATTTGTCCCGCCACAGTTTCATGAACCGAAAATATTTGTACACTTCTCATAAAAATATAAAAGATCTCTAATGTTGTATTAGAGAAAACGGAACATCCTTCTTGTGGTTTGTTACAGTCTTGGTTAAATTACTACTAGAGCACAAAATTGTTTACAAGAGCACAAAATTCTTCGTAGATCTAGCCTCTTAATTTTGCTCTCAAAGTGCACCATATTGATGCATAAAACTTTAAAATGTACAAAATGTTCTTACAGGAGAGCATACCCCCGGAAACACAGTCTCACAAAATCCTTTGGGAAACACTGCAACAGGACAATGACCCTAAGCACACAGCCAAGACAGCGCAATAGTGGCTTAGGGACAACTCTGTGAAAGTCCTTGACTGGCCCAGCCAGAGCCCGGACTTGAACCCAATCGTACATCTCTGGAGAGACCTGAAAATGTCTGTCCATCGACAGTTCCCATCCAACCTGACAGAAAATGTACACAATAATATGCAGGACTAATTATTTCCTCTCTGAATAGGATGATACTTTATAGAGAAAATGGAAGAATAGACATTTTATCTCTTTTTTTCCCCAAAAATAAAATAAAATGTAATGCATTATTAAGTAAAGGTGACATTGTTATATGAGCAATGTTTCCATAAGTGGGTTGATATTGTGAGAGGGCTTTAGCAGGTCTAAATGTTTCTCCTCAGTTTTCATCATTTGTAAACTACATCCCTAAAATGTTAAAATGATTATTATGTTTTTTCAAAGTAAAGAGAGTTAAGAGTATACGTCATGTTTGTTCTTCAGCCAGATCTTAAAAATTATAATTAAATATACAGTATACCCTGTGACTATTTTAATATAAATAAATACACAGTATTAATGGTGTTTTTAAGTAACATGTTCCTTGAGATGAAAGTGCTAGTTAAGATAAATATGGAAAACATTTTGGCATTTGAAGGTAATTCATGACAAAGAGACGTGTAAAATAATTTTTTTTGTCATAAAGGTTGCGTCACCATTAAAAAACAAGCTTCTAATTATATCCAAAACAAGATTATTATCATGTTTTTTACAAGACAATATTTAAGCAAGCAATACGTGAGTAGAAATGAAAGCATTTAAGCGCATGCAAAGCGAAGAAAAAGAAACCGCTAATAAAGTAGACTGACGCAATTAACGTACAGGACGAATATATACACTCGGCATATAATAGTTATGCTTATATTGTATCTCATGTTTTTATTATGTATAGTACTTTTACTATAGGAGTGGTGATGGCGTAGTGGGCTAAAGCGCTGAACTGGTAATCAGAAGGTTGCTGGTTCGATCTCCACAGCCACCACCATTGTGTCCTTGAGCAAGGCACTTAACTCCAGGTTGCTCCGGGGGGATTGTCCCTGTAATAAGTGCACTGTAAGTCACTTTGGATAAAAGCATCTGCCAAATGCATAAATGTAAATGTACTATTCGAATAATTATTGCAGAACGAATACTCGAGTATTCGACTACTCGTGCACATCCCTACTCTACGCATGATCTCTGGCTCTTAAATGAACGGTTAAATTAACGTGCCACCAACCTTAATGCAAAACACAAGACTCCTATTACATCTCTGGTGGGAGGTTGAAAGACAAAGGCATCTACTCCCATCCTCTATCACTATTATCAAAATAAAACACCGATGAGGCCATTTCCACATCACAACACACACCCAACATTACTCTGGATCCAAGGCCAGAGAGCACTGTGGAATGGAGCCAAGGTGAAAGTGAGTGACGCGAATAAGGATATCAGTAAAATAAACCATCCTTATTACAGTCAACAGAGATTGTTTGTTGTGAATCAACTGAAAGACAAACACTATAGTTGCCGCACATGTTTGTAGGTCTTAGCAAGTTTCAAATCATTATCCATCAATTGTCCATCATGTTACAACATCTTGTGACAACTCAACGTTCTTGGTATATAATGAATAACATATATTGATTATGTGGTACTCCAAAGCAACAGGGACTGTGCATATTGAGTGGACTTAAACAATCTCAGTTGTTCTTGTGCCAGAAACATCTCTCAACATCCAGAGGGGATGCATCCTGACTTCAAATAATAACTTTCACAAACACATAAGCCTTTAAAATACAGATCATTAATCGATGTGCATTCCAATAGTAAGAAATGTAATGAAACTTTGATTCATACATTTACAAATATATAAATATACAAGTGTATATTACCTTAATGATTTGTTAATCGATGTACAATGTTTGCTTATGACTTATTAATGAAAGATAATATACAGCGGTACAAGATTTCATCCTCTAATTTCCTTTATAGTAGGCTAGATGAAATGAAGGGACACTCCTACAGTCCTGCTCCCTTTGCAAAATGGACAAAGCAAGTCATTTGGTTCAACCAGGACAGGATTTAACCTTTCATCTTCTATTCTCTAGTATTTATGTATTTTATTTATTTGACTAGGCTGCTACACTCTACATAAACATTGATTTCTAGTATAAACTATCTATACCTACACTACATGGTTTACAGATTACACATAGTATATATTTTTGGATACACACTATACAGTATAACTACTACATGGTCTAGCTATATGTAAAATATAATGTACACTATATCATGTACAGTGTTGGGTAAGTTACTTTCAAAAAGTAATCAACTACTGATTACTTCTAAAATTGGAATCACATTGCTTTACAGATTAATCCATGGGAAGTAATCAGATTACTAAATACTTTACTTTAAAGTAAGATACTTTCTAAAATCAATCAAACCTGCGAAAAATACAAACGTGACACTAATAGTTCGTTTAGCACTTTAATATTGACTGAAAACAATAACACAATTACAGCAACATGACAAAGATAGCAACTTGGCAAAATAGATCCAATGCATTTATAAATGCCACTTATTTTTCTTATCTCAAATATGCTGTTGTAGTATCTTCAGGTGTGTGTGTGTGTGTGTGTCCGCTATATACAACCTTCTTAGCTGTGTGTGGCATGTATGTGTACAGTATGCTTGTTTACCTGTGTTTGTGTTGGTGTGAAAGACTATATTTGCAAACAGCTTTGCTAGTAAATCCAATGTGTATTTGAATACTTGTTGTTTCTTTTCAGTGTGCATATACGGTTTGCTTGTGTGTTGCATCATGCATGTGTATGTGTGCATGTACAGTATGTCTGTTTGTGTCTGTACATGTGCAGCATGTGTGTGTTTACACAACTTTACAGCAAATGGATTATTTCTACCTCCCTGCTTGTGCTCGGATGAATTGAGTATCCTTTATCACTTGCACATCTGTAACGCTATTGCATTGTGTTTATGTTTTATTGTGTGCAGTACAGAAAGTATTTTTCAAGACCCCGTTCCGCAAAAGTTTCCACCTTGTGAGCGATATATCCCTCTGTCTGTCGGGAACGAGCGCTGTTTTCCATATACTCCCAAAGCTGATCTCCTCTCCTCCTGCAGCAGCTGCAGAGGAACACACGAGGGAGGCGTGCAAAAAAAAGGGGGTAGAGTGCGGAGAATTGAGAAGGGTTTGTCACCAGCCCAGCCTTGCATGCCTCTCTCCTCCAGCCAGGGCTGGGAGCACACTGACACAGCGCACGCTTTGCTTTTGTTTTCAATTTGAATAAACAAACTACACTCCGCTGCATCCATAGTAACGCAGCTCACTTATTAGCCGTAGCCTTGATATGTGTTCTCTATGCCATGGTGGTTTGTTAGCATGCATGCTCATTAGCTGACACAGCAACACACATAAAAGTACTAAAATATGGAGGTAATACATTTTAAATGAATTCTGCTTACTTCATATTATTGTCTTGGCAATAAATGTGTATTCCAAGTAACGTAATTTTATTCATGTCTGTAACTGTAATCAGATTACTTAATTTTAAAAGTAATGCGTTAAATTTCTGCTTACCGTGAAATGTAATTAGATTTCAGTAACATGTTACAACCCAACACTGATCATGTATATAATGTATATTTGATCTAATACTTTACTATGACATTAAGAGCATCCAATTTTCAAACAGCAACTTAAATAGGTAAAAATGCAATTGCATATGCAACCGAAAAGCATGCTAGTGAAATATGGTCAAAATCCTCATGTGATCTCAGATAAATCTGAAATGAAAGTGAAGTTAAAGTATTACTCCAGGTTCAATAAAAGCTCATCTCAATGGACAGCATTTGTGGAATAATGCTGATAACCACAAAAATGTATTTAGACTCATCCCACCCTCCTTTCTATAAAAAAAGGAAGATCTGGCATTTACAATGGAAGTGAATGGGGCCAAATGGTAAATATGAAAAAACTCACCGTTTCAAAAGTATAGCCTAGAGGTAGACCGCAAGTGAATTTTGCAGATACCGATTAACTAAGTTGGTGGGAAAGGACGATAACCGATTCATTGGCCGATAGTTTTTCAAATGGATTTATAGCACGTAAACAAAACATTTTATTCTTTCTTTATTATGGCGGGCAAAGACAAAAAGTCCAAAATTAATAAATTCTCAGATGCAGTTTTTTGTTCAACCAAAATCCTAATTAATAACTAGAAAGTTAAGATTTGGTGCATAGTGTGGGACTTTTAAGTATAAAAAAATCCCGAAACACACTGGGGACTTTTATTTTGAAATGACTAAATGATGAAAAAAGATACGCAAATATCGACAGATTTTTGCCGATAATCGATAGTTCAAAAAAATCAACTATCGGCACTGATTAATCAGTAAAACAGATATATCGGTCTACCTATAGTATAACCCCGCCAAGATGTAAACAATATTTGTGTTAGCATGATTTTGTGTGATGAAATCGCTTACTAATCTTTGTAAAATTATATCAATTTCTACAAATTTGTTGCCATGATAACGTAACACCATAAACACCAAAGCGATGATTTAAACAACTTTACAGTGCAAATAATACATTCGTTTAGTCAGAAAAATGAATGCAAATGCTTTTATAAAATTATAAGCTTCACATATAAGCCTTTTAAACCATGCAATAATTGGCCCCATTCACTTCCTTTATAAGTGCCTCACTCTAACTCGATTTTTGCTTTTTTTAAGAAAAGGAGGAACGAGTCATTATTTTTGTGGTAATCAACATTATGCCACAAATGCTGTAGAATGAGCTTAATTTGTATTGAATGCGGAATATTCCTCTAATGTAGTCAGACTGGTGCCATTACAAAGTGAAGGTTTGCTGCACAACTATCAGCCTCTTAGTAATTTATTAAAATATTAAAATAAGTTAAATATTGATTCCATCAGATGTGGCTCTGCCATTCTCACAGGAGAATCAATTTCCTGAGAGAGCGATTCCTTTCAGTTTTGCTTTTGTAAATGATGAGAGAGGTAACCCATCCCTCATGACCTGCGAATCTCGCCCCCAGTCTTAATTAAATGGATTAAATTAATGATGTACATGCGCTCTCTCCTCACACACATTCGGCCTAGCGACCTGACTGACACCGACTCTAATCGTTAACGGCCTGAAGGATGAAACCACCTTCAATTCTCTTTCACTTTCCCGCATTTATTTCTCAGTCACGGGTTCGCCGGTCAAAATCACACCAGAACCGGCTCGATTTGGGACGGACCGTGGGTCTCTGCTCACCTTGTAAGAGTCGGTGGCTAACAAGATGTTGAAGTCCGCTTCGCATCTGTACTGCTCCATCTTTCCCTTGACGTGACTGGAGTCGCCTGTCAGTTCTGTTGTTCTCGCAACCAACCCCAGTAGTCGAGAAAGGTGGATGACGGCATTAGAGAGGGCGTGAGCAAAAGGGATGGATGGCCAATCAGTGGATGGGATTACGCCAACGTCACGGTAAGGGGGCGAGGCGAGAGACAGTACCAAATATTTAATTTTTAATATTATGGTTTCAGTTGGACGATTTAATTTACAATAAAGCTAATTTGGTCAAATTTAAATACAGTTTTATTACTAAGTTTGTTTTGTTTATTGAATCTGATTAATACATAATGAGAACAAATCAAAATGTACTGTTGCAGTTGCTAAAGGGATGCGTATAATTGAAAGTTATATCAAAAATGTTTTTGTTCCTCTATTAATATACTTTTACACTGAAACACATGATTTTTTTATATTTTCGGTCTTATTTTTTTGTGCCTGATTTTCCACAACTTAAAATAAAACATATTTAATATATTTATAAACTAATAATGCTAGTAATAAAGAAACACGAGATAATCGTATTAATTAAAAAAAAAATATATATATATAATTTATTTATATAAATAAAAATTTAAAAGAGCAACGGTGAACGGACTATCCAATCTGTGGCAATGACGTCATGACAGGCCCCACTCAAACCCCACCGCCTCCAACTAAGCCAATCGCAGGGCTGTTATGGCTGTTCTCTTCTCTGATTGGTCGAGGGGGAATCTTTGCGCCTGACGTCTGTTCTACAGATCAGCGACTGCTAGGGCTGTTCGATTAAAGAAATGTGGGAATCGACTCTAATTTTGATTCCTGGATTTAGAATTGATGGAATCGCTTCAAAAGAGTCGATTCCAGAGTAATTTTTTCGATTCCGAAAAAACGGGAGGTAAAAGTTAAATCTCAAATTAAACAGCTCATTACTAAGCGTTCTTTGCACTATTTATTATAGCACGAATTACATTTAGGCCTACTATTAATAGGTCCATTATTATAAAGTTAAATCAGGGCCTATAAGCACAAACCAAAGCGATGCTTCAATCCCCTGAGATAAATTTGAGGAAGTTTGAGTAGATGCGCCTGTATTTCGAAGAACTACCGCAAATAATCTTAAAAGCACATTGAAATTGTCTGTTATCACTCATGAGTTTTTGTTGAGACAGATGTTTATATTAGAAGGTACTGTAATTGTCCACTACCGTTTGTACACTAAATAAAATGTCCAAACAATACACTTCACTTGTATTGGTTTATTTCATACCATTTAATAAATATATATTTTATAACATGTATAACATTTTTAGTATTTTATTAAATAAAATTATTTTAATATAAAATGATGCAAGAAGTAGGCTAATTAAATATGCGAAGCACATTGATCAATTCAACATACTGATTTACAGAGATGCTAACCTTTGTTTGCTAATTTACAGTCACAAATTTCACATAAATTGTATTAGTGCTGTTAGGCTTCTGAAATGGTCGAGAAAATAAACACAGTACGGAAGATATCAACCGGTTTCCCTGAAAGGAATCGGCTCGAGTCGATTATCGATACCCGACGCATCGGTATCGAGGAATCGATTCTTTTTTTCTTTTCTTTTTTTTTTAATCGACTGCAGTACATTAAAAGGACAGAGGGAGAGCCAGAGAACATATTCAATAGTAATGTTTCTATTAGAAACACCACCAGAGGACATCATTGCACAACAAGTCAAAATGTAGAAGACGAAAAGGCAGGTTGCTGATCTAAAATGTGTTGAAAAACGTAAAAATCAAGCTTTGATATTTTTTTTTAAAAATTAAATCATAATTAAATCACCTTTGTGTTGTTGAGATATACAAAACGTGAATAAACAATACAACAATAAAAGACCTTAATAAAATAATACATGCTAAGCCTTTAGCTAGCTAGCATTTATACGTATAAAAATAAAAATATAGCTTTATACACATAAAATAAAAATAAAACTAAGATGCCGAGTCTTGTTATAAAATGCAAAATATCTACAGCCCTTATCGTCTATGTAAAACATATGTATGAGCTAAACTACATTTATATTTCACCCCTCAAGAGAGAGAGAATGATCGAGTCTCGTGTCAAGCCAATGAGAGCCGCAGTTTAGTCATTATGCGTAAGAGAGGGGGAATGAAAGAGCTTCTCTGACAGATCGCGTTTATTTTGGAGCATAACTGTTTGAATAAGAGAGTTTGAGAGCTTCCCTGCATCAATGTTTAAGTATTTACTCGACCACCTTCAGGGTAATTGGCTCTGTGTCTGCTAAACTGTGAGTTGATATTATTTTAATCCGTTTTAATACACCAGCTCTTAGGCAAAACCGTTACTTCTGATGTTTCTGTATTGTAATTAGGCCTAGTTTGGCTTGTTATTTTGTTTAGCTATATTAATATAATATAATATAATATTATAATGTTGACATAATTTCTTTGTTTTAACTCTATATATCAAACTTTACACTGTATTATTTTTATGAAACTTCCGCAATGGCTGTGCGTTTCTGCAACATGGACATTATTACTTTAATGTTGTTGTTTTTTTTCTTCAATATTGGTCAATGCATTATTGATTTATTGGTTGCAACGTTTCTGTTCGCGTTATTTGGGGACTTCAGAGGACTTTTGAACATTTGTGTTTGCATTAAGAAGCATTGGTGCTTCCTGCTTCTTTGACTTCCTTTGCATAAAGTGAACGTCATCTTAAATTGTACTTTGTTGGCTTTAACTCTGTAACAAGTAGAAAAAAGAGAAAATATCTGGAAAATACATTTATCTGGAAATAAATGATCATTTTAAATGGTACTATAGACCAAAATAAATACTTCACCATTTATTATTATTATTATTATTATTATTATTATTATAGTCCCATTAAATGAGTATGTTTTGAGGAAGCAATGTTTAGGTGTTATCGTTTAATAAGGGGAGGAGGTGGCACTGCCCATTTATATTATTGTACTGGAAATACTGGGTACATTATTAGAATTAGATGGGTTTTTATTTACCATATTGTCTTTTTTTTTGGTTTGTTTTTTATTTGGCAGTCACTTTTTTACTTACAGTCAGGGGCGGAGCCAGGAGTTTTTCTAAGGGTTGGCCATGCAGTGGCAAGCGATCAGTCTGTGGTGGCACAGAAATGTTTGGGTAGCATTTTTATATCGTCGGACTGTGGGGGCAAGTGTGCCGCACAAGCCCTCAAAAGTGAAGCCAAAACGTCTCGATCGCCCCCCCGGTGACTGGTCCTAGTGTAGGTCATAAACCCCGCCTCCCCATGTTATTCAACGGGACGTAAGACCAACTAAACAATTAAATTACACTTCACATATCTTTTTTCAAAGATAGTTTTTATCACGTTGATGTAATTTCAAGTGTTTGTTTTCAAAATAAGTTTGTTTTTAGTTAGTTAATTAATGCTATAAAAACGGTGCTGTGACATCATAATTGACAGCTGTGATTGACAGGTTCTCTGAGCGAAGTAGTCACTGAAGCACCAACTGACTTTTTTTCGGGATCTTCAGAGGACTGAGGAGATTGGAGCTTTAAATTTAAGATCGAAATTTCTATAATTAATTATTTCACACCGTCATAAGTCAAAAGTGCAGGGGCGTGTCCTTGCGATTGATTCAGCGAGAGTGAGGGCGGGGCCTTGATTTTGCAGCTTTACTTCCTGCTCACTACTGTGCAGGTCTGGTCCCGAAATCGCAACTGCGCAGACTCAAGTCCCAAGATGTCAGCGCCATATCGGGACACTGGCGGCTTCAGTTCTCACCAATGGAAAAGAGCTAATGGGCATCGTCCATCTTTTTTTACATTCTATGGGTGGATACAATGACACCCGGGACGGAGAGGTTTGGCGACCTTGGTGTGCGCACATGTTAAGTTTGTACATTTGTACAGAGATGATTTCACCTCTAAAGAACTAAATTGTGCCAAGAGAAAATGACTAAAACAGCAATTGCGAGTGGGGTGGCCAATGGGGTGGCCAGGCTTCGGTCCATGGTGGCCACGGCCACCCCTGGCCACCCCCTAGCTCCGCCACTGCTTACAGTGCACTTATTACAGGGACAATCCCCCCGGAGCAACCCGGAGGTTAAGTGCCTTGCTCAAGGACACAATGCTGTGGCTGTGGGGATCGAACCAGCAACCTACTGCTTACCAGTTCTGTGCTTTAGCCCACTATGCTCCTTGCCACAAAAAGATCAATTCTGAGTGTAACAGCAAATGAATAGTGCAAATGTTTCTTTCAGCTGTTGAAAAACCCATATTATCCAACCATGAATTGAAATTTCTATAGTGATTATGGCTCTGCCGTCATTCTCCTAAATGTGCATAGAAACAGTCCTAGTTCAAATTGTGAGCAATTGTTTCTTGTTTTAATTACTTTTAGCATTGGTTATGGAACAGCAAGCCAGTGATGATGAGCCACCAGTAGTTCGTAGAGAAGAAAACAAGAGGAGGAGAAGGAAGATGAAAGCATTCACATCCACCTCAGCTGTACCCATGGATCATATAGCTGTTGAGTTTGTACTGCCCACCACTAACAAAACAAGCAAGAGCCCTGACACACTGCTATTAGACGTGACTGGAAATTGGACGGTAGAGCAGGTTAAGGTTCAGCTCTGGCACAGAGCAGTTACCACAAAGATATGCCCCGAATTTTACCAAAAATACTCGCCAGACCACTGCATTCTCCTCTACCAGAAGAAAGGCAACTGGTACGAGATCTATGATAAGCAGCAGGTGTTTCAAACCCTTGACTGCATCCGCTACTGGAAAGCGTTGAGAAAAGAGTTGGGAAAAATTCATTTGGTTATCAGGCCGCAAGCATCCGAGGATTCTCTTCAGTACCAAAGGTTTCTGAACCACCTCATTGGATATGATGTTACAGATGTCAGCAACGTCCATGATGACGAATTGGAATTCACACGAAGAAAGCTACTCACCCCTCGGAAAATCGAGCTGTCCGATAGAGATCCGAAACTTTATTCAATGGATCCCTGGATAACCACAAAGCCTCTCCCTGAATACATGCTGAGCAAAATAAGTAACACTCAGATTCTGGTGGTGATACACAAGGAGACAACAAGCCAGACCATTAAGGTATCTATCGATGATACACCTGTGCAGGTTCTTCAGAGCTTCTTTGCCAAGATTGCTAACAAGAGAGCGCTTTTTGACATATCAGAAGATGTCAGCGAATCTGATTTTGTCTTGAGAGTTTGCGGAAGAGAGGAATACCTGTATGGCAACTACGCCATCAAAGACTTCCAATGGATCAGACAGTGTCTTAAAAACGGCGAAGAGATCCATTTGGTGTTACAGCACTCGCCAAACCCTGAACAAGATGTAGTCCAAAGAGAGCACTGGTCGCAGGTGGATGACTGCACTGGTGTAGCTGGCACACATGAACAATTGACCATCACTGAAAAAGACCACGAGAAGGTGTTCACCATCTCCCTATGGGACTGCAATCGAAAATTCAGGGTTAAGATCTTGGGGATTGACATACCAGTACTTCCGCGCAATTCAGAGCTGATTGTGTTTGTTGAGGCTAGTATTTTTCATGGTCAACAGTTGCTGGCCCAAGAGAGGACAAGCTCAAAACCCTTCACAGATGAGGTGCTTTGGAACACCTGGCTGGAATTCAATATAAAGATCAAGGACATACCCAAAGGAGCACGACTCAGTCTGCAGGTGTCTTGTGGAAAAGCCCAGACTCAAACTTCAAAGGAAAATGACTGCAAAAACAAGAGCCGCTTGCTTTACTACGTCAACCTGTTACTGGTGGACCACAGGTCTCTGTTTAGACAAGGGGAGTTTGTCTTGCATATGTGGAAGATGCCAGAGAAAAATGAAGACAACAGCAGTGTTAATGCAGACAAGCTTACGTCTGCCACAAACCCAGACAAGACCACTTCCATGGCTGTCGCTATTCTTCTAGACAAGTACTGCTACCCTGTTGCTCTCCCTAAAAGCAAGGATTCTCAAGACTCCGAAATGGAAGGGGAGAGAGGGCAGAGAGAGATGCCCAATCACTTGCGGAAACAGTTTGAGCAGATTATTGCAACTGATCCTCTGCATCCGCTCAGTGAGGAAGATAAAGAGCTGCTTTGGCACTTTAGGCAGGAGTGTATGCGGGATCCCAAAGCATATCCAAAGTTCCTTTCCTCTGTAAAATGGGGCAAACAAGAGGCTGTGTCAATAACACACTTTCTTCTGGAGCGGAGTACCGTATGGGACCTAAGCTCACTTGACGTTGGTTTGGCTTTACAGTTACTCGACTGCCACTTTTCTGACGAAAATGTCCGCACTATGGCCGTCAGAAAGTTAGAGACTCTGGGAGATGATGATGTTCTACGGTATCTCCTGCAGCTTGTTCAGGTAGGCCTCAGGTGATTTACAACAGTGAGACACTCAGTGGTTAGATTTGCATACCAGCACAGACACACTGACTCAACGTGAACAAAGAAACTTCAGTAAGCTATTCAAATTAGTATGCAAATGAGGTTTTTACATAAAATTAACTGACCGACCTCCTGTTGTACCATTATACACAATGTAAGTCAAAGATATTGTTCTATGAAAGATTATATGGAATTGAATGAATGTTAATCTTCGTTGTCTTTTATTAATTGTCTTCTAGGCTGTGAAATTTGAACCATACCATGACAGTGCACTTGCCAGATTCCTTCTCAAACGTGCACTTAGAGTAAGTCAACCTGATCCGTCTGAAGCACTGAATCAGTTTGAAGTGTTTTTGGTTTCATTGGACTACTCTTGTGACTCTTGCAGAGCAAGCGGATTGGCCACTTCCTGTTCTGGTTCTTGCGTAGTGAAATTGCTCAATCCATGCATTACCAGCAGCGGTATGCTGTTATCCTGGAAGCTTACCTTCGTGGCTGTGGTGAAGTTATGTTGCAGGACTTCAGGAAGCAGGTGGAGATCACAGAGGCCTTGCAAAGAGTCGCCCGTGAGATTAAGCTTATGTCTGCAGAAAAGTATGACGTGTCGGCACAAGGTGATGTCTGAAGCCAGTATTTGTCCTAATTATATTCCATTAGGCCACCATAGTGCATTGATATCTAATCTGGTGGGAAAACTGTAGTTGTTTTACAGCTGCGTCAGAAACTGGAAGGAATGCAAATGTCAGGGTTGCCAGAAAGCTTCAAAGTGCCTTATGACCCAGGCCTACGGGCTGGGGCACTGGTGGTACGTAAAACCAAAGCGATACTAACTTCCACTTGGCTCCAATGCTCCCTGTTTGTAATTGCAATATCCACTGTTTATTAGGCCCCATTTTTAATCTCGGATAACTTGGAAAACAAGGTCTCCTTAGGTGAATCTATTATTATTTGCAGATTGAACAATGCAAAGTGATGGCATCCAAAAAAAAACCCTTATGGCTGCAGTTCAAGCGAGCCGACCCCACCACCCTGTCGAGCGACACAATTGGTATCATCTTTAAAGATGGGGATGACCTTCGTCAGGACATGCTAATATTACAGGTGGGTGTGGTCACTATTTTAATGCACGATTGCAGCCATCACTCAACTTATCTATGATAGCTTTTTAATAGATAGTCTTTTTTAATCACAGATTTTGCTAATAATGGAGTCAATCTGGGAGCTGGAATCCTTGGATCTGTCTTTGTTACCATATGGCTGCATTTCCACAGGAAATAAAATTGGTAATGGTGGTGGATTTATTTGTTTTGAAATGTATAAACAGTGGGTTTCTTTTTGGCAATATGTTCCCTGTCGTTTAATTTAAGAAATTAACTTCTATCTTCTAGGGATGATTGAAATAGTGAAGGATGCCACGACTATCGCTAACATTCAGCAAAGCACTGTTGGGAACACTGGTGCTTTTAAAGATGAAATCCTCAGCCAGTGGCTTTGTGAGAAGTGTGTGAATGAGGACAAGGTATATGTTGTTTCAGTTAAAACTATTGTATTTACAGAAAAGGAAGGAAACGTCTCACTTCCTGATGTGTTAGGGTCTTTGTTTGAGAGGGGTTTCATTTGTGCATAGCACCTATGCACAAATAAAGATAAAGTTAGACGTGTGATGTTTGCATGACTGTGTTTGCGTGATGCAAATAAGCACAGTGGAAAAGGTCTTTATTTGGGTATTGAGGCTATCTTAAAGTTGTAAATCATCTTCTTCTTCAGCACCAGCAGGCTGTAGAGCGGTTTGTGTTCTCCTGTGGAGGATATTGTGTGGCAACCTATGTCCTGGGCATTGGTGATCGTCACAACGACAACATAATGATCACAGAGACGGGTAATTGCTCATGATAATGCTATCGCTTGATTTATAATCAGTTGAAGACTTTATATATATATATATATGTTTGCCACTAGGGAACCTGTTTCACATTGATTTTGGACATATACTTGGAAACTACAAGAGTTTCCTGGGGATAAGCAAGGAACGAGTGCCCTTTGTCCTAACTCCTGATTTCCTTTATTTGATGGGCACGACCGGGAAAAAAAGCAGCCCTAATTTCCTCGAATTTCAGGTATACACATACACAGAGTATCTATTATCTCATACCTGTAACAGCATATTAGATTATTTCGCAGTGACTAAGTGTAATCTTTCCTATAAACACAGAACGTTTGCCTGAAGGCCTACATGGCTCTGAGACACCACACCAACCTACTTATCATCTTATTCTCTATGATGCTCATGACGGGTATGCCGCAGCTGACCAGCGAGGAGGACATCGAGTACATACGGGAAGCACTGACGGTCGGACGCTCTGAGGATGAAGCCAAACAACATTTCTTGGAACAAATCGAGATATGTCGAGACAAAGGTTGGACGGTGCAGTTCAACTGGTTCCTTCACTTAGTTCTAGGTATCAAACAAGGTGTGGAGAAACGTTCAGCTTGAGCGTGCCATCGATCCTGCATGACGAAGATCATTTTAGATGAAGAATTAAACCTAAAAGGTTTTTTAAAGACTTAAACGATTCTGTTGTTTAGGCTTTTAAGGTGCAGTCTAAGAGATTGAATCAGTCTACATACCCATAATAAAGTCGGAAAAGCAGGAGTCTGATCACTGGAGAAGGAGCTGGTATTCTGTCAGCCCAAGTTTTAAGACTCTTCAGTCTGCTGAGAGGCAAAATTGGCTAATTACATGTGACATCTTGTGACTATGACATTGAGCTCAGCTGTGATTCGCAATGATTATATGTAGAGGAGGTGGTGGAAAATATGAATTACAATAAATGTATAATTTGAATCATATTTCATTTTACTTGATATCTAACCTGCTAGAGCACAGCTTTTGTTTGAATCACCTAAAATGCCGACATTAAATCACATTTCGATATATTTAATTGTTTTATATTAAAAAAAATTGAAAACAAATGTCAAGTATTCTTTCTCTTTTTTTACTGGCACATTTATAAAACTATTGTCATATCACATTTATTAATTAAGAGGGTGCCATTACATTATTAACCCTCAATCATGAAATTGCACCTATAGATTCTGCCAAAATCCCATAGTTACTACAGTTATTGTTTCTACATTCAAAGCTGTGTTAAATGGCCGATGTTCAGAGTGACAAATAAACATTTCCACAGTATGTAGTTTGCATAATGTGCTCAGTATGCAAATTATGCATTCATCAAATCTGTCACTTGGGACAGGGGCAACATTTGTATACAGCAAAGCCGACTACGCAGAATTCTGTATTTCTCAATGCAATATCCTCTGCAGGAGGACTAGCAGGAAGTGATTTACCCTTACAGAAAAGTGCTGTGGAGGATTATCCCTTACATACATATCGGGATAATGAAGGGATCATAATTCATGTAGGCAACCACCTGATGCGTTTTTCGCCTCCACGTCCTGCATTTAACCCTTGTGCAACCTTTGGGACATTTTTGTCTTTTTCATTTTTGTGTTAATGTCAACGGCATAAATTTAACCAAAGGTGTGTATTTTGATATTGCAATCTCAGATCTTAAATACCATCTATAATACACTGTGTGCACATAAATGGTTACACTCAGGACCTTCAGTACAAAAACGTCCCCATTAAAACTGTGATATTTGATCCCAATTGCCAGAACAGAATAAAATCATGTATTCTATGATATTATGCTTTCGTTCTGGAGCCCTGGTTAAAAAATGTCCATTTTTTATATTTTCCACCAGATGGCGCCATGTTTCTCATGTTTAGCCTATGGAACAAATACATGCTTTTTTCCTATTTTCTGTTAGCTTCATGATTCATGAGCAAAATTCATATTCCCACCTATTGTGTGGGTGTTTTCTATGTGTGTACTGAGAAATGCGTGTGAGAGTAAAAAAACATCAGTGGCATTATGTAAACAAACTGGCATTTAAAGGGTTAAAATCCTTAAAATGAATATTTGCTAGTTATGATCAGGACTGATGTTGGTTAAAAAGTTAGTGAAAGTGGAAAGTAATATATGTAATGTGTTATGGCAGTGTTTTGATGCAAACATTGTCCTCTAAGGTCATGAGTGTTTTTTTTTAAAACACTGCACAAAAAAATAATAATGCATCAAAATCAATGTTGTTGCTAATCATTGACATAACCCAGACTGTGCTAATCAACAACAAAAAAACCTTCGCATATGGAAAATAATTACATTTTTGTTTCATAAAAAACAACAGTGGCATAATATAAACAAACTGGCATTTAAAGGGTTAAAATCCTGAAACTGAATGATTATTTGGTAGTTATGATCAGGACTGATATTGGTTAAAAAAATGTACTAACTGAAAGTGGAAAATAATGTTAATATATATTATAGCATTTGTTTTTACGTGGACATTTTTGTCCTCAAAGGACCTTTTATTATTGATGCACAAGGGTTAAAATATGGTGCCCAGACGTCCCCGTTTTCTGAGGACAGTCCCCGTTTTCCCCGAGCGTTCAAAACAGCCCACATAGTGAATTATATTACATGGCAAAAAACTTAACCCATGCAGCATTGCCTACTGTGTGCCATTTCTTTTCACAGCAGAGGGGGCTACTCGCTAGCAGCTTCAATAATTCATATTTCACTGATTATTTGGTCGGGTCATTAGCTTAAAAATCCCAGGAGATCAGCGGTTACAGAAATACTCAAACATCCATGCGATCATCTATTCAGCCAATTGTGTGGTAGCAGAGCAGTTCATAAAATCATGCAGATACTGGTCAGGAGCTTCAGTTAATGTTCACATCAACAATCAGAATTAAAACAAAATTAATGTGGACTCGTTCCTCTTTAAATAAAGCAAAATCCGGGTTACAGTGATGCACTTACAATAGAAGTGAATGGGAACCAATTTTTGCACGTTACAATACACATTTTTTCAAAAATAAAGCCACAAGATGTAAACAATGAGTGTAAATATGATTTTAATGTGACAAAATCACTCACAAACCTTTTCTGTGTAAAGTTATAGCCAATTTTACAACTTCGTTTCCATGATGACGTAATGTCAACAAACCCTAAAACCCAAAATGACATGATGATTTAAACAACCTTACAGCTCGATTTATACACAAGTTTTAACAGAAGAATTAATGCAAATGCTTTTATAAAATGTTATGCTTCACATTTCTGTTTAAACCCTCTGTGCCACACTGTAACCTCGATTTTTGCTTTTTTAAATAAAAGGAGGAACGAGTTTAAATAAAATTGAGGTAATCAACATTATGCCACAAAAGCTGTCGACTGAGCTTAACTTGTATTGAACCCGAAACATTAAACATTAAACTAAAAAGTGCTAATAAGAACAGAATAAACCTTAAACTTCGGGATGAAGATGCTTACAAGAACTTTAATACATTTTATTTTTAATGTCAACTTCCTGGTTTACAAAAAAAAGATAAAGTGCATACATTTTCAGGACTGGAACAATGTAACAAACTACATGAAAACATAAAAAGACAAAAGAAAAGACTAACAAATCACACAGCAGAATTTGTGCTAGCAAATGACAACAATCATTTTAAATAAATCACACACCAAATATTTTACCACTCTGACTGAAGTCAACATTATAGTGCATTATAATATTTGGGATTGATCAGTTGACTGAACGTTCTCCGTTGATTTAAAAACCTTCCAAGCAAATGCAACAATGTTCCATAAGTGTTTCTGTTACCAACATGGTCCAACTCAGGACATATTTAAGGACATATGCAAGATTAAAATCATCATTAATCACACCTAGTCTCTATCGGGTACAGTCTCATGGCAACCGTTGGCAAAGCCACCATTGCATGGCGTCTGGCATTCCGGAATCTCTCCAGTCACAGCTCTGTTGATCACTCTCAGCCAGCGCAGTTTCAGCTCCTCCGTGTCGGCGGTAAAGCAGTGAATAGATTTGGACTGGCACAGACGGAAGCTGGTAGGCGGATGATCCACGGTTCTATGGATGTCCTCGACCTGGTATCCCAATAGTGGGATGGTACACTGGGCTTTAACATCCTGGAAAAGTCCCAGAGCATTACAGTTTTATGGCTTTTCATCCGTGTGTGTTAGTTTTGAGGTTATCTACAGTACTGTGCAAAAGTCTTCTATGCTTCACAAATACATTTCTCTTAAGATGGTTACTTATATCTTCAGCTTTAGTGTGTTGTAAGGTGGGGTGCCAATGCGTTTGCATTCAAAGGCAAAGAGTAAATGTATGATCTTTGAGACATATGAACTTTCTCACAATTAGCAACTCTTCCTGAAGCACCACAGCCCACTGAGCAAAAATGCTAATTCACACCTCATTGTTGCACTTCCACTTCTGTCCCATTCTCTCCCCTCTCCTCCGTTCCCCTTCAGCTCAGATTCACCTCAAACTCACCTAAGATCTGTATGTAACTAAATATAATATCAGATGTATACAAATAATGTAACTAGGCATGTTTGGTATAATTAAAAATGTCTTAGTGTGACTGGTATAATGGTCCCTTTCCCATGTTGATAAAACTAATGGGAACAAAGTAATATGGTCTTTGCCCAAATGCTGTATAATTCTGGAGGTCTATCCCACTACTTGAATGTTAAACCTCAGGAAACCAAAAACCCATTCAACCCCAAATTCTCACTGTTCAATGGATAATACCATTTGGAACACAATGTGTATTGTGTCTGGATATTTAAGGAAAGCTGACCCAGATCTCAGGGTTCACAAAACACCAAATATTGAATAAGATTTTTTTATGTTTACTGGACTTTGTATGATGTTAATTGATCAATTAGAACCATTTATGGCATTATTTGTCAAGACATCCTCACTATGCAACATTTCTCCCAAGTGCCTAAAACTTTTGCACAGTACTGTATATGCTAGTGTACTCCTAAAAGTTGACAAAAACTATTTTTTTCTTCCAGAAAACAGAACAAAAGTCTTGATGACTCATCTCGCACTAAACAGATTTTTGTCCAATCAAATGCCATTCAACGAACCAGCATGAAGCAAATTATATGATTTAGTATTTCCCACCTGTGGAGCTCCATACAGGTAAAGAACCAACGCATCATGCTGTGGAATCACACACCAGACCCTCTGACATGGTTTGGCTCGGTCACTGTACTGCAGGAAACCACATATAAAACTATTCCCCGAGACCTGCGCAGCTTCAATCTGTTGAAAAACTATGAAAAGAATCAAGAAATCAACATTTCCAAATAATGTTTACATTAAGATCCCACCAAAAACGTACCTCAAGGATGCCTTTTTTCTTGCTCCCAGCTGGTTCCTCAGCCCCTGTTCTGCCGGTCAGTATGAAGTAACAGTCCTTACACACTTTATTTAATCTGTTACTTTCGTACCTCAGCAATGCCTTGTAGTCTGAACATTTATAGCAAACAACCTAGGACACGTTTCAAAACTTTAGTTAAAGGAGTATTCCGGTTCAATATATACCAAGCTCAATAATGTGGCATAATGTTGATCATCAAAATTTGTTTGGATCGTCGCTCCCTTAAAAAAAGAAGCAGCAAAGTTGCAGTGAGGCACTTACAATGGAAGTGAATGGGGCCAATTTTTGGAGCGTTTAAAAGCAGAAATGTGAAGCTTATAAATTTATAAAAGCAATTCAGTTAAATATTGAGTATTATTTGAGATGTACAGTTGTTGAAATGATCGTTTTTGCGGTAGACTTGTTGTTCTTTTAGTTGTTCGTCTCCAACCTTACGTCCTCATGACAATGAAGTTGTAACAGAAAATATAACTTTGCACAGAAAGAGTTCGTAAGCGATTATATCCCACTAAAAACATGTTAACACATACAGGTGAAACTCGAAAAATTAGAATATCGTGCAAAAGTTCATTAATTTCAGCAATTCAACTTAAAAGGTGAAACTAATATATTATATAGACTCATTACAAGCAAAGTAAGATATTTCAAGCCTTTATTTGATATAATTTTGATGATTATGGCTTACAGCTTATGAAAACCCCAAATTCAGAATCTCAGAAAATTAGAATATTACATGAGGATTTTAAATACAGAAATGTCGGCCCTCTGAAAAGTATAATCATGCATATGTACTCAGTACTTGGTTTGGGCCCCTTTTGCATTAATTACTGCCTCAATGCGGCGTGGCATGGATGCTATCAGCCTGTGGCACTGCTGAGGTGTTATGGAAGACCAAGATGCTTCAATAGCGGCCTTCAGCTCTTCTGCATTGTTTGGTCTCATGTCTCTCATCTTTCTCTTGGCAATGCCCCATAGATTCTCTATGGGGTTCAAGGCGAGGCGAGTTTCCTGGCCAATCAAGCACAGTAATACCATGGTCATTGAACCAGGTTTTGGTACTTTTGGCAGTGTGGGCAGGTGCCAAGTCCTGCTGGAAAATGAAGTCAGCATCTCCATAAAGCTTGTCTGCTGAAGGAAGCATGAAGTGCTCTAAAATGTCCCGGTAGATGGCTGCGTTGACTCTGGACTTAATAAAGCACAGTGGACCAACACCAGCCGATGACATGGCTCCCCAAACCAACACAGACTGTGGAAACTTCACACTGGACTTCAAGCATCTTGGATTGTGTGCCTCTCCATTCTTCCTCCAGACTCTGGGACCTTGGTTTCCAAATGAGATGCAAAATTTGCTCTCATCAGAAAAGAGGCCTTTGGACCACTGAGCAACAGACCCGTTCTTTTTTCTTTAGCCCAGGTAAGACGTTTGACATTTGAAGCCCATGTCCAGGACCCGTCTGTGTGTGGTGGCTCTTGATGCAGTAACTCCAGCCTCAGTCCACTCCTTGTGAAGCTCCCCACACATTTGAATGGCCTTTTCCTGACAATCCTCTCCAGGCTACGGTCATCCCTGCTGCTTGTGCACCTTTTTCTTCCACACTTTTCCCTTCCACTTCACTTTCTATTAATGTGCTTTGATACAGCACTTAGAGAACATCCAACTTCTTTTGCAATTACCTTTTGAGGCTTTCCCTCCTTGTGGAGGGTGTCAATGATGGTTTTCTGCACAACTGTCAGGTCAGCAGTCTTCCCCATGATTGTGAATTCAACTGAACCAGACTGAGAGACCATTTAAAGGCTCAGGAACCCTTTGCAGGTGTTTAGCTGATTAGAGTGTGACACTTTGAGCCTACAATACTGAACCTACAATATTCTAATTTTCTGAGATTCTGAATTTGGGGTTTTCATAAGCTGTAAGCCATAATCATCAAAATTATATCAAATAAAGGCTTGAAATATCTTACTTTGCTTGTAATGAGTCTATAGAAAATTAATGAACTTTTGCACGATATTCTAATTTTTCGAGTTTCACCTGTATATTGTTTTATGTATTGTGTCTATACGATTGAAACAGTATTTCAATGTTTATGGAATGGCCCCATTTACTTACTTACACTCACTGAGTGCTTTATTAGTTACACTTGTACATCTACTTAATCATGTGGTTATCTAATCAGCCAATTGTGTTGCAGCAGTGCATAAAATCATGCAGATACGGGTCAGGAGCTTCAGTAAATGTTCACGTCATCCATAAGAATGGGGAACATTTTTATCACAGTGATTTGGACCGGTGCATGATTGTTGGTGCCAGACGGGCTGGTTTGAGTGTTTCTGTAACTGCTGATCTCCTGGGATTTTCACACACAACAGTCTCTAGAATTTACTCCAAATGGTGCCAAAAACAAAAAAAACATCCAGTGAGCGACAGTTTTATTGACGGAAATGCCTTGTCAACGGAGAATGGCCAGACTGGCTCAAGCTGACAAAGTCTACGGTAACTCCGATAACCACTCTGTACAATTGTAGTGAGCAGAATAGGATCTCCGTATGCACAACATGTCGAACCTTGAGACGGATGGGCTACAACAGTAGAAGACCACGTCGGGTTCCACTTATGTCAGCCAAGAACAGAAGGATGAGGCTGGAGTCGGCACAGGCTCACCAAACCTGGACAGTTAAAGACTGGAAAAACAAAAACTGATGAATCTCGATTTCTGCTGAGACACACAGATGGTAGGGTCAGAATTTGGCACCAACAGCATGAATCCATTGACCAACCAGCTGACAAATGCAGAAATTGTGTGATGCAATCATATCAACATGGACCAGAATCTCTAAGGAATGTTTCCAACATCATGTGGAACCCATGCCACAAATAATATAAGTCTGTTTTGAGAGCAAAGGTAGTGTTCCTAATAAAGTGCTCAGTGAGTGTATATAGTAAGGGCAATAATGTATGGAAAACAAGATTTTTGCATGAGGAGTTGGATTTTTTTTTGTGTTAATCAATATTATGCCACAAATGCTGTCAAGATTAAGCTTAAGTTGTATTGAACCTGGAATATTCCTTTAATTACAATTTTACTTTTAGAACAAGTCAAGCAAACAGAAACTCTCATCTAGGTAAATGTGTGTTTGTAAACTCACATATCCACATGCCCTACAGTGGTGTCTCCTGCGAGTCAAAGCGTTGAAATGCTCCTTGCATTTCATGCACATAGTCACCTCGTTATCCCGAATCCATCGTGGAGCTCTCTTTCCCAACTCCTCTTTCTGAAGAGAGAAAAAACAGCCAGATAAAAGTAGTTTCTTAATAGAAAACGAAACAGTGAAATATGGATTTCCTCTTCAACTCCCCTTATTCCATGCTGTAGTTGCACTTGGCTTGCTCGTTAGGGGTTTGTAAAGCTCTAGTCTATACTTAGTGCTTTGTAATGAATCTAAATCCTACAAAATTCAGGTGAACAGGCCTGGTCTTTCACCACCATGCCAAAACACACCTTTATTAGCATACATATACAATATACTGTATGGACACACACAGGAATATAATGAAATTCCATGTACTGACTACACATACAGAAAATGTTCGTTGCACTTACAGACACCTCATCCAGAACTTCTTTAGATGCCGATTTGAACGTTTCATTCTTCTGCTGAAAAATTTCAATGGTCTCTTGGAATGCCTATAAAACACACACCTGCATATAAACTAAATATCTTCCTGATTTTTATATAGTTCATGAACCAAATGGCTACCTTGATCCAGTCCTCTTTGTCTTGCTCTGAGCTGTGAACAATAAAAATGGCAATCATTGTCAAGTAAAACAGAAACGATCTCTTTATATTGAGAGAACGCATGAGAAGTTCCAACATGCCGTTCCAACCTGGCCTGTAGCTCCAGTGTACGCTCTTTGCCTGACACCTGGAAAGTGTGAGGATAGGCATCATTGGAAGTCTCGAGTACCTTCATGCCCTCGACACCCACCCGTGTGCGCACAGTGAACCTCTGACCCACCAGACTGAACTTGGGCACGCAGAACAACAGCATGTTGTTAAACTGCAAAAAGAAGAGCAAAGCTTTAATTATTTAAAAAAAGAACTTCAACTTTTAAAAAGCCGAACAGCCTCTTAGATTTGGCCCATTAAATACAACTTCGAGAACACCAAGAAGTGATTATAGTAAACAAAATAATTTTGTCTATGAAACCGTTTTAACTTAAGCAGGACAGCTGTGCTGCTTCAGACTTTTTCCAAAATGCAGATTTTTACAAACCCAATCCATATTCATTGGTGGTTTGAAATCTGATTAAAACCAGATTTTTAGAAATCCATTTCAGTCTGCCAAGTAAATGTTTTGATAATATCTGAACTCCTTTTAGCTCACTCATTTTATGTGGCACTTGTCATGAAGTGCCCTTAGTGAGTGGTTTCGGACACATCACGTGCATGAAAGTGCAAGAGCGTCTCATGAGGACCACAGGGATAAAATGGATCAGATTTCAAAGCTTGGAAAAAATATTTGAAAAAAATAAAATACATTTTTTTTTTTGTTTATGTGCTGTGTGAACAAAGCATTCTTGAGCAAACTAACAAGGAAGAGATATCTCTCCATGGATGACGCGTTTCTAGCTGCGAGCTTTAAGATCTGTCCTTCCTTGATGAGCTCGTTTGAGGGGTTCACAATGTCCTCCTCTCCTCCCAACATCTCATAGATCTCCATCAGCTTCTTCAAGTTCTCCTGGGAAACAAATTATGGAGAACTTATGAATATGGAAGTGAAAACCTGGACACCTGAAAACCTACGCACCTGGACAATGATTATAATTTATTGAAACTTGTACTGGTGTTTGGCGCAGCGTTGTTTGTTACATTGCTGAAATTCTGCATACGAAATGCATTAAGACTTCATATAGAGCACACTTCTAACATTAAAGGAGCAAAAGCTAGGAAAGTGTTTCTCACCATCTTGCGGATGGCCATGTTGGAGTGAATTGCAGCCATTGAGATGATGTTCAGAGACTCTGGAAGCAAGAAGCAGAAGTGATACCGGAGCTGATGCATTCAAGTTATGGAACTGAAATCAAACAGTTGTGAGCCAAACAGTATTCTAATTTGATCTTATTTTATTATTCAATAGTTCATGGAAAGTGTCCTTAATATGACATTACAGAAAGTGAAGTTAAGTAAAATTGTGTCGCATTGTGACAAAACCTTAAAAGAGGAGGGCGTGGCCGGGCCGGATGCGGCAGATCGAGAGAGAAAGCCATGTGTGTCTTTATGTTTGTGTCTTTTTAACTTTTCATTAAACATTATTTTGACTGTTCACCAACACAGAGGGGTGTTCCATCCGCCAGGGGTCAGAGGACTCACTCCAGGCCGTCTGGGGAGGAGCAGCTGTTGTCCGCAAGAGTTGGAGGAGTGGTCTAGGACCAGGCAACAGTATATTTGAAAAAGGCAAGCAATTTTTTTTCTCTCTCACTCACTCACTGTCGCTCCACTTTTACCTCCCCTCATCTCCGTCCCAGGTTGAAAGGTGGGTCTACAGCATGAGGCAAAGGAGGGAGGAGTGTGACGAGGAGGAGGGTAGGGCCGTGAGTGCACACAGCCGGCCCCCAATCGGGCTAATCAGCCGAGGAGAGGGATAAAGCAGAGCCAGATGTGGCAGTTTGAGAGAGAGAGAGCGCCACACGTAGCTGCCACGTGTCTATGTCTGTGTCTTTTTATGTTTTCATTAAATATTATTTTGACTGTTCAGCCAGTTCCCGCCGCCTCCTTGTCCATTTTAAACCCGGTTACAATTATAATTTATGAATATTCCCTGATATAATGTTAAAAAGGACTGCAAAAAAAAAAGCCCAAATTTGAGCAGCTAGTTTTAAATTGTGAAACAGTAGAAATGTAACTGAATTAACCAAATACTAGAGTAAGTAACGGAACAGTTGGACTATGAATAATGCTAAAGCGTATCTCACTTTCGGCCTGGCTGCGGTCCGTGTCGTCCTCTGGGAGTTTTTTCAAATAATCTTTGAGCAGCATCTCATATCGAGGAACCCGCTGCACCGGCTCTAACATGTGATGCTGAAGAGTGAGATTTCCACAGACCTCCAGACTCTATAGAAACATTTGACACAATTCAGACCAGTTAATGTGTCCAGTTCTCAGACATAAACACAGTAGTTTTGAACTTTTTACAACCCAGATTTGATCCTTTTTTTAAAGGAAAGGATGGTCAAGATTTGTTGTGGTAATCAACATTATGCAACAACTGAGCTTAACATGTATTGAACCTGAAATTGCTGTTGGTATAATTTCCGGTTTATTCCTCTCAATGAAAATGGAAGGTCAAGTCAAGCACATTGTGGGATAAAGTATCTCATGCATTGTGCTCTGGTTGTTAACATTCATATTAGTTTTACAGTATGCAGTATGATTAGTAAGCCATTACAAACATACTGTGTTCAACACTTTTGTTAATTTAAATCAGCCGTCTAGGTAAATGCACAAACACGCGCACCTGTATGTCCTGAATAATGGTGTTAAACTGTGCCGAGCGCTCCGTCCACTGCTTTAGCAGATCCATTGCATTGTCAAAGTTTTTCACATACTCGCCGTACATCCTCAGAAAGGGCGCGAGCTGTGCTAAGATGTCCCCAATATGGGGTGTGGATTCCCTGTAGAAAGACAGAGAGGTTGTATATAAGAGATGCACATGAGTAATCGACTAATCGAGTACTTGTTCTGCATCAACTAGTCAACTATTAAAAGCAATACTCGACTATCACAAATTGATTTTCCTTTGCTGATTTTACTGTCATAGGCAATGCTGAATAATACACATTCCCTCTGAATATCTTACCAAATTTCGCAATTACAGTTAAGTTCACTGGATCTGTATGGTCGAGGTGTTGCAAGAGAGGGGATAATATGGCATGTGTGCTTTCAAGCAAAGCCAAATGTGGCAAAACTTGAGAGGATCTGCTTTTATGATAGAAAGAAAATGTGATTGGGTGAGAGCTGTGATTGGAAGCTTATTAGACCATTATGTGTGTATGCGTGTTAAATATCTGAATACCTACAGAGCGCATTTTATAAAAAGCCAACTTTCATGATATGCAAGTCCCTCATTTCATCGGTTGTTGATTGCTCAACTGGAAACATCTTAGTCTCAGATCACGCCCTGGTGAGTTTAGAGATGTTGCCACTTACGGAGTAAAAGAAATCAAATAGTTGGCGCTTTAAATGTAAACCTTTTGCAAAACCCTGATTCCATCAAATGTTAAAGGCTGAAATCAATGTATATATGGTAAATTGTAAATGGTCTGCACTTATATAGCGCTTTTTTATTAACCTTAGAGGTTACCAAAGCGCTTTACACTGTGTCCCAATCGCCCATCCACACTCACATTCACACACCAATGGCGGCAGAGCTGCCATGCAAGGCGCTAGCCTGCCATTGGGAGCAACTCGGGGTTCAGTGTCTTGCCCAAGGACACTTCGGCATGTGGAGCCGTGTGGGCCGGGATTCGAACCACCAACGCTGCGATTGGTAGCCGACCCGCTCTACCATCTGAGCCACAGCCGCCCCAACTGGTCCTCATTATCCTCTGTGGGCGTGGCTTGGGAGGCACTTAAGCAGGTTCTTAGGGGTCGGATCATACAGTATGCCTCATTTACCAAAAAATCCAAAGCATGAGAACTCGTTAAGTTGGAAAGGAATATTAAAAGTGCAGAGGCAGAGCTGAAGCGCCGAATGTCGTCTGATGGCCTCAGAGAATTGATCCGATTGAAATATAGATAAAATACTATTTTATCATGGAAAGTGGAGTTTTGGTTATTCAGGGCAAGACACTCATACAGAACTGTGAGTCGGGGGACAAAGCAGGGAAGCTTTTGGTTAGATATATAAAGCAGAGAGAGTCTTTTTCTACCATTCCTTCAGTGAAATCTGCTACTGGTGAAAATGTTACCTCCACTGATATTAATAATGCCTTTTGATCTTCATAGATCCACATCTTTGTCTACTGATGACGATATTAGAAACTTCGTGGAACCATTAGAACTCCCTAAACTGACGACTGAGCAAAAATGATTCTGAGATAGCCTTGGAGGAGCTTGACGAGGTAATTAAGGCCTTACCTACAGGCAAGGCTCCGGGGCCAGATGGATTTGCCGCCGAGTATTTTTAGATCTTATGCTACAGAACTGGCTCCACTTTTGTTAGAAGTTTATACTGAATCGTTAAAGAATGGAAAGATTCCTCCAACCATGACACATGACCCAAGCGAATGTAAAAGTTACCGTCCAATTTCCCTGATCCAGCTAGAAAATGTTGGCCAACCGATTAAGTTATGACATCTCTTATACATATAGATCAGGTGGGTTTCATCACTATCATGTGGTCAGTAGCGAATGATCAGTCTCCGGTCGCTGCCATCTCACTTGATAACGAAAATGCACTTGATATGGTAGAATGGGATTATCTTTTTAAGATTTTGGAAATGTACGGGTTCGGGAGTACATTCATTGGTTGGATTGTTTCTTTATAGACACCCGGTAGCGGCGGTACCAACAAATGGATTAATTTCAGATTATTTTACCCAGAAAAGGGGCACTCGGCAGGGTTGCCCGCTTTCCCTTTTATTGTTCTGTCTTGCCCTGGAACCATTAGTACCCACGATAAGAAAGGAGGATGATTTTCCAGGGGTGGTGGCGGGAGGTGTGGCACATAAGCTTTTGCTTTACGCAAATTATATTTTATTATTCATCTCAGACCCAATTAGATCTATGCCTTGCCTACACAGAATTATTAATTCATTTTCTAAGTTCTCAGGATACAGAGTTAATTGGTCTAAATCCGAAGCTTTGGCTCTGACAGCATACTGCCCGGTAACGGCTTTTCAGCCAGGAGCCTTCTAGTGGCCCAAAAAGGGCATTAAGTATTTGGGTATTTTATTCCCTGCAAATTTGTGTGATTTAGTTAGTCAATTTTGGCCCTTTAATAAAAAGGTTTTAGATCGATGTGTGCAGGTGCGCTTCATTACATTTATTTATGATTTGGAAGATTAATGTTATTAAAATTTATTGTATTCCAAAATTCAACTACCTGCTACAATCTCTCCTTTTGATGTCCCCCTCTATTATTTCAAACAATTTGATAGCATAGCGAAGTCCTTCATTTGGAATGGTAAACGTCCCAGATTATATTTCAATAAGTTACATAAACCAATAGACAAAGGTGGGCTAGGCCGACCCAAGATTTTGTTTTATTATTATGCATTGGTCGCTTCCACCTGAAAGAGTCCCTCCCTGGTTTTCTATTGAACAGGAAGTCCTTGCCCCTATTTTGCCATAGCAAAGCCTTTCTATCAAACTAACTGGAGAAGTTAAGTCACACCCCGTTATTTCAAATTGGCATGTGATTTGGACAAGAGTGGCCAGAGTGTTTAATTCTGACATTTATTTAAATGTTGCCTCAAGTATATGGCTGAACCCCAAATTATGCATCAATAAGTCCCCTTACTGTTGGCCAGAATTGATTGTGAGGGGGGTTTCTACACTTGGCGACCTGTATGAGATTGGAGTGCTGAGATCTTTTGAGAATCTGTGTCATCATTTTGGGATCACAGATCTCAGTTTTGTAGGTATTTACAGCTGTGCCACCTGCTCTGTACGGTTTTTGGAAGTAGCACACACACCCCTAAAGCAGCAGATACTCTGGGAGTGGTGATTAATGCTTTTGGAAAAGGTCATGAGGCATCAGTGTATTACTCCCTGCTAATTCAGAGTCTGGGGGATGGAGCTTTAACTTCTATCAAGAGATTATGGGAGAAAGATTTGAATTTGGTATTGGAGGAAGGAGTGTGGACTAGGATTTAAAAAAAAATTCAAGTCTGCATCTAGAGATGCAAGGGTTCGCCTAATGCAATTTAAGATTTTACTGGACACCACCTAGATTATATAGACTAGGTCTTATAGACACACCCACATGCTGTCGTCTTTTTGGGGGGTGTGGGGGGGGGGGGTGTTAAGATTCAAGATTTTTGATTGAGGGTTCAGAGATATTTGTGTGACGTTTTGAGCACTCAAGTTTAACTTTGCCCCAGACTTTGCATTTTGGGCAATGGAACGGTCATAAATTGGGTTCTGACAAGTGTTATGATTCGCAGACATGTCATTTTAAGGGGTTGGAAGTTGGACGGAGCACCATCATTTCCGGAGTGGTGTGCGGAGATGGGGAGGGTAGCAGCTTTTGAAGAAGGGGTATCTAGAGGATTGGGTAATTTGGAAAGTGGGGCAAATAACTGCCATTTTTGGAGGGCTCTTGGGAGGGACAGTGGAGAGTGAGGTGTAGATGTTATTTGTGTTATTGTTTTTGTGTGTTGATAATCATGTGGGAACACTGGAGTGTTCTTGTGAGAGGAGTTGGGGATGGGGGGGGGGGGGGTAGTAATAGAGGGGGTTAAGTATTGATTCTGTTTGTAAATGTTCTTGCTTTTATTCGTTAATATATGAATCAATAATACCAAAAATAAAATACTTATCATTTTCAGTTTTGGTTAAGGTCATTAAATAAAAAAATAAAAAAATCAATAACTGTCCAATAAGTGCAAGGATAGTTTTTGGGGTAGAAAGCCCCCCCTGTTTCAGGGGCTAAAGGCCCCTATGAAACGCATTGTCTTTCTTAAATGGGGTTTATAGATTTGTAATGAAAATCTTTCAAAAATGGGCTCACATTGACTGATCCAATCATAATAGAGATTCGTTTTTTCATAGAATACTGGAGATGTAACCAAATGTGTTTGTACTGTTATTAAAATAATGAAGAAAAAAAAAAAAAGGGAAAACAAAATCCAGTTTTATCAATGCACACACTTCTTTAGCTTGTCAAAGTTATCTTATTTTGTAACCATTCTTTGTAATGTTTGTGAATATATTACACACACAAAGATCCCCCATTTAGCCTTAACAGACTGTAGGGGCAAGTGCTGTTAGCGAGCACCTATGAAGGCCGGAACGGTACACGAGGGGGTGGGTGGCCAGCACCACGCCCGACCGCCTTTGTCTCCCCAGTGGCAATGTTTTACACACCGCACCAGGTACTCATTTTAGGCTGAGTCGACCTAGGGGAGGCCCGGGACCGGTTCAGATAATCATCACTGGTGTTGGCCATGAGCGAGAACTGAACTCAGGTCGCCAGGTTCATAGCGCAGCGCGCTAACCGCTACACTACCGCTCCCATAAAACACACACACACACACACACACACACACACACACACACACACACACACACACACACACACACACACACACACACACACACACACACACACACACACACACACACACACACAGGTTTTTATACTGTACAAACTTTATATTCTATCCCCTAAACCTAACCCTCACAGAAAACTTTCTGCATTTTTACATTTTCAAAAAACATAATTTAGTATGATTTATAAGCTGTTTTCCTCATGGGGACCGACAAAATGTCCCCACAAGGTCAAACATTTCGGGTTTTACTATCCTTATGGGGACATTTGGTCCCCACAAAGTGATAAATACACGCTCACACACACACCTATATATATCTATTAATTATCAAATTAATCAATGACTTGTCTGATGAGTCAAAGCTCACCACTGGCTCATCCGTGTCTCTAGGTCAGGCAGGAGAAAGTCATTGTGAAAGATATAGATGGATCCCACATTAGAGAAGATGCCCTTCACAACATCTAGCGGAAATGTTCCCTTCCCAGCTTCCTCAGCCAATTTAGCACAAAACACCTGCAAACACAAAGTACACAATCATTATGATCAGAATAACAAAATAAGTGGCATCTGCAAGCAAATGCTGCTGGAGCTTTTTTCAGAACTAACTTCACATTTCTGAGCCATTTTTGCTCAATGACTTTTAATCAAATGATGTCACAGTGATTTTTAGTGGATGTGTGAAGTCAGTTCCCTTTAAGTTCACACAGTGCAGCACATTAAATATGGACATATTTTGCTTGAAAGGTGTGCTTGTGTTATCTTTATTTAAAATAAATGCCACATGGTTTGATATTGGGAATCTACTGTTATTAGTTCAAGTGTCCCAATACTTTTTAGGGCCAGAAAAATGTCAAAAACATTCAACTAAATGAACAGTAACTGACCTGGTCCAGTAAATGTAGACGGGCTACATACGCCCTCTCCGTCTGCAGAAGTTCATTAGCTATCTTATAGAGTTTCAGCTCTTTAATCTCCTCCTGTTGAAAATAACATGTTATTTCCTGCAGTCTTTCTGAAAGCATCATCGCTGTCCGTGTTCTGTGGCACAACACTTTTGTAATGTCTACAACTAATGTTAGAAACATCAAAACACACTCGGAGTGGAAAACATGAGTGGACACATGAGTGTGTCATGCGGTTGGGCAGATGGTTAGGTTCTGATAAATATAGACAGACAGACAACAGAAATACCCATTGCTGGTTTCACTAGACAGTTGTGTTTCTTTTTTTTCTTCAAACAACATAGTGTAGGGTTTAGAGGAATACAATGCAAATCTGAATACCCTGCCTGTATTAAACTACTAGTTGCTGTCACAATGGCGTGCCAGTGGTCACCAGGGTGTAGATATTCGGTTGCTAAGGTACTCTGGGTGGTTTTAGGTACATTGGTATGCGTTTGCGAAGGTGCTCTGAGTGGTTTAAAAAGTGTTGCTATGTGGTTGCTAAGGTGTTCCGAGTGCATTGCCATGCAGTTGCAAAGTGTCCTGAGTGGTTGCCAGGGTGTTGCCATGTGGTTGCTAAGGTGTTCTGAGTGGTTTTATTGTCATCGTTACGTGGTTGCTAAAGTGTTCCGAGTGGTTGCCAAAGTGTTGCTATGTGGTTTCTAAGGTTTTCTGGATGGTTTTAAGTGCATTGCCGTTAATAAGGTGGTCTGGGTGGTTGCCAGGGCATTGCTATGTGGTTGCCAAGGTGTTAAAAATGTGGTTTCCAGGGTATTGCTACACAGTTGTTAAGGTGTTCTGAATGGTTTAAAGTGCATCGCTACGTGGTTGATAAGGTGTTTTGAGTTGTTGCCAGGGCATTGCTATGCAGTTTCTAAGGTGTTATGGATGGTTTAAAGTGCATCGCTACGTGGTTGCTAGGTCATTGCAATATTGTTGATAAGGTGTTCCGAGTGGTTTCCATGGAATTGCTACGTAATTGTTAAGGAGTTCTGAATGGTTTTAAGTACATTGCTATGTGGTTGATAAGGTGTTTTGAGTGGTTTTAATGTCGTTGCTACGTGGTTGCTAAAGTGTTCTGAGTGGTTGCCAGGGCATTGCTATGCAGTTTCTAAGGTGTTCTGGAAGGTTTTAAGTGCATTGCTATGTGGTTGCTAAGGTGTTCTGGGTGGTTTAAAGTGCATTGCTACGTGGTTGCATGGACATTGCAATGCAGTTGTTACGTTGTTCTGGGTGGTTTAAAGTGTATTGCTACGTGGTTGCTAAGGTGCTTTGAGTGGCTGCCAGGGCATTGCTACATGGTTTCTAAGGTGTTCTGAGTGGTTGCCAGGGCATTGCTACATGGTTTCTAAGGTGTTCTGAGTGGTTGCCAGGGCATTGCTATGCGGTTGCTAAGGTGTTCTGGGTGGTTTTAAGTGCATTGCTATGTGGTTGCTAAGGTGTTCTCAGTGGTTTAAAGTGTATTGCTACGCAGTTGCTAAGGTGGTCTTAGCCGTTGCCAGGGCTCTGCTATGCATCCGTGTTTGTTCAGGATGGTTTCAATACGTTTATATTATGCATTTGATGTCCTGAAATGCAGTATCACTCACTTGTTTGTTTCCATCCTTCTCTATGTTCTGCATCTGTTCATCTGTGAAGTTCTCCTGGCATGGAGTATCTTCATGATTTTGGAGAAGACTTTCACGCTTGCTGGTTTTTGACAGCATCTGTGTGTGTTCGGCATCTGTGCTGGTCTCTTGCTCTTCAATCTCTCCCTCCTCTTTGACCTCCTCTGACCACCAACCCGACCAATCAGGCCAACTGGAGTCCTGCGAGGAGACCTGATCGAAGACACCGTCTATTTGTTTGGCTTCAAAGTCTGAACATTCAGGGTTAACGTGATCTTCTATGAGATGTTTAGGTGAAGAAGAACCTGGTGTAGCTTTGGTGGAACTGGAAGTGAGGTAGAAGAGAGATTTAGGTGAGAAATCTTCAACAGGAAGTGAAAGTGTAAGCAAAGCAGAGGGTTACAAAGAGAAACGAGAGGGTGAATTTCTCCGCACTGACCCATTTATGAAGCGCGCGCACGCAACACAGACACACACACAGACACACACACAGACACACACACAGACACACACACACACACACACACACACACACACACACACACACACACCATTATGAGGACTTTCCATAGACATAATGATTTTTATACTGTACAAACTTTATAGTCTATCCCCTAAAACTAACACGACCCCTAAACCTCACAAAAAATGTATTTACATTTTCAATAAAACATTGTTTAATATGTTTAAGCTATTTAAATTATGGGGACACTAGAAATGTCCTCATAAACCACATTTATAGCATAATATCCTTGTAATTACCAGTTTGTAACCTAAAAAAATGTCCTCGTAACCACACGCACGCACACGCCTTTATCACACATTGCAATAAAAATTAATTAAGGTAATTCTGACTTCATATCTTACAATTGTGATTTTATTTCACATAATTGCAACTCCATTTCTGATAATTAAGAGATATAATCTTGCATTTGATATAGAAATAAAGTTCCAATTGCGAGATATAAAGTCGCAGTTATGAGAAATAATCACAATTACGAGAAATAAAGTCACAAATGTGAAATATACCTTTTTTATACATTTAAAAAAAAAAATGTGTTCAAGGCACCATAAGACTTTTAGATTTTAGTTTAAAATCTATATGAACGTAAAAGGGAAAATGTATATTTAGGTGCTTTATTTGGTTAGTTGCATTTAAAATCCCCTTTTTCATTGACATTTCTATATATAGTCCTATGACTAACAAATACATTTAAAAGTAAAAATGTAAAAGTAAAATATTCCATGTGGTCTCAATTAATAGAGGTCATAAAACTGCATGCATACTTATTTTACTCTGAGCAAAATTTTGTTTAAAATAGTTTTAGGTGAAGTATAGCATCTCACGTGTCAACTTCCCAAAAGTACTCCATAAAATGTAATTAATTGTGTTATTTCAAATTTTTGAATTTGATTAAACACTCATTTTAAAATGTGGAAATATGTTTTCGTATCATTTCTCATGCACACACAGACACATGAAGCTACCTTTTGTCAGAATGCCTGTAGTATTTTGACACAGCAGTAGTCTTCCCTCGACTTGTATTTTTCACGGTTTCTTCATTTTCCATGATGTTTCCAGTTGAAATCTTCAATTGACACTGGAATTTTGTTTTTGGACGCACTAAAGTGAAAAAGAATCTTATTCTCATTTCTAATACACATAATACTGGTCACAACCCATTACAATCCTTTATATTAGACGTAATGTTTGTTCTATGCTATAACCGTTTGGTTTTGAGGGTGATGGTAGTAGGACAAAGATCACCCACGAGTCTATGATTTTCTAGTCTCTCTATATGACTCTTTAAATGTAAGCCTATGGCATTTTTTACTCATTTCATCGTCTGCCACGCAACAACCTTAAATATCATTTTTAAAAATCCTCAGTATAAGCAAGAGCAAAAGTGATGCCTTTGAAAATACCACTAATTAAGAAATGCACAACTCAATTAGCGTAAAGTTTTCTGCATGACGTACCTGTTGGAGGAGGCATCGGTGAGACCGTGTACACCACGCTCCTTCTTAGAACTGACGTTCTGTCCCTTAAACTCCTGTCTGTACCATCACGCTGCCAGAGGCTTCCAACATCTCCTGTCGACACACACAGATGCTACCGATACACTCAAACCAGAATGGAACAGAAAGGTCACAAACAACAGAGCCTATAACGGTGTAAACACTGTTTCCATCCGAATTCACAGTTTGAACCAAGTGATTCAGGATGTATTCAAATAATGTTTAAGCAACAGAGTGGCAAATAGTTTCCTTTTAAAGCATGCAATGTTTAGTGAGTGTGTAAAAGTCATCTGAGTGATCCGTAACGGTCACTGAATGCAAGTCTAAACTGAAAGCAACATCTCAAGGGTTTCACTGTTGAAAAACTTCCTCTATTCTCTGCACTATAACACACATCCTCCTTTGCGATGCTGTGCATTTAGAATCCAACAGATCTCATTTAACCTGGTCAATAACTGGGTCCATCTTTTAAAAATCTAGTTTAAGACATGTCAAGTTCGAAGAAATGTAATCTTGGATCCAATTTTGTTTCATACATTATAAATACGCAAGTTTAATTTTAAAGTACATTTTTTTTCAATGTCTAAATGTATGTATGTAGACACACACACACACACACACACACACACACACACACACGCACTTTTGTGGTCCGTTCTGCATAACGTGGCAGCTCATTTTAGCTTATCATGGCCCATTCGGCCCATTTCGCCACCGGCCTGCTCTGTTCACCCAATGGCCAGTCCGCACCTTATAATTATATAAGGTCCGCAAAAATTATAATATTCGGGGGCAGTGTGGGGACGGGGGGGGGTGGGTGTGTTATAAGCCTCGGGCAGCGCAATGGTACAGACAAGGGTTAAAGGGACAGAACGTCTAAGAAAGAGCGCGGTGTACACGGTCTCACCGATGCTGCCTCCAACAGAAAACTTTACGCTAATTGAGTTGTGCATTTCTTAATTAGTGGTATTTGCAAAGGCAAGCATCCCTTTTACTCTTGCTCGTACTGAGGATTAGGGGTTATTCAAAATTATATTTGAGGTTGTTGCGTGGCAGACGATGAACCAACACCACCAGATGCTTAAACTGTGTACAATCAATAAAGTATTCATTCATGTATTCACGTTAGTATGCATTTGACAGAAGTGGTCAAAAAAGGGAGTCAAAATTGTGACAAATATTCCCATTCTCCCTGGTCTAAAGTCAATCTGACATTGTTTTTTGAAAAGTAGATAAAAAATAAAAAACTACTAACAATGTTACTGTCTCTCTCAAGAAACATGATGCTGTGGAAGCCTCTGTTGTTGGCAGTCATAAACATCCTTTGTCATTTCTCAGTTCCTCAAGCTCAGAGTCCATGACAAAGGTCCCTCTCTGTGTCCCTTTACTTTATAAACCTTTGCAAGGAGAAGTTCCTGAATCCACAAACTCTCAATTTCATGAGAATTTAAAGCTTGGCTTATAATAAGCATATCACACTGGGTTTAACACAAGTTAAGCTCATTCAAAAACATTTGTGGAATTATGTAGATTAACACAAAAATAAAACTGACCCATCCTTCCTTTCCTTTAAAAAAAAAATGAAGCAAAAATCGGGGTACAGTGAGACACTACCAATGGCAGTGAATGAGGCCAGTACACACGGTTTCAAAAGTATAGCCTCAAGACGTAAAAAAAAGTGCGTTAACATGATTTTAGTGCAATAAAATCGCTTACTAACCTTTTCTGTGTAAACTTATATCCAATTTTGCAACTTCGTTGCCATGACAACGTACCCTGTACACCCTAAAATGACAGTAAATGGCAATTTAAACAACTTTCAGCTCAATACACATGTTTTTACAGAAGAATTATTGTAAGTGCTTTTATAAAATTATAAGCTTCACATTTCTGACTTTCAACACTTCAAAAATGGGCCACTTTCAATATAAGTGCCTCACTGTAACCTCCATTTCTATATGAATATTCCTTAGTTACATTGCTTGTTAATACTCACTCAACCACAAGTTTCTTTAAGATTCTTACACAACTCAGATATTTGTGTACAATGACCGCTAAACCATATAATTAATAACCGTTCCACACAACCAATTCCCTTCATAGCTCCGCTAATGTAGATTCATATCTTTTACATCCCTTCACAGACTTTTTCTTTTCACAAAATAATATCATTTGAACTCAAAATCAATCTTATGTCCATTTAGAGTGCTACAAGACCCACCCAGGGTCCTTTTCACCCTGCCGATATCCTTTTTTTGCAATTATGTAAATATCACCATATTCATATTTCTCAGATTTTTACAAGCACCAATGGAATAAAGAAATTTTGCATATTCAAAACTTTACATATTGAATGCATTAATTGGACTACATCAATGGCATACAGTACATGTAGAGGTAAAAACTGAACCAATGCACACACACTGACCTGATCTCAACTTACAGACTGCTCTCTTGAATCGTGTTTGTACAATGTGCACAAATTGATTCCCCATATCACAGTTTGCCTTCCCTTCTCTACCAGCTCACTGCATTTCCTTTTTTTCTGCATGAAACAACAGATGTGTATGATAAAGAGAAACATAATGGTTTATTATGCAAGTCTCCTCCAATCTGATGACTAACATGTTGTTTAGTCGAAGTAGATGTTCATGTTGACTGCAGTGCAAAGGCCAAACACAGTAAACATTTTGTCATTTATGACAAAAATCGTCTCTCTTGGAGTATCATATACTGTGACCGATGGCTTTGGCTCAAAATTGCATTATTTTTTTATGATTATCACTTTTTATTGAGTCACACAACAGACTAAGAAAAGCAAAACATATATTTCACAGAATCAACATTTAACTCCCATTATTCCCTTTCCCCGTCCCAATCCCCACCCCGACTCTCAACAAATATCCCTGTGGTCACACATGAGTATACACAAAAAGAACATATATATATATATATATATATATATATACACATATACACACACACACACACACACATATATATAAATTACACACTTAAAACTACACTTCACTCTCCACTGCCCCTCCCCTAGAGCCATCCAAGGCCAAATAGCTGCCCCATTTTTCATAAAATGAATCCAAGTTGCCCAACCTTCTCCATGACATTTCCTCGAATGTTACCACCCTCCCCATCTCTGTGCACCACTCTTGAAATGAGAGCGACTCCAGCTGCCTTCCGTGCCCTAAGAACAATCTGTCTGCCAATCATAACACTGACTAGGACCCAATTTTCTATGTATTTATCCCCTATATTAATGACCGCCCCATCGCCTAAAATACAGAGTCTGGGGCAAAATGAAATTTCAGTGCCGAATACATCACACATAAATCTCTGAATCCTTAACCAAAATTCTTGGATCTTAACACACCACCAAAAAACTTGGGTTGTGTCCCCATCTTCTGATTGGCAGGTGGGTGTGTCTTTCAGACCAAGCCTATTCAATCTAGAGGGGGTCCAATAGAATCGATGTAAAATCTTTCTCCTATAATCTTTTGAGAGAAGCCGAAGCTCCGTCCCCCAGACTCTGAATTAGCAGGGAGTAATACACTGATGCCTCATGACCTTTTCCAAAAGCAGTAATCACCACTCTCAGAGTATCTGCCACTTTAGGGGGGGGGTGTATGCTACTCCCAAAAATAGTACAGAGCAGGTGGTGCAGTTATAAATACCTAAAGACCTGAGACCAGGGAATCCCACAATGTTGAACCATATTTTCAAAGGATCTCAACACTTCACTCTCATATAGTGCACATTAACCTCCCTCTCAATCCACTCCGTCGGGCAGAAAGGGGTCTTATTAATACATCATTTTGGGTTCAGCCATGTGCTCAAGGCTACATTTAAATAAATGTCAGAATAAAGCACTCTGGACACTTTTGTCCATTCTGAGTGCAAATGAAAGATATCGGGGTGTGACTTAACTTCTCCGGTTGGTTTGATAGAAAGGCTTTTCCTTGGTGAAATAGGGGCAAAAACTTCCTGTTCAATACAAAACCAGGGACGGGCTCTCTCACGTGGAAGCGATCAATGAGCCAAATATCTGAGACCGAACGCATAACAACAAAACAAAATCTTGGGTCGGCCTAGCCCTCCTTTGTCAATCGGCCTATGTAACTTATTGAAATATAATCTGGGACGTTTAAAATTCCAAATGAAGGACTTCGCTATGCTATCAAATTGTTTGAAATAATAGAGGGGGACATCAAAAGGAGAGATTGTAGCAGGTAGTTGAATTTTGGAACACAATAAATTTTAATAACATTAATCTTCCAAATTATAGATAAATGTAATGAAGCGCACCTGCACACATCGATCTAAACCCTTTTTATTAAAGGGCCAAAACTGACTAACTAAATCACACAAATTTGCAGGGAATAAAATACCCAAATACTTAATGCCCTTTTTGGGCCACTAGAAGGCTGTCACAGTCAAAGCTTCGGATTTAGACCAATTAACTCTGTATCCTGAGAACTTAGAAAAGGAATTAATAATTCTGTGTAGGCAAGGCATAGATCTAATTGGGTCGGAGACGAATAATAAAATATAATTTGCGTAAAGCAAACGCTTATGCGCCACACCTCCCGCCACCATCCCTGGAAAATCATTGTCCTTTCTTATCGTGGGTACTAATGGTTCCAGGGCAAGACAGAACAATAAAAGGGAAAGAGGGCAACCCTTTCGGCTGCCCCTATCCAGAGTAAAATAATCTGAAATTAATCCATTTGTCAATACCACCACTACCGGGTGTCTGGAAAGTAACTTAATCCAACCAATAAAAGGATTCCAGAACCCGTACATTTCCAAAATCTTAAAAAGATAATCCCATTCTATCATATCAAATGCCTTTTCGGTGTCAAGCGAAATGGCAGCGTCTGATCATTCGCCACTGACCACATGATACTGATGAAACCCCTAATGTTATCAGAAGAGCTGCGGCCCAGAATACACCCCACCTAATCTATATGTATAAGAGATGTCAAAACATTTGACAATATTTTAACGTCTAGCTGGATCAGGGAAATTGGAGAGTAACTCTTACACTCACTCGGATCTTTGTCCTTTTTAAGAATCAGACTGATCCGGGCTTGCATCATGGTTGGCGGAAGCTTTCCATTCTTTAAGGATTCCATAAAAACTTCTAGAAAAGGTGGAGTTCTGTAGCACAAGATCTAAAAAAAACTCAGTGGCAAAGCAGTCTGGCCCCAAAGCCTTGCCTGTAGACAAGGCCTTAATTACCTCAACAGGCTCCAACCAATGTAATCTCAGAATCAAGAGAATCTTTTACTTTAGGAAGTTCAAATGGTTCCACAAATTTTCTAATATCCTGATCAGTATAGACGAAGACTTGGAACAATAGATATCAAGATAGAACTCATTAAAGGCATTGCTAATATCAGTGGCCAAGGTAAATATTTCACCACTAGCAGATTTCACTGAGGGAATGGTAGAAAAAGACTCTCTCTGCTTTTTATATGTAGCCAAAAGCTTCCCTGCTTTGTCCGCCGAATACAAGTATGACTGACCTGCCCCGAATAGCCAAAACTCCACCTTCCGCAACAAAATTTCAATTGGATCAATTCTCTGAGGCCATCAGACGACATTTGGCGCTTCAGCTCTGCCTCTGCACTTTTAATATTGCCATCCAATTCCTCGAGTTCTTGTGCTTTGGATTTTTTGGTAAATGAGGCATACTGTTTGATCTGACCCCTAAGAACTGCCTTAAGTGACTCCCAAGCCACACTGTGGACCAGTTGGTCTCCATATAGATATTGATTTCAGCCTTTAGCATTTGTTGGAATCCAGGATTTTGCAAGAGGGATACATTAGCGCTAACTATATGATTTCCTTTTCCTCATATGTAACAAACATATGGGCAACAAACCAGGGCACGATCTAAGACTAAAATGTTTCCAATTGAGCAATCAACGGCAGATGAAATAAGGGACTTTTTTGGGAAATTTTTGAAGAAATTTTGTAGTCCTTACCAGATGGGTTCAAAAGTCTCCAAATATCTGTAAGACAAAGATTTTTTACACATCCTGTGAAGCATCAATGCTGCTCTAGGGGGCTTACACTAGGGCTGGGACGGTTACCGCATTACCGCAATACCGCGGTCACGTGACTCCAACCGCGGGTCTGAGCTTTTCACCGTCGTCACCGCAAAAAAACAAAAACAAAAAAAACATTGGCCTGCACATGTGTGCACGTTGTGTCTAATGACATGGATTCGTTGTGTCTAATGACATGGATTCATTGATTCTAATGATATGGATTATGTCTAATGATATTAGCCTACATGGATTCAAGGTTTTCTAAACAAAACTTATCAAAATATGGAGCAAATCCGACCTTTCGCGAGTTGGGGAGCGCAATGTTCCATGACACATAATAACATTCCATTTGTATTAGAGATGCGCGGATGGGTTATTATTATTTAATCCGCAACCGCATCACAAAACTCATCTGTCCGCACCAACGTTTTTTGATAAATTTTCAAAACCGCATCCGCGGCGCTGACTGTTTTAAGGTCTGAGCGATGCAAGGCGTTGCTGCCGCGAGGCTAGAAAGCTCTTGGCTGTTCTAGAAAGGAGACTGATCCAATGCAGCAAAGATATTTTAAAGGCTAAAGTCCCTAGTAGGCTATAGCCTATTGGCTATGTTGTATCCCCAGAATATCAGCAGTGAAGTCCGTTTCCGATTGGCGCACAGGGATAAAAATAAATAGATAAATAGTAACGCACATCGGCAAACCTGACTACTAGGCTACTGTAGCCTAAAATTTTATCATTTTGTTTTGAATTTTGTTTAAAATGCATTTTAAGATTTCTATGTATTTCTCATGTCTGTGAGGCAGTAGGCCTAGCCGCCGAGTTTCGGTTCATTTATGAGAGAGCTCACGCGCAAGAGATCGCATCGGCGCTTCCACGTCCTGCTGCTGATTATATGTCTGCTATATTTGCTTCTTATTTATTAATTCCAGGCAATTAGTTAATGAAACAGTGATTAAAATTAAGATACAATTTATACAAAATGAATTTTTAAGTTAAAGAAAGGCTTTCTACAAAACAAAACTTAATAAAGTGGTCAAAATCATGTCTGACCCATCTTCAATGCGAATGTATCTGAGAATAATCTTAAATAAGGAAATCTATACAGTGATTAGTTCATGCCAAATTACTGCTTGATGAAAATTTGACTATTTAAAATTGTGCTCGTTTTTTTTCTTCGGATGTAGGTGACAATATTTAAAGTCTGTCTATCAAAAGCGACTTCTGATGTGTGCGCCAAAGTCTGTCGGGGGGGGGGGGACTTCTCTGATCCAATGTAATGTATTTAATGCAGTTTACCGCTATACCGCGGTAATATCTTGCTTTTCAACCGCGGTTAGAAAAAATCCATACCGCCCCAGCCCTAGCTTACACACATTTGCATCACTATGATCAATGACTGAGTCCGTCAAAAGATTAAAGTCTCCTCCCAATATTATATTATGAGGTGTGCCAGCGGCTTGCAACATCCCTTCAAGATCTATAAAAAAAAGCCCTGATCACCAATGTTTGGCTAATATATTTTAGCCAAAATAAGACTTTGTCCCTGAATTTCAGTTAAAACAATAATGACTCTTCCTCATTTATCTTTACTCTGTTTGAGACATTTGAATTGTAGATATTTACTTATCAGTGTAATGACTCCCCTGCTCTTACTTGAGCCAGCACTAAATTTCCACCTCATAGCGGCCTACTCAGGGGTGTCAGCTTGAGCACATAGGTGTCTTTTAATGTCTCCAGAGACAGACAAAACACATTAACTAATATCTATTAGAATGAGAAATAGAGGCATGTTATTTTAGATTACCAACATCACGTGAACAATTATAGTCAATTAAAAATCGATTGAAATCACATCTCGCGTGGTTGACGGGATAGTAAATGGCAGGCCTAAATTAGCAGTGTGACGAGGAGGAGGGGGGCGTGACCGGGCTGTGAGTGCGTGCGCCTGGTGTTGAGTGGCCAAATCGGCTGCGAGGGATCTCTGATGGCGCGTCTTCCTCCTGTCCCGTGTTTCGTTACCAGTGTGGCAGACAAGCCTCTTGCTCATTGGGAAAGAAGAAAGCGGGAACTGGACAAACACTTAACAAGACTATAATAATAACTTAAAACACTGCACTGCAGCATAATAACATGATGACACACACACAGCTCCATGTGCGTCTCGCTCTCTCTCTCTCCCACTAATTGGGCCACTCAACACCAGGCATGCACACTCACAGCCCGGCCACACCGTCCTCCTTGTCACAAGCAGTTTATTTGGCCCCTTTTGCTTCAAGAAAAGTTTGAGGCTGACTCCAGAATCGCATACGGTCATACTACTCTAACTATTTCTGACTTTAAATGGCAATTCTGAACTCAGCCCAAGTGTGTTCACTCAGGCAGCTCTGAAGTTCATGTATGAAGAATATGAAGTTCTTGAGATGCACTCTAATGGTGGAAAGTTGTTCTTACATTTTCAACAAAGGCAGTTACGCCTGTAAATCTACCTCAGAAACGTACTTTATGAGATTTTTGCAACACCAGTGCACCACATAGTTTGACAGGTTAGGACACACATTGAAAATAGGAAAAAACAATCAAGTCTCAATATTATGAAAATGTAGGGTTCCTAAATGTGGTCTAAATCAGTGGTTTTCAAACTTTTCAAATGCCAAGGACAATCAATATCATGATACCCTTGCATGGGGCCCCATTCCTCAAATATAAAGTCAGGTTTATATTTTCATGTATAAAGACCCAATTTTATTGTGTGAGAAAATAACATGAAATTCATCCAAAGATAACATGCTAGTGCAATTAAACAATTAGCCATAAATAGTTTTTTGTATTAAGTTTATACTGTATATTTTTTCTTATTTCATCTTTTAATGTTTGTAACGTGAAGAGAAACATTTTTAAATAAATTGTAAATGTATTTGTATAGACCTTTTGTTCACAATTAATAGTTTTGTTCCAAAGGAGCTTTATAAAGAATATGGCCTTACAACCCCACAAACCCCATTGATCAAGCTAAAGGTTCAAGACATATTATTCATCACAAACCTACAGATTATTTATACATTTCTTAGTTACAAATTATATATTAAATAACCATGATAAATCTCATGATTTCCAACAATTTTTCCACTGACCCTTAGCACCCCCTTGCGAACCCCTTGGTATCCCCAGGTCCAAGATTGCTCTGTGGAAAAAAGCTACATCAAAACATCTCAACCAGTGACCCACAATAGCATTATCTGTTTTAGTGATAATATAATTCTCAGTAATCGTGTCATTTAGATGCAACATAAATATGATGCATTCCAGATGCTGAATTAAACTGCAAACCGAGGTCTCAGTTTTTTGTTTTTTTAAGCGAGTGATTATTTGCACTAGGTGTAAATAGCACCTGCCACACAGCAAGGCTATTTGCACTCCAATAGTCTGGTGGAAACGAAGAAATACAGCACCCGTACTGTCACTGCTGTGGGGTGTAATGATGAGCTGTTTTTGTGTGGTTCATGTTCGAGTCTGCCTTTGGTCCCAGTTTTTCCAATCCTGTTTCCGGTGTCCACTCTTAGTATTTCCTTTAATACTACTTACTGTATAATAATACATGAAAAATCAATATAAAGTTGGACTTTCTTGCAGCGATTTGGTCTCGGTAATTTGAAAGGTTTGATCCAGGCAAGGAAAATTACTTTTGGGTGGGCATCAATATAAATGGATTCCTTAACAACAGAGATGCAGCGGATTCACACTTTCAGAAATCAGAATTGATGCATTTTTTAACTACTTTATAAATATATATTTGAAGTCAAATAATGACCTCTAATATTCTGGGTGGGCCCAGGCCCACACCAGCCAACCCTTGGCTACTCACTGGATCCAGGTAAAATTAAACATGGTTTTACTATAGCAGAATTGTAGTAACCATGCTTTTTGGCCATAGTTGTAATGCAATTAACCATAACGTTACTAATTTTTGTAGGATAGGGTTAGTACTAAAACTGTATGTTAGTATTGTATTTAATTAGGGATCAGTTAAGCATCCCTATTAGCATCAATTAGCATCTAACGCTATTTGCACTTAGTGCAAATATGGTTTTTGTTGCTATTTACACTTAACTTTCATATTGCAACTTTATTTATTTTGTATTATTTGTGAAAGGAAGGCTGAAGGACGGTTCGAAATGAAAAAAGGAAAAGAAAAGATAAAAGAAAACCTGCCTAAACTGGTTGGCTGATTTTCCCTGATCACACAGCCTGATTGGTTGATTTGGCCACTGTCAGACCAGCTTAAACCAGACCAGCTTAAACCAGCTTTTTTTTTTTTTTTTTCCCCAGCAGGGAGAGCCAACATACACTGATTGAAAAAGAGAAAGAAAACAGTTTATCATAGAAAAGTAAAAAAAAATTAAGCAACTTAAATTTCAGCAAATAATTAAACATTTTGAAAACACACTTGAACACACTCTCTGCTCATGACATGACTGTAAACGGGTCACAAGAACGCCTCTTCTCTATAAAAGCACAAGACACACTTCATTTTTAAAAGCTGAGAGGTACTTGTCCCAGTAAATAATTGTTAGACGACTCTAAAGATGTCTCACCAGAAATGGATTTCGGTCTGATATGCTCCTCTCCATTGATCTGCCCAGATCTTCTCCTCAGCGCGATGCGTCTGAACTCCTCCACATCATACGCATTTTTGACGTTTCTCTTAACCTTCTCACACATTTCAGAAAGTCAATATTTAGGCTACTCTTCCAAACACGTATCTAATAATATATAAATATATATATATATTTTGCAATCGTCAGTTAAACTGTTGATTGAACTGTTGTTGCGCCCCCTTGTTACGTTTGCCGCAAAAGCGCGCAGCAGACGACAGTTTACGCAATCATAATATAACTCCGCCCCTTTGAAAGAAACGGTTAAAGGGTTCAATCAGAGAGTGTGTAGCAGAGATGGGCCACTTCTGTTAAATTGAATGGGAAAATTTGGAACGCTCAACCAAGAAGCTCTGAGCGCCCAACGGTCAACGGATGTACAAATAAATTCCCGCCTTACAGGTAAAAGAGCCAATCACCTTTTAGATACATTCATCACCTGCATATCAAGTCTAGAACGCGCATGCGCATTAGCTATACCGAGAAATTTCATTTTCTTTAGTGTAATATGTGGTAAAGTATCACAATTTATGATTCCAGAATTGGCAGATTTTATTGCTGATTTGAAATAAGTTATTTGATCATAATGTTGACCAACCGTTTTTCAAATTTCGGTCTTTACCCATTCAAGTCAATAGGAGCTGCACTGGCATGATTGGAAATAGCCTCCCGAGAGCATTTAAAAGATGGCCGACAGTGGACTGACTTGTTGGAAAGAATTTGATTTTATACAAGTTGATCTCAGTCGCATTTGTGGCATAATGTTGATTGCCACAAAAAAATATTTTTTTATTTAAAAATAATTTGAATAAAAAAATAAAAAATAAAATGTGGGTTGCAGCACGGTACTTTCAATGGAAGTGAATGGGGCCAATCAGTCAACATTAAAATACTCACTTTTTCAAAAGTATAGCCACAAAATGTTAACCGTATACGTGTTATAGCTATATAACCGTATCATATCCATTTTTAAAACATTTTTTGCCATGACAACCTAACTTTAAACCCTAAAACGATGATTTAAACAACTTTAAAGCTCTTATAATTACAGCTCATGATATTGAAGTCCTCGGCATTGAAAAGTTTTAAATGAATAAGCGTTTTTGTAAAATTATAAGCTTCAGATTTCTGCCTTTAAACCCTCAAAAATTGGCCCCATTCACTTCCATTATAAGTGCCTCATTGTACCTTGATTTATTTATTTCTAAATACATTTTTGTGGTCTATTGCGCTTAACTTGTATTGAACCTGGAATATTCCTTTAAATAAACCTTGTACAAACAATGGTGCTTATCTGCCTGTAGAATCAAGTCTGCAAGAGAGCGCTAAACTCTCAAAAGTCATGACACCGACTGGTTTCATTTTGGTTTTATTAAATTAATTTATTTATATGCTCATTAAACTCCGTAATAGAGAATTAGCCTACATTATGCTTTATTGCTGTTCACAAAGAAGACTCCACCTGTATTTCAATGGTTCAGTGATAAATTCAGTTTTCAATTTTGTCATTTTTATATTATGAATTAAGCTAACAGAGTGCGGTGCCATACACAAATGGTCAAGAATGCAAAATTGACATTAAAACAAAAGCAATACACCCCAGGGTAGGTATACTTTGGATGAATTCACTGTTGAATGGATGGATCTGTACACTAGAGCACGACTGGTCCATTCCCAAAGGATTGTCCACACTTTTACTATCAGTCCAGTGTGTTTGGAACAGCAGGTTAAGACATTAGAGTTTAGGGAAGTTGAGATTAACATTCAACCAACTACCGACAGCACTTGAATGCTCTGGTCTGAGTTTGTGTTTGTGCTTGCAGCTGAGATAACTGCTGGGATCAATGGTAGAGTATAGCAAGAGTGATATTCATGCATGCAACATTCCTGTCAGGTGAAAGACGTGTATATTCATCAGCAACACATTTACAGAGAGGTAGTTTATGGTATTCAATGGATATAATCTGCAGGGTTTTGACAGAAAGGCTTAGAATAGGATAAATAATCAAGATTACTTCATCTTGGATGGTCTTTTCATTTACATGTGCAGTCTTCAATCGTTTCCCAACTCTGTTTAACTGGTGTTTAAAGGCTTTGGTACATTTAGCCCACAGGTTTTTAAGAAATGGGCTGGGTTTAATCCAAGTTAAGCTCTATCAACAGAACCGAAATGGCATTTATAGTAATGCACTTACAATGGAAGTCTATGGGGCAAGACGTTCCAGAGGGTTTCAAGTCTTTGTTATTGAGCTGTAAAGTTGTCTAAATCATCTTTCAGTGGTGGAACTACTTTTCAAGGAGGATGAACATGCAACTAATATAATTCCCTTTCTATAATCAAACAGTCCCTTTTAAATATGGCACACTTGGTAAGTGGTTTTACCACACAAGTCTTAAGTTAACATGTAAAATCTAGTCTAGTGGCAATACTTTCGAAACGGTGTGTTTTTAACATTTATCCTGGTGCAATGTTTGCCCCATAGACTTCCATTCTAAGTGTTGGCTATAGCTGTAAATGCATTTTTATTTATTTTTTACAAACTGATGAAGGAATTATCAATTATTTGGTTGTAATTGACAGCATGTCACAAATATTGTTGCAAGGGCTTGACTTGCATTAAAACAAGAACGTTCCTTTAACATTGTATTTAATAAAAGTGCATTCTCTACAAATTCATTAATCTATTTAATTATTACTAGTATCAGTATTTGTAAGTTTTTATCTTTGCTAAAAACATCCCCATGCTCTACTATTAATTTCACCAAACATTTTCTATAACACCGCATCAATGATTGTAAGATATCACATTCAGCTGACAAAACTGTGAAACATCAACTCTTTCAGTAGTGTGTAAAGAAGTGTCAAAGGCAAAAAGCTGCTGGACAATGACACAAATCAAACACCTATGAAGTAATCATGATGTCAGAGTGTCATGTGATCACACGTGCATACTGGGCCTCTTTGGCTTGTGTCCTTCTCCCCACATCATGGCGTGTGTACAGCTCACAGTGCTCTGTGAGTATCGCTTTCGCCTCAGTGTCAGGGCGGCGCTGCGGTTGGTACGGTAAGGCAGTGTGAGACACTCCTGATGTGTAAAATCCAAGCATTGCCTCTGATATGGAGTCGGGGAGGAAGGAACCTCATTACAATCCACCTGCACCAAATTATGTTGAGAGAGAGAGAGAGAGAGAGAAAGGAGAGAGAGAAAGAGAGAGAGAGAGAGAGAGAGAGAGAGAGAGAGATGATTTAATATACTTAACATGAACCGTTTCACACTTGGTTTTCACAAACTAAATGAGATGCAAATACATAAAAAAAAATAAAAATGTAGTCCCCTTTTCCCAAATGCCCAAATCCCAATGCGCTCTAAGTCCTCGTGGTGGCATAGTGACTCACCTCAATCCGGGTGGCAGAGGACGAATCTCAGTTGCCTCCACGTCTGAGACCGTCAATCCACACATCTTATCACGTGGCTCGTTACCATAGCGCGTTACCGTGGAGACATAGCGCGTGTGGAGGCTTCACGCAATTCTCCGCGGCATCCACGCACAACTCGCCACGTGCCCCACCGAGAGCGAGAACCACATTATAGGGACCATGAGGAGGTTACCCCATGTGACTCCAACCACCCTACCAACCGGGCCAATTTGGTTGCTTAGGAGACCTGGCTGGAGTCACTCAGCACGCCCTGGATTCGAACTTGCAACTCCAGGAGTGGTAGTCAGCGTCTTTACTCGCTGAGCTATACACGGGAACCAGGAAGAGGCACTGTTAAAAATGATTTCCCATTTTTTTTTAATTCATAATGAACCGGTTTACAGACAACATGAAACAGCGTGAACCATGTACATGTTTTCTATCATGGTATAAATATTGGGGGGCTTGTTTTTGATTATTGGGTGGGGGCTACCTCCTCCCATCCCCCTGGAATCCACGCCCTTGAATAATATACACGCCTGGAAATTTACACAATTTGTGTATATATATATATATATATATATATATATATATATATATATATATATATATATATATATATATATATAAATACTTTCTATAGTGTTTTATGAGGAAATCAATTTTAAGGAAAACTTTCTAGATGTTTATTATGGGCTGCTAGTTACAAACCCCATGGGCAGTGTTTTGCTTTCAGAATAAAGTTCACTTAATTTTGTCATATTTCTCTGAAAACTAGACTTAACTAGTAAATGTACATGTTGGTTTAAGGATATATTGATATTTGTACTGGACAATAATACAAAAATAATAATAAACACTACAGTGTTTGGACACACTTACTTTATGTTTAAATGGAAAGATTATGCTTTTTGTTAAAAAGGTTGTATTTATTTACTTTTTGCATGAGGATTGGATGAGTTGGAGTGGATAGTGAAGGAAATGGGGACTTTTATTTTTTTAAATATTGTGTTCCTTGGGAATCAAACCTCTTTGACATTGCTGTTGCTTCAAGAGCTTGTCATTTAGCAAATGCTTTAAACCAAAGCAACATTTAAATAATGATAATTCAGGGTGGGATGAGGACAGGATTTAATCCATTTGGGATTTGATTGGATTGTGAAAAGTTTTCATGTTATTGGAAGATAATTTTATATGTTTTTGATGCATTGGCTTTCTTCAAAATACTATGCACTGTTGAAATGTGCAATATACACTAAATGGGGTCAATTATATTTCATGTTGTCTTTAATCCAGGTACACAAAATGTTACTTCGCTTAACCTTTGGATGGTTTTAACAATGAAGTCCTTACTTTGACCATGCTGGGTCAAACTGATCCATTTTTTTTAAACTTTAATTTCAAAAGCTTATAATAAAGGCTTTGTTTGCTCTATCTCTTTGAACTTAGATCATTCTACTAGCTGGCAGCAAACACTGAAACATTTGATGCATATTGTAACAAAATAATCTAATAACTTTACATTTTTTTTCTACATTTTTCAAACAGGTATTTACTTGTTTATTATATCTCATTTGAACATGCAAAAATTTGAATGAAATCTGAATTAACAGCAAAAATGTTTTGAACAAATTAACATGTGTGTCTGTTGTCAATGAGTGTGTGTGTGTGTGTGTGTGTGGATGTAGTTATATATGTATGTATGTATGTCTTTGTGTGTGTGCAATTATGAATATGAGTGTACATGTACATAACATACAAGCTTTCTTGTAAGTTTTTATATGAACCGCGTCAAATTGACCCAAAGGTACAAATTAGGCACTTTTTTATAGCTTTGTTTATAACTACATGTCATTAAAAAAATAACATTGCCAGGTTCAGTTTTACATTAAACTTAAGTTGATGTAAATCAGTGTTAAATGTTTAAATGGGTCAAATTGACCTGTGAGTCCATCTAAGGGTTAAAATGCTTGATATTGAAATTAGCACAATAACAAATATAATAGCTAATAATGAAAGAGCTATAAATAAAAGGATTACCTGTGGGCTAAAGGGGCCCGGCGTATTTACTTTTTTGTAGAGTTGTGGCAATGTTGCAGGAGGCTGCTGACTATCTAGAAGAGACCGAGAAGTTAGTCCTCTCAACGCTAGGGGGCAGTACTTACCTTTGGTTGCGTCCCAATTCAGATATTTAGGATATACAATGCACAAAGTATGTACTGCATACAGCTTTCACTTACCTCACTTCAGGGCCACAGCCGAGTTCGAAATGGCACACTATCATGCTACACTACTAGTTCTGCAATAGATAGATATGGTAGAAATAGTATGGGTAGTATGCCACTCTGAACTCAGCACAATAACAACACAGTATGCATTGTGTCACAAAAGCTGAACAAAATGATATTGTCCTAGAAAATCTAGTTAAAACTGGTAGCTGTGTTTTGGAATATGGTCCATGCTAACTTAAATGGTTGATGAGCCATTAAACTTGTAGGGTGAACTTCTGATGCCCTCACACTGGTTGAATGGTGTAACAATAGAACCTATTACCCACCCTAAAGTTTAAGATCTCATCCTAGTCCTGGCCCTAGTAGTAGCTGTGGAACACTACCAGCTGGTGGGGGCCTGGCTGAGCTTCTTGATAACGGGCCCTTCTGCTAAAACCACATCATACATGCTTAAGGTGGTGAAGCTGGTCTTTGTAATGTGGCAGCTGGTTTGTTGCTGGTCCAAGATGGTCTACAAGCTCTGCAAGGTCCCCACCAGTCAGTTTTCCAGCTTGTCAAACACATAAACCAGCTTGGACGAGCTAGAAAAATGTTTAGTGCAGACTTTGCTGAGCATGTAGACCATCTTGGACCAGCAACAAACCAGCTGCCACATTCCAAAGACAAGCTGCACCACCTTAAGCTTGTATGATGTGTTTTTTGCAGAAGGGCCCTTTACCAAGATGCTCTAAATGCTCAGCCAGGCCCCCACCAGCTGGTAGTGTTCCACAGCTACTACTAGGGCCAGGGCTAGCACGAGATCTTAAACTTTAGGTTGGGCAATAAGTTCCTTTGTTACACCATTCAACCAGTGTGGGGGCATCAGAAGTTTACCCCCCAGCCCCTCCTTAGATAGGACATGGTTTCTGGGGGCAATGTCCCCCTAGCTCCCTCCACTCCCTTAGACCCTGTCATGGTTTATGGTGGTCAGTGTCCCCTTAGTCCACCTTTATGTCACCATGGTTTCTGGGGGAAATGCTCCCTAGTCCCTGGCTTCTGGGGGTAATGTCCCCCTAGCTCCCTCCATACCCTTAGACCCGGTCATGGTTTCTGGTGGTCAATGTCCCATTAGTTCCCCTTTACTTCACCATGGTTTATGGGGGCAATGCCATCCCTAGTCCCCCCTAAGACTTTGCAATGGTTTCTGGGGCAATGTCCCCTTAGTCCCCCTTAAGACCTGGCCATGGTTTCTGGGGGCAATGTTCCCCTATCTCCCTCCATCCCCTTAGACCCAGTCATGGTTTTTGGTGGTCAGTGTCCCCTTAGTCCCCCTTTATGTCACCATGGTTTCTGGGGGCAATGCCCCCTAGTTCCCCTTAAGACCTGGCCATGGTTTCTGGGGGCAGTGTCCCCCTATCTCCCTCCATCCCCTTAGACCCAGTCATGGTTTTTGGTGGTCAATGTCCCCTTAGTCCCCCTTTATGTCATCATGGTTTCTGGGGGCAATGACCCCTAATTCCTCTTAAGACCTGGCCATGGTTTCTGGGGGCAATGTCCCCCTAGCTCCCTCCACCCCCTTAGACCCGGTCATGGTTTCTGGTGGTCAATGTCCCCTTAGTCCCCCTTTTCTTCGCCATGGTTTCTGGGCGCAATGCCCCCCTAGTCCCCCCTAAGACCTGGCCATGGTTTCTGCGGGCAATGTCCCCCTATCTCCCTCAATCCCCTTAGACCCAGTCATGGTTTCTGGTGGTCAATGTCCCCTCAGTCCCCATTTATGTCACCATGGTTTCTGGGGCCAATGTCCCCCTAGCTCCCTCCACCCCCTTAGACCCGGTCATGGTTTCTGGTGGTCAATGTCCCCTTAGTCCCCCTTTACTTCACCATGGTTTCTGGGGGCAATGCCCCTCCTAGTCCCCCATAAGACCTGGCCATGATTTCTGGGGGCAATGTCCCCCTAGCTCCCTCCACCCCCTTAGACCCGGTCATGGTTTCTGGTGGTCATTGTCCCCTTAGTCCCCCTTTTCTTCGCCATGGTTTCTGGGGGCAATGCCCCCCCCATGTCCCCCCTATGACCTGGCCATGGTTTCTGGGGGCAATGTCCCCCAAGCTCCCTCATCCCCTTAGACCAGGTTATGGTTTCTAATTGTCAATGTCCCCTTAATCCCCCTTTATGTCGCCATGGTTTCTAGGGGCAATGACCCCCACCCAGCCCTCCCTAAGACCTAGCCATGGTTTATGGGGGGGCAATATCCCTCCTTGGCCCCCCTTAGACCCGGACATGGCTACTACCGTAAAATGCTATATATTTGGATGTTTTAGCAGATTGTTTTATAATGTTGTTAAGAACCTTGAATGTAATTAGCAGTGCAAATTAAAGTAGATATACAAAGAAATATTCCACAAATCCTTTCATGGACCTGAAACTTTGCGACCTCCTGAAGTAATGAGGACATAGAACCAATAAATGCATTTCATTTATACCTGTTATTTACAGCATATTTGAAGAATATTCAATGCGTTACTGTTCATTTAACAACAGACATATACAGTGGTTTCCTGTACCCCATGTACTGTATACGCATGCAGCAGACATGGACATTCAGTGATAACAGAATAACAAAATTGTGTTGCATTTACACAAAGTGTCTGGTTTTTTTTTAACAGTAACAGTAGAAAACACATTCATCTAGTGCAGATGCATCAAAGCATGACGCATCAACTTCACAGTGAGAATGAGGAAAAAATCAAAGAGGAAGTGATGCGGAAAGGAAGCGGGAAGCATTTGACAGGTTCTTTGAAACTGGACGTCAGTTGCCTCAGGGTGCCACAGAGAGGAGGTTACACAAGGTTTCCTGTCCTGTGTTAAAAAACATATGTAATCTGTTACTAAGCATCCCTAAACCCTCAGATATCAGATCAAATTAATCAAAAACCTTTCCGTACAAACCAGAACAAATGGAAGTCAACCTTTTATCGGTTCCAGATTCAACTTCAAATAAAAACGTGAGCAATTCTCAAAGCAAAATGAAAAAACTGCATATGTGCACATTTGAAAACCTTGCATCTTAGACGACTGTGGTACAAATTAAGCAAGAAAATTGAAAAATGGATGCTTTGCATAGCTTTCTATAGAGAGCCACCTACTGTATAGTTTGACTGTTGGAGCTATAAACCACAAACAGACAGCTAAACTAAATACAGAGGCCTGTGTGAGCATTAATGGATTTTATTGAGAAAAATGTATTTGAAATTTTACAACAGTTACTGTCCACTAATTTGACTGGACAAGCAGTGGTTCAAGGGTGCTGACAACTCTCATAATAGCACTGGAACATTTCACTTCTTGAATCACTTTGTTTGTCTGTTTGTCACACAGAGTTCCAGTTTTCTTGTTTGCAACATTGTAACTGGGCTATTTCCATTGCTGAAGCAAAAGTAAATAAAATAGCTGGCCCTATTGTGTATAAAATGTCAGTCGATTTTAACGCATTGTTAGTAGGACTGTCGAATAAAAACAATGCCACTCTCGTTGGTATGCTGAAATACAGTACAACTTCTGCTCATGTGACATTGCTTTAATGTATTTAATAGAAATCAGCTTAAAATGGCATGCAGGGAAATGATGGTATGTCTGTGGTTAAGGGGTCCACACCTGTCAAATGATTCGGGCTTCAAGCATGTTTGTGTTGGGTTTTGTAGAAATGTGATATGGCACTAGAAGGCCCGTCAGTGCCTTTGGTGCAGAAGAATCGATGTGTAATGGGAGGACACAGACGTCTCTCTCAAAATACAGATATATTTGGAAAGAAAAAACATTTAACAGAGGAACTAAAGATGCCAAAGATGTACGGGGTCCATGCATATCCCTCATTAAGTGCTGTGTTTTGACATTTCTTGCCCAATTTGTCAGCATTTAGCTGCAAGTTCTGAAATATGGTAATTTGCCAAAATATGAACAAGAAACAAAAATAATAAAACAGGTAGAGTGTATAAAAATGCCAATGCAAAGGGTAGCATGCCAACACAAATTGAGGAGCAAGTTGTCTTTAAAAGAACACTGAACAACAGTCACGTCTAGTGATATACAAGCACTGTGCGTTTTAGAAAAAACAAATATTGTAAATCACTGCTTAAGATGTCACATGACTAATATGTGCTATAAATGGTACATGTTATTGTCCCCAAAGTATTTGGCTTAGACCACTGTTATGAGACCCTTAACGATGAATGATATTCCCTGAGAATATTTTATAGTCATCTAGACATTTGCATCACATTTCCAACATTGATATACATTCAATGCAACATTGCTAGCACTTTCCTGTAAGCATTCATAACATTCATGAGTTCTCGGTTTTACCTTACATCTGACTCCGGATCAGTCTAATCTCTACTGTAAAGTTAAAATGACGTCACTAGAGTAGTTCACAACAGTTTTTGCACATTCACCATTACATGGGCATTGTGCCCAGCACTATACACTAGTACAACATAAACTATGACATAACCAACTGTCTCACACTTTAGGCTATGTTCAGAGTGGAATACTGCATATTGCATACTGTATGTAAGATGTATGTAACACAATATGCAGTATGCAACTCTAAGTAGTACTCTAGTTGTCACATGGCCTCATCACCATTGCATATAAGTCTGATCAAATAATGAGTCAAAATAGAGATATTAAAGGAATTTTATGAACAATACAAGCAAAGCTTAATCAACAGCATTTATGGCATAATGCTGATTATCACAAAAATGTATTTAACCTTGTCCCTTCTTTAGAAAATAAATAAAAGAAGCTAAATCTGGGTTGCTAAGAGGCACTGTGGCAGCGGGGGCGTGGTCAAGCGCCCGTCCGGGAGAGGAAAGCGGTAAGGGCGCTTACATCTGAGCTAAATTATGCCTAACACCTGTCTCTAATTCCAGTGAGCACGAGGAGAGCGGCATAAAAGCAGAGACAGAGCCTCCAGTCGGGAGGAGACGACAAGCCAACTCAGTGCGCTTGTGTTACATTGTGCGTTGTAAATAAAGAGAATTTAAAGCTTACCTTGTGCTGAACACCTGTTTCCTGTCCTCCTTCCTGTGGGAAGTGTTACACTGGTGCCAAAACCCGGGATTTGTTCATCCAAGTATGGAGATGGGTCGCCCCGTAGAGTCCTCCCAGCTGGCGGAGGTCCTCCAGTCCCTCGCGACACTACACCAGAGCCACCAACAATCACTGCTTGAGCTCCGGCAGGACCAGGATCGCCGTTTTTTTGAGATCATGCGGGCTCAGGCAGAGGACCGGCATGCCATCCGGAGCCTCCTCAGCCAGGAGGCCGCGCCGGCCACAGCCGCGACCCCGGACACCCGCTCCACGCTGCCCCCCCTCACGTTACAGAAGATGGGGGTAGCAGACGATCCTGAGGCCTTTCTGGATTTGTTTGAGCGAACGGCAGAAATCTGGGGCTGGCCGCATGAACAATGGGCAGCCCGCCTAGTTCCTCTCCTGTCCGGGGAAGCTCAACTCGCGGCTCAACAACTGCCGGCAACTAACCTCCTGGCCTATACAGACCTAAGAAGAGCCATTTTGCAACGGGTCGGTCGGAGCCCGGAGGAGAATCGTCAGCTCTTCCGGGGCATGAAGTTGGGAAAGTCCGATCGCCCGTTCGCGATTTGCCCAACGGCTCCGGGACGCCTGTCGGAGGTGGCTGCTCGCTGGGGACCGCGACGCCGAGGGTGTTATCGATCAGGTGGTACTGGAGCAATTTAGTCAACGGCTGCCCCGAAAACGGCGGAGTGGGTCCAGTGCCACCGCCCGGCGTCGCTGGAGGAAGCCGTTAGTCTCGCAGAGGACCATCTGGCGGCGATCCCGAGGGCGGACGAGCCCTCTTCTTCGTCTCTCTCTCTCTCCCCTTCCCTTGTGTCTGCCCCTGCCCTCGCCCCCTCCCCTTTGTTCTCTTCTTCTGTCCTCTCCCCAGGGCCCGTTCCTGCCCCGCGCAGGCATGGAGGGTTCCAGAGACCAGCTTCCCGGCCTTGGGAGAATGTACCCTCCCATTCCCCGTCTTTCAGCCGCTCTCCTCCTCAGGTGCTCGGAATGACGAGGGAAGGGGCGAGGTGGCCGCCCCTCCTCTCAGGGAATTCCCTGAGGGGGACTTCCCTCTAGAGCAGTCGCGGGACGAAACCCTTAAACATGCTCTTGACCAAGTGAGAGTAATTGATGGTCAACGGCTCCGGCCGGGCATCGCCATTTCATACCCATATTTTGCCATGATTAAAGATCGGTTATATAGAGTGACGCAGGACGCTCAAACAAAGGAGGAAGTAACGCAATTATTGATTCCACGGAGCCGCCGGAAATGGTTTTCCAGGCGGCTCACTATAATCCTATGGCCGGTCACCTAGGGGAACGGAAAACACTTCTCCGCCTAATAGCCCGTTTCTATTGGCCGGGCATTGGCGGTGACGTCCGCAGGTGGTGTGCGGCGTGCCGTGAATGTCAGCTGGTAAACCCACCGGCCACCCCAAAAGCGCCATTGCGCCCTCTACCATTAATCGAGGTCCCCTTCGAAAGAATTGGGATGGACCTCGTCGGGCCATTAGAACGGTCAGCACGCGGACATCGCCGTGTTAGTCCTAGTGGATTATGCGACGCGATATCCGGAAGCAGTGCCTCTGAGCAACATCTCCGCGCGTAGTGTTGCAGGGGCACTCTTCAAGATAATCTCCGGGTGGGGATTCGAAAGAAATCCTCACCGATCAAGGCACGACTTTTATGTCACGTAACACTCGCTGAACTTTACGAGCTCTTGGGCATTAAATCGATTCGCACTAGCGTTTACCATCCGCAGACTGATGGCCTAGTGGAACGATTTAATAAAACGCTCAAGAACATGATTCATGAATTGCGTACCGATGACGCCAGAAATTGGGATAAGTGGCTAGACCCCTGTTGTTTGCAGTACGAGAGGTCCTACAAGCCTCCACAGGGTTCTCCCCGTTTGAGCTGCTGTACGGGCGACGCCCAGCGGTGTCCTTGACGTCATCCATGGCGTGGGAGGAGGGACCTTCTAATAGCAAAAATGAAATTCAGTTAGTTCTCGATCTTAGAGCAAAACTCCACACACTGGGGCGATTAACACAGGAGAATTTGCTCCAAGCTCAAGAACGCCAACGCCGGCTGTATGACAGGGGTGCTCGGCTACAGGAATTTGCACTGGGAGATAAGGTACTCGTGATTACTCCCAACATCGAAGCTCTAAATTACTCGCCAAGTGGCAAGGACCCTTTGAGGTCACCACGACCAGTAGGGGATCTCGATTATGAAGTTAAACGTACCGATAGAGGGGCGACGTCAAATTTATCACCTCAACCTCCTGAAATTATGGAGGAGGAGGCGGCCTCTGTGACGTTGGCCACGGTAGTTCTGGAGAGGGCGGAGCTCGGACCGGAGGTAAACAAAAACTACAATCTTAACACTCCGGTTACTTGTGGAGACCAACTCTCACCGCGGCAACTCACAGAGGTTTCCGAATTACAAAAGGAATTTCGCGGATGTGTTTTCCCTCTACCGGGCCGTACAAACATCATACAGCACCACATCGAGACCGAGCCAGGCGCTGTGGTGCGTTGCCTCTATCGCTTACCCGAACATAAAAAAAAAATAGTACGGGAGGAATTAGATGCGATGCTTGATATGGGCGTAATAGAGGAATCCCACAGTGATTGGTCCAGCCCGGTTGTTCTTGTTCCCAATAGTGATGGGTCTGTTCGGTTCTGTGTGGATTATAGAAAAGTCAACGCGGTGTCTAAATTTGACGCGTACCCAATGCCCCGTGTTGATGACGATCGGTTAGGTACTGCTCGATTTTATTCGACCTTGGATTTAACAAAGGGTTATTGGCAGATCCCCTTGACACCAATGTCCCGTGAGAAAACAGCCTTCACTACGCCGTTTGGATTACACCAATTTGTGACGCTTCCTTTCGGTTTGTTTGGGGCTCCGCCACGCTTCAGCGACTCATGGATCGGATCCTCAGACCGCACACCGCGTACGCCGCTGCCTATTTAGATGATATTATCATTTATAGCAATGATTGGCAGCGGCACATGCAACATCTGAGGGCCGTCCTGAGATCGCTGCGCGGCGGGGCTCACAGCAAACCCTAAGAAGTGCGTGATTGGGCGGTGGAGGTACGGTATCTGGGGTTCCACTTGGGTCATGGCCAGGTGCGTCCCCAAATTGATAAGACCGCGGTGATTGCGACTTGCCCTAGACCTAAGACCAAAAAGGGGGTGAGGCAGTTCCTGGGGCTGGCTGGCTATTATAGAAGGTTTGTGCCTAATTATTCAGACGTCACCAGCCCGCTGACTGACCTCACTAAAAAGGGGCTCCAGATCCGGTCCAATGGTCAGAGCAGTGCCAACAGGCGTTTATGCAGATTAAAGCCGCACTTTGTGGGGGCCGCTTCTTCATGCACCTGATTTCTCTCTCCTTTTATTTTGCAGACGGACGCTTCAGACAAAGGGCTGGGGGCCGTACTCTGCAGGTGGTGGAGGGGAGGAGCCCAGTGCTGTACATTAGCCGGAAGCTCTCTTTGAGGGAGACTAAGTACAGCACCGTGGAGAAGGAGTGTTTGGCCATCAAGTGGGCGGTCCTCACCCTCCGGTATTACCTGCTGGGGCGGGCCTTCACCCTCTGCTCGGATCACGCCCCACTCCAGTGGCTCCACCGCATGAAAGATACTAACGCCCGGATCACCCGTTGGTACCTGGCTCTCCAGCCCTTTAAATTCAAGGTGGTCCACAGACCGGGGTGCAGATGGCTGTCGCCGACTTTCTCTCCAGAAATGGGGGAGTGGTAGGCGGGCCAGATGATGCCCCGCCTGAGTCGGGCGGTGGGGGTATGTGGCAGCGGGGCGTGGTCAAGCGCCCGTCCGGAGAGGAAAGCGGTAAGGGCGCTTACACCTGAGCTAAATTATGCCTAACACCTGTCTCTAATTCCAGTGAGCACGAGGAGAGCGGCATAAAAGCAGAGACAGAGCCTCCAGTCGGGAGGAGACGACAAGCCAACTCAGTGCGCTTGTGTTACATTGTGCATTGTAAATAAAGAGAATTTAAAGCTTACCTTGTGCTGAACACCTGTTTCCTGTCCTCCTTCCTGTGGGAAGTGTTACAGGCACTTATAATGGCAGTGAATAGGGGGCCAATTGGTAAACGATAAAATAATAACTTTTTCAAAATGATTGCCACAAGACATAAACAATATGTGTGTTAACATGTTTTTAATGTGATAAAATCACATCCTAACCTTATCTGTGTAAAGTAATAGCCAATTTTGCCAAACATTGGCCCCCATTCACTTCTATTGTAAGTGCCTCATTGTAACCTTGATTTTATCATTTTACATTTGCATTTAAGTCAAAATTATTTAGTTTTTGGTTTGAACAGACACAAATGCTGTTGATTAAGCTTAACTTGTATTGAACCCAAAATATTACTTAAATTATGTTTCTTTTGGGTCGACTCGAGTGAATTGCAATCCAATATTCTTTGGAGTGTACTCAACGAACCTAAACCAAAACAGACAAAAACCTTGTTGTAACAAATTAACCCCTTCTTAAACTTGGAAGTAATCCTTGAAAATGTGTTGCTGACTCTGTATAAACAATGTAATGACTAATACGCTGTGCATGTTTCAGTGTTAAGTGATTTAAATAGTTTCAAATATCGGCACATGACGTCTATCGTTAGACAGTTTCACATTCAGTCTGATACATGGCAACGACCTGCAACAAAATCTGAATGTGTCAATGTAACGTCCTTTTTAAAATGTCTAAAAGTCCCTCTGATCTGTTCATCTGTAAGTCCGCATGCACCCAAATTCATGTTGGATGCGTGTTTGACAGAACAAAGTGTCCTGAGAAATGATCAACAGTCTCGTCTGAAGAAGGCCGGGTCACTTGTGCTCCGTTAAATCCCTGAGTATATAAAAGCACACCCCAAAACATTCAAACACAGGAAACCAGTGTGTCCTCCTCTCTGCGCAACCCGCCGGGCATCAGTACCGGGGATGCTGCGAGCTGTAGTTTCTGGGATACAGTGGGGTGTAGGTGGATGGTGGGGGCGTGTATCGAGAGGTGGAACGCATCAGGTGACTCGGAAGTGGGCGAGACATGGAGGAGCTCCACGTAGAGCGGCGACTTGCCAAAAGGGGCGAGCGATAGGGCGAGGACGGGGCAGAGCCCGGGGAATAGTGCGACTCGCTTGCATAACGACGGGCCAGAATGGAGGTATGGGTAGGACGGTGGGCATAGTCCACACTGAAAGAGTGCGGCTCCACTACATAAGCCCGGACTCCCATTGTCCACTGGGACAAGCCCTGGCGGTAGGGCATGGTCAGGGGTGTCAAAGAGGATGCAGAGGCGGCAGGGGAAGAGGGGGCCTCCAGCATGGGTGGGCTGTTGGGTGCGGAAGGTTGAGTGGGTGTAAAAGCGGGTATATTCTGGGTGGTAGGCGAGGTGATGGCGGCTGCTGCAGTAAGCACCTCAGTAATTGTCAGAGGGGTGTCGGGAAGGGGCGGGACGTGCGTTCCACTTACTTTGGGCGTGGTGGTCCGCAGTCTGGATGTCTTGCCCACTCGTGTACAGTGAGACTGCTCCTGGTCAACCTCCAGTTCTTCTAGTCTCTGGGTGAGTGCGAGTTTTTGTTGGATGGCCATGCGAAGGAGAGAGTTCAACGTCTTTTTCTCATCTTCTGCTGCCGCAAGCTGTCTCTGCATCTCGTCTAACTGAGTAACATACTCATCACATCTAATAAGAGCGAAAGACAGGAATTAGTATGATAAACATTCACTCAAATGTGCTGCTGGCTCACTAATTGGCAAATTTTTTTAGCCATCTGTCATAACTGATTTTGTTGAAGTTTTCAAAACCCCCATCCTGAAAAATATTGCTTCTGTTGAAGTTGGTGCAGTCAGCATCCTGCTATATTTAGTGGGTTATTTTAGCAGTGTTGGGAAGTAACTGATTTACGACACTACCAACTTAAAGGAACATCCTAGTTCAATACAAGCTAAACCATGGTTAGCCATGTCTCTTTCTTTCAAGAGAATGGAGATTTCTCTTTTGAAGCGCCAAAAACCACAGACAGTCTGCATAAACGTCATCCATACGACTCCAGCGGTTACATTAATGTCTTCTATCATTTAAAAGCGACACGATTGCTTTTAGAGCAAAAAAGATACATATTTAAATACTTTTATTGACCCAAAACCATGCTTCCTTTCTGCAGCGGTACACACATGTGACATAATCGCACTGGCATTTGAAAAACGCGGAAAAACAGCCAGAAGAGCAGCGCTGTTTACAAGTGAGATGGAGGAACGCTGCACAGTAAGTTACATAGGTTGTTTTTGGTTTAGATCTGAATTTATCTGCTTCTTTTCTCACAATGGTGCATTTGTGTGCTCATCCTGGATGTCTCAACCGAGTGGAGAGCGAGAGATTACGTCGGTATCCATAGCAACGCAAATACGTCACACAAGAGACCACTTGGACTCCACCCTCTCCTGAAGCGTTGGATTATAGTTAAAAAGTACTTAAATATTGATATTTTTTCACACCAAATGTAATCGTGTCACTTTAGAAGATATTAATTTAACCGCTGGAGTCTTGTGGATGACATTTATGCAGACTGTCTGTGATTTTTGGAGCTTCAAAGGAGAAATCTCCATTCACTTGCATTTTAAGGACCTACTGAGCTGAGATATTTGTCTATTTTTCTTCAATTGTGTTCTAGTGAAGAATGAAAGTCATACACATATCATGAGTGTATGTAATTTTGGGTGAACTGTACCTTTAATATTAATAATATAAAATGTTCATATCAATTTTGGTGAATGGGTTCCTGCTCAGTAACCTGCGTGGCATATTACATCTTCTTTTCTGTCACAAAATATTTAGTTAAATGTATAAAAGGTGGTGATTTCTAGTTTTGTTGGTTGCATTTAGCGTGCATTAATCTGTTCAAAACTTGAGTGCTGTAACCTAATTCATATTCTCGTTGTTTTGTCCCAGGTAAATAAGATGACACGTCTTATATTTAGTGGTGTATCTTTAGTGATAGATACTCAACTCAAGCTGCTTTATTGTAGTTAGCAACATTTTGGTAGTAGCTTGGACTGGCACTATTATGAGTAGCATGTATCTTGACATAACACAGCTTCAAAGTAGTTTGACACTTGTATAACCTAGTTGTAAACGCCGTCTGTCGGATGCTGTTCTACTGTACGTTTCTCACCGTGTGGCGAACATGGCTCTGAGGGAAGAGAAGGTCGCCGCATCCTCTTTCAAGGCTTTCAACTCGTTCCTCAGCTTCATCATGGTCTCTGTCACCATGGTCTTCTCATTCTCGTATTTACTCTTCAGGTTGGCGAGGGCCCCCTCAGCCGTCTGTGAAAGATTATAGCCAACAGTGTCCAAACAACAAATGATTCTGCCTATAATACGTCAATAAATTACTAGTGACTAAAATAGTATGGACTAGAGATTGATAGTGGACTTTGCCAATACCGATATCTAAGGTGGTGGGAAAGGCCGATAACTGATTCAAAGTTTTATTTTATCTATTTATTGAATGCTAGAAAACTTTTTTAGTATTTTCTTACTATGACGGGCACATACGTAAAAGTAACATGGGCACAAAATGAATAAAATCCCAGATGCTGTTGATTGTGAAACCCAAATCCCAATAATAACCAGACAAAATGAAGATTTGGAGCATTTACGCGGGACTATGAACAAGTCGGAAATACACTTACTTATTTTGGGACTCTTATTTTGAAATGACAGAGACTTGGCTCCGTTATATTCAAGTATTTACCAAATTAAGCTTTTTATAGCATATATATTTACAAGATTAGCGATACTGTACATATACTAGTGTGGGTGGTTTTCCTGTCTTATAAGGTCCCTTCCGCCCGACCTCTCTCACGAACCAGACCGACCAAGGACTCCGGACCGGACTCGTTCGACGGGGCTCGCCGAGACCTTTCCAACGACATCCACCCCGCTTCTCTAGCCCACCGGGGTCCGGAGATAAGACAGGAAAACTCTCTCTACAATAGAAGTCAATGGGCTCTGAAGTGGTCCAACGCCTGTATCTCGGGAACCCGGCGGGCTACGACCTCGGGGCCAGGCTCGTCTCTCTGACCCTCGTGGACTCGGAGTTACGTAACTAGTACTGTGACCAGACATATCAAGATGGAAAGTATGTGCTGCACATACTATGTAGTTGCATTTTCGTTTCATGCCCTCGCTTCAATTTAGATCACTTGGTTTATCTAATGTAAATAACCAAATTTTCATTGAAGTGAGGATAAAATATTGGATGAATATTGATGGCAATTAATTGTTTAATGTCACTTCTAGAGGCCAGTGTTATAATGTTATGTAATCATCCAGCGCTGGTCAAAGAGAATGGAGGAATAAAACTACTGGCAACTATCGTCACCGATTAATCGGTAAAACCGATATATCGGTCGACCTCTTGTATAGGCCACATAAGAAAGAAAAACAGATCAATAACAAATGAGGGTGTTTCTGAAAACAATGCAACCTACTGTTCTTTGTGAGGCTGATTTAAATGTTTTCACCTCAAAGACCGCAGTTAAGATGGTTACTCCGCGTTCAGCATGTATTATAGTTGTATCTATGCTGTACATATCATGTTGATTTTGATGTATGCAAGATATTTACCAGGTAATTGTTCTGGTATAGAAGGCCATAATGGTAAAATATCTTCTTGAATTAATAATCAAACAGTATTGAACTTCATTCACTGAACTGACACAAGCAACATAAAGGATCGCCATTGAGGTAACTTACAGCTGCTACAGTGTGTATGGCACATAATAACGGCGGTAGTAATTGCATTGCTGCCCAAATAGCACAGCACTTTCTCTCTGGTATGGGATCTATAAATCGTAGCGTCCATTAATCATCAGAGGACTGGAGAGGTCATACAACATGCTTTCTATCACACTGCTGGCAACAAGGCGAGAGAAAGGATCCAACATACAGAACTGTCACTTTGAATGAAAGTGCATTACTCTCACTAGCTCTACATAAAGATGTTTGCGTCAGACGGCACGCCATTGGTCTGCACCTCGATCCGTACACTATCTGATGCATACTGCTCGCAAAAATGGCAAAAGCTGGCTGGTTTCAATCTGGCTGGAATACTGTCATTTTTATTTTACTTTGATACAATGAGTGCTTTTGAGGAGAAAGTAATCACTAGAAAGTTTGGCACTTTCAAGGCATAAAATCTTTGAAAAATACTCAAAGTTTCCATTTGAGGCACTTAGCAACACGCAAACTAGATATATGCATAATCAAAAGCTCTGACCACAAAATGTATCTTTGGTATTTTCTGTAAAGCCATTCACAGGCCATATTGTGTTATCAACTATTACAGAGAGACCCGCCTCTAAACGGCAAACAAACATGGTTTCTTCAACTTTGGTCACATTTAGCCCTATGAATTTCTAAAAACTCGAACTAGTTTGTTTAATTTGTCTGTATGCACATGCACCATGTAAGATGTCATTTTTGCACATTTTTCTGAACGTCTGAAATTCCCACCACAGTGTCATTTTTATCACATCTCAAATTCTGTATTGTAATGGAAATGACATTTTTAAAGCTTTTGAGAGTTAATCATAGCTAACATTTTATTAGGGCTGGGATTTACCGGATTACAGATTACCCAATTCGATTTGATATCAAATCATGTGGATATATTTCAGTTATAATGTCTTTTTTGCTTGCGTATGAAATCAATTATTTTCCAGCTAAGCTGTTAATTATACAGAGGAGCTTCTAACAAGGTACATTATGAAAATATTCATTTTACTAAATATATTTAATACATTTTTCATTATTTTGGTCACATTTTGGCTTTGAACAATAAACAAATCCATGCATTTAATCAATAAATAAATTTTTTTTTACATGTATATTATTAATTACATTGTTAAGTATTACATTGATTTGTTGAACACGTGCTAAAACCGGTCTCTTTAACAAGACTCAAACGGCTTTATCTCATCTGTACTATGCATAAAGAGAAAGGTTATTAAAAGAGACATTATTCAATGGCAAATGGGTCATTTATTCTCCACCACTATACTACAAAATTACCGATGAGTGAAATATGAACATTTACCAGCCAGTTGCCAAATAAATACCATACATTTTAGCCACATAACGTGAAATTTGTTTGCGAATACGAGTGATAAATGGCATTTAAAAATACCAAAAATAAGTTAATGTGATCTTCAGATTACAAAAAGAAAAAAGTTGAAATCTGTTTGTTTTCATATAAAATCAACCCCTGGGACAGGAAACTGCCTGGAGTTGAAGAAACACCTGTCTAAGTGAGTGGTTCCTGGCCAGAATAAGCTGCAAAGTGGACCAGACTTCATTTCGATTGTTAAAACTCTGGTTACACGAGACAAGGTGAAAGATAGCGACGCTGTGGAAACTACGCTGTGGTTTTAACAAGAAGAGTAACATCTAAAAGTCAACGGTAATGACAAAGAATCTCACTCAATGTAAAGACTCCCATGGTTACGCTCCAACAGTTCATGATGGTGATCAATGGGATGCTGGGTAATAAATAGAGCTTATTAGCTTACCTGCTTGTTGGCTTTGAGTAAAAGACGCAATGTTGCGATCTGCTCTCTCTTGGTGCTCAGGAGGGATTTGAGTTTAAGAATTTCCTCCATACAGGCCTCCTTGTCCTTGTCCATCAATGGAGCGAGCTCACTAGCTGCCGCTCTCTGGCGGGATAGCTGTAGCGAACGGTCCACTGCCTTCTGGAGATGATTGATCTGATCCCGAATGATGGCGTTGAGGTGGTATATGTTGGTAGGCTCGCGGCGCAGGTCAGAACCCGTGGACGACTCGGGTGCTGGGGATGAAGATGACGATGAGGAAGAGGCACTAATGACGGGCGAGCCTAGTGGCGTACGGACCGGGCTCTGCTCTGCGGTGAGGGGTTCTTTGGATGGTGAGTCGGATGGGCTACGCGACTCTGACGTTGCGGCATTAATAGCCGCTAAACGCCGTGCTAGCCGTGGCGTCAACAGCGCTCTGTTATCGTCTTGCACCTTGAGACCAGCGCTTGACATGCGCGTTGGGGTCCTGCCCTGCCGGTAGTAGTCCAGCATAACACGATTGGGTGTCTCATTGTTGCACAGGCAGACGTGGTGGTAAAGTTGCGCTAATTCTTCGCTAAATGTCGCCAGCTCGTCATGCGCCATACCGAGAATTCCATGGGTTTCCAGCGCCGTGTTATTGGCTGCCTGCAGCTCACGTTCAAGATGCACTACCTTTTCCCGGCCATCCCTGCAGCTGCGCTCCAACTGCACCACCTGATTTTCCAGCGCCTGCAATTGCGCCTGGCCTTGCTCTTCAGCCCGCGCTCTCGCCTCCACACACTCGTTAAATTTTTCTTTGACCTCCTTAAGCTCCGCCTTCAGTCCAACCACCTCTGTTAATGCAACCCTGTATTTACACTGCATCAACTCCAAACTGGGACTCTCCTGGTCCCCTGGGATAAACGTGGTCTCCTCCTCTTCATCTTCATCTTCCTCCTTGTTTTCCTTGCGGCGACGGAGTTTTCGGAATCGCTCACCCAGGCGACAGGCCCTCTCGTGCTGTTCCGTAAGGGCCCCCTGTGTGTGTCGGAGCAGGGCCTGTGATTCCTGCAAGCTGTTTACCAAAGATGCTTTTTCCCGCTCGATCTATGGCACATAAACAAGCCAAAAAATGAATTTCCATGCTGGTTTGTCCAGGTCTTGCTAATGGACATTTTCATTTATGTACTTAACAATTAATTCTATCCAAAGTGGCTTACAGTGCATTCAAGGAATGGCTGCAAAATCAACCGGAAAAGTAATCAAGTCTACTCGTATTGCATCAAAGGTTTCTATTGACATGTTTTTACAGATATTTAGTATTCTAAAGACATCTCAAGACATGTCCATTGAGCGATGAAATGGCAATGGCAAATCAGTAATACTTAAATAAGTCTTTAGTCCTATCTTATCCTGAAGCGTAAGTTTTAAACAGTCTGATGGACAGATGCTTGCTTTACGTTTCATAAGAAAATTAGTGCTGAAGAAGAATCACCTGACACTCGAAAAGAAGCTTTAAAACAAAAGCAAAAAGCATAATTTTGTATTTGTTGCATGTTGTGCAGCTTGCTTGCAATGAAGACGGTAAATACAGCGTAGGAGTGGTGGTGGCGTAGTGGGCTAAAGCACATAACTGGTAATCAGAAGGTTGCTGGTTCGATCCCCACAGCCACCACCATTGTGTCCTTGAGCAAGGCACTTAACTCCAGGTTGCTCCGGGGGGGACTGTCCCTGTAATAAGTGCACTGTAAGTCGCTTTGGATAAAAGCGTCTGCCAAATGCATAAATGTGAATGTACACTGCAAATAAACAACACGACAAAACTAGAATACTACCATTACAATCAATAATGAAGTATTTAATGGAACGTTTATTGATCAACATCGATAATCACGATATCAAGGGAAATCATTTCATATGGACAAAATTAGCTTGCACTTTAGAAAAAATGATACCATGTGAAAGGAAGGATATTCTATAAATAGGCCAGTAGCATGGCCCATTAGTGAGTGTGTGTGTGTCTGGTGGTCTTATATTTCATCCCACGAAACTGCAGTATCCCGCAGTAAACAGAGCAACGCCTAAACCAATGCTGCAGTAGTTTCACAATCTTTTGGAATGTGAGCATAAAAGATGGACAATACCAAAATACTTCAAGAAGGCCTTAATAATGTTCTCTTCAGGAAATCATGATCTAAGAAACATAATTTATGAGGACTTGTAATGTTTTTCCTCATTAAAAAGTTTTACTCTTAAAGAAATTAATTGTAATTTTGAAACATATGTATAAAATCATGACCACTCACATGAGATGAGGACTCTAGTCATATCAGTAATCTTATAAAAGCTGTTTTATTCTACACGGGGCAGGGGCGCCACTCATGGGGGCACATGACCAGCTGAAAACTACTCGTGTAATCTCAGTAACTGTCATGTTATTGGACACTTTCACTCTTGGATTATATTAATCATGGCTGACTGTATAAAGTGCATTTTTACAATGGCATCTATAACTGATAACTGTTGATTTTGAATGATGCTGCATCCACACCACTAGGTGTCACTGTAAGTCTAAGATAACACAATCAAAAAGAGTCTGAGTGCACCTTTAAGTTTGATAACTCTATTTTCAGACCCGGATATGTTTTCAAAACAGATATTGGCTTCAGCTGTTTACATATTCAGTAAGTGGGTGTGTCTCGCACAAACCCCACCCCTTCAAACTGACCTGTTGGAGTTGCTGTTTGAGTTTCTGGATCTCTGGTCCATTGAGCTCACTGAAGAGGTCAGGGGTTAAAATTTCACTCTTCCTCAAAGCCGATGTCCTAAATTCTCCATTCAGTCGATTTAGCGTCGAACCAGTCGCACCCTGGAGCAGATGCCCGTTGCATTTGCTCCCATCCTCACTGCTGGGCGAGGTTGCAGCTGTCGGGGTGGCACAGCCACTAGGAGGCGCTGAGCTCAAGGCGAACAGATGGGCACAGCCTGAACTGAAAGGCCCATCGCACATGGTAAGATGATGAGCTAATTCCTTCCTCAGGGTTTTCTTAAGCTCTCGCTCGCCTTTCAGAGCTTCCAAGGCCTCCTCCAACTGGCTCTGGGAGATGTCCTTCAAGCGCAGCGCATCTTCTAATTGGCTGTTGAGCAGGGCTGTCTCCTCCTCCAGAACTTTGATTTCGTGCTTCAAGCCTTCATATTCCACCTTAAAGAAGGAAGCAAGATCACAATTACACAAATTGTAGAAGACATTTTTTTTGGAATGACACAGTACTACCATTCTACTCTTTATATTTCTGCAATACATTGCATGCATAAGCATATGCGTATGCATAGTGTGCACAGTATGCAAATATTCTGTATGCATAGACTATACAGATGACCTTCCATTTCTAATGAACTGGAAGTATATCATCTGGGTTACAGTGGCACTTACAATGGAAGTGTAGGGCCAAAGGTTTGAGGGTTTAAAAGTGGAACTGTGATTGCATTAATTCCTCTGTTAAAACATGTGCATTATTTGAGCTGTAAAGTTGTTAAATCATCATTATTGCTGTTGTTGAAGGGTTTTAGGGTTTAGGGCGTCATGTCGTCATGGCAACAAAGTTGAAAATGTACAACTTTGATTATGTAACTTAACAAAAAAGGTAAGTAGGTGATTTTATCACACTAAAATCATGTTTACATGCATATTGTTTTCGTCTTGTTGCTATACTTTTGAAACAGTGAGTATTTTAACGTATACGGATTGGCCCCCATTTACTTCCATTATAAACGCCTCACTGGAACCGCGATTTTTGCTTTTGTTTTTAAATAAAAGGAGGGACGAGTCAAAAATAAGTTGAGTGGTAATCAATATTATGCCACAAATGCTGTTGATTGATTGAGTTTAAGTGGTATTGAAACCCTGAATATTCGGGTCGGGTCACATAGTCTCGGGTATAGGCATGGTTTGGGCTATAACTATGAAAGGAATAGTTCACCCAAAAATGAAAATTCTCTCATGATTTCCTCACCCTTTTTTCTTTCTTATGCAGAACAAAAATGAAGATTTTTAGAAGAATATTTCAGCTCTGTAGGTCAATACAATGCAAGTGAATGGGTGCCAAAATTTTGAAGCTCCAAAATCCACATATAGGGAGCATAAAAGTAATCCATATAACTCCAGTGGTTAAATCCGTGTGTTCAGACACGATGTGATAGATGCATGTGAGAAACAGATCAATATTTAAGTCACTTTTTGTCGTAAATTCTCTCTGCCTTGTAGGGGGCGATATGCACTAAGAATGTGAATCACCAAAAACAGAAGATGGAGAAAGTGAAAGTGAAGACTTAAACATTGATCTGTTTCTCACTCACAACTATCATATAACTTCAGAAGGTATGGATTGAACCACCAGAGCCGTCTGGAGTACTTTTATGTAACCTTTATGTGGATATTGGAGCTTAAAAATGTTGGCACCCATTCACTTGCATTGTATGGACCTACAGAGCTGAAATATTCTTCTAAAAATATTTATTTGTGTTCAGCAGATCAAAGAAAGTCATTTTTGGGTGAACTATCCCTTTAAAGTCTATGCAAACCTCTATTCTGTACACAGCCTGTGTTTGTGTGTATTTACCTGGTTCTGTTTGAGCGTGGAAACCAGTTTCTGCAGCGAGATGTTCTCTTCTTCCAGTTCAGTGTAGTCCTGCAGGAGTCGGGCCTCTCTGAATTTATACTCTCTGATCTCCTCTCTCATCCGATTCCTCTGTAGCTCCAACATCTCATTACACTGAGCGAGAGAGAGACAGGGAGGAAAAGACAAAGACAGGAGTTACATTTTCATCTTGTTAATTTGACCCCTCATATTCAACACCGGACACTTCCAAATCTTGTTGTTTGAATTGGTTTCTGACCTCTCTGAGTTCCTGCAGGATAGCTGTAAGTCTCTCGTTCTCCACATGTGTGCTGGATGCTTGAGATCGGCTGTTCTTCAATTCGGCTTGCTGCTCCAGCAGGCGGCCCATGTAGTATGCCTCCTTAGTGGCCGACTCCTGCAGCAGCGTCTCCTCGTTCGTCTCCCCATCTTCAGCCACCTTCCTCTGGGTGGTGTACACCTGGCTGAAGGCCTGATGGACAGAGGGAAGTACAGTATAAATGACAAACTGAACAATACAGTCAGGTGAGATTTCGGCTGCATTCCAATCCACATAGTATACATTAGAGATCGACCAATTGTGGATTTTGCCGATGCCAATATCTAAGGTGGTGGAAAAGTCAGATAACCCATTGTAAAACAGTTAAAGGATGGGAAAGGAGGAGGCGAGAACCGGCTTGTCAATATAAATCATAGTTTAATGGAAAACTTAAAAGACAACACAAACACACATGACGGACATGTCCGCTAACGATCTCTCTCTCCCGCACGGCCCTCTGCAGTCAGCCTCTAAACCTCACGGAGGCATAATTAGCATAATACAGGACCGGGTGTGTAGGATCATGACCCGGTCCCGCCCTCCGCCCTGCCACACCCATTAATCGTTTTTTTTCCAACATCCTAAGCTGGATTTCTGGTCTTAGCAGGCTCAAACGGTAAAGCTGCACTTTCTCTTTCATTAGAGCGAGAGACAGTCAAAATCCCTCACTGTAAGAGATGGAGAGAGAGCCAAATGATCCAGTTTGCTCAGAGGGAAGTGTGTTCTTCCTGCATGGATGAAGATCGATGGACTCTTTCAAAGAGACGCCACTAGGGTTTTCCATTAAGCTGGAATTTCAGTCACACTCTCGCCTACAGTTACTCAGTCTTGCAGTGATGTGAGAAATCAGTGCTCTATATGCCAGGGTGAGATTGCGATTGAACTCTTATAGTTCTTAGTGGTGTTTGCTAAGGGAAGCATCATTATTGCTATTGCCTAAGAATTTAAATTGGGCATGTAACTCGTTCTGTACCGTTTGTGCTATGGACATGAATGATACCTAAAATCGTATGTGACACACAAGGGTTGGCAGCATTTAATGATGTAAAGACTCACCATTTGTGATAGAGATATGGATACATGAAAGAAATAGACTATGATGAGCAGGCACATCACTGACGCCCCTCAAGCAGTCTTCTGCTGTTTCATGATACTATATTTAGCTAAATAAAGAACAATCAGCAATATGGTGTAACAATTATTACTGCTGTTCCACTTTCTAAAGTGACATCAACAATTATGATTCACTGCATCTTTTCATAAGATTATAATTTTTAATCTGGCAAATGAGTAACCTGATTTGATTGGATTCACCTTGATTGAGTGGTGGTTCGGAGTGGTGGTGGTGTAGTGGTCTAAGCACATAACTGGTAATCTGGTAATCAGAAGGATGCTGGTTGGAGCCCCACAGCCACCACCATTGTGTCCTTGAGCAAGGCACTTAACTCCAGGTTGCTCCGGGGGGATTGTCCCTGTAATAAGGGCTCTGTAAGTCACTTTGGATAAAAGCGTCTGCCAAATGCATAAATGTAAATGATTGAGAAACCTTGCAATATATTCCATTGTCATGATCCTGCCATTTTGATCATGCCCATGGCCACAGAGGCCATTTCACTGTCACTGCCTGTGCTCACAACCATGGAGGTCGCTCCCTTGTCATTGCCAGTGCCTACGGCCATGGAGGTCGCTCCCTTATCACTGCCAGTGCCTACGGCCATGGAGGCCATTTCCCCATCACTGCCTGTGCTCACGGCCATGGAGGCCGTTTCACCGTCACTAACTGTGCTCACGGCCATGGATGTCGCTCCCTTGTCACTGCCGGTGCCTACGGCCATGGAGGTCGCTCCCTTGTCACTGCCTGTGCTCACAGCCATGGAGGCCATTTTCCCATCACTGCCTATGCTCACAGCCATGGAGGCCATTTCCCCATCACTGCCTGCGCTCACGGCCATGGAGGCATTTCACCGCCACTGCCTGTGCTCACAGCCATGGATGTCGCTCCCTTGTCACTACCAGTGCCTACGGCCAAGGGGGCCATTTCCCCATCACTGCCTGTGCTCACGGCCATGGAGCTCGCTCCCTTTTCACTGCCAGCGCCTACGGCCGCAGAGGCCATTTTCCTGTTGCCTGACCTCACTCCTGTCCTGGTGCCATCTGTCCTTGCTCCCATCCTAGAGACATCTGTCCATTTCCCTGTGGCTGTCAACGAGCCTGATCAGTTGCCTGAGACTATTGATAACCCTGTCCTGTTCCCAGTGGCTGTGGACGAACCGGTCTTGCTCCCTGTGGCTATCACGAGCCTGCTCAAGCCCCCATGTCCAGTCAAATCATTCCTTCCTGTCAAGTCACTAGGCCCAGCTAAGTCACCAGGCCCGGTTCAGGCGCTCTACCCTGGCTTGCTCCGCCTGCACCACCCTGGCTTGCCTCGCCGGCTCCACCCTGGGATCTTCAGCCAGTGTCACCCTAGCTTATCCCGCTGGCTCCACCCTAGTCTGTCCCGCCGGTTCTGCCCTTGACCTCACCTTATTTTTTGTTTTTAATTGTTAGACTTATGTTTCCGGTTCCTTGTCTATTTTTTTGTGTTAGTGCCTTCCACCTGTTTCCCTCACCCTCCCTTCCCGCAGTCTGTACTTTCGTCTAGTTTCGTTTTGTCTTGTTTGTGGGACGGCTGGGAGTCGTGGGGTTGGGGTGGTACTGTCATGATCCTGCCATTTTGATCTTGTTGTGGCAGGGTCGTGACAGTTTCCTCTACCCAGCTCTCAGGTTGTCCCATGCGCTTGTGTTTTCTTCTATCCCAGGTTTCAATCCTTCTTTCCCCAATGACTACATGAACAGTAAGTACTTTTATACTTAACCATAATTTTTTTATTCAATCATGTAATTTTACAACGCCCTTTAGGATGAGTAGTTTATTGCCCTAGTTCTTTAAAATAATTTAGGAACACTGTCTTTTTCCGATTGTCATGGTTTTGATACAAATGAATGTCTGTAGTGTTGTGATTCATCTCAGAGTTGGTTAATTTAGTTTAAGAATTAGAACTCATCATAGAAGATTTGTTTGAAATCCCTATGAATTGGAAATATACCAATTTGGAATCAAGACCGCATTGAAAGTCACTGTTGCACTCAATTACATGATAACTGATGGCGCTGTGTGAGGATGAGTCAGCAGTCGTAGTGTGAGAATTACAGGAAATGGATATGATAATCATATAATTCTCTTAAAGTAATATTGTTTTACTATAGCACGGCAGTTAAATTTTAGCTGAGAAAGAAAAAGGAGATATCATCTTTCTAATATTGTGGCAGATATTTCTTTTTCTAAAGTTATGGGGTATTTTCTCCTAAATTTATTGGGAAGAATTTAAAATCATTGCCATTAGGATCCAAATGATCTGCATGTGTACATTTGTTTTTGTACGTGTGCCAATAAAAATGTAGAACAGTGTGTCTATGCCAACAACATTGACTATGTCAACATAAAATGACTATCTCTACCACTCTAGTGATTTCCCTCTACATAAAAAAAAACCCTCTCACCTACTTAAACACACCAGCCACACCCATAGAGGGGGAAACAAAGAAGCAACACGTGTGATGAGGTTACAGTCATTACAGAGTGTGTAGGGAGCAGTGAATCAGAACACAGCTGAATTGTGAAAACCAACATACTGTGCAAAAACAGGACACAGTTTCACAGACAGTGTTTGCTATTCAAGAAACTGTCTCTCTCTTTACAAGGAGTTAATGCACAGCAGTGGTCTAATGTCTCACACACTCTCCTCCTGCACAGCTAAAACACAGTTCGCATTCCCCTGTGAGCAGAGGTACCATACTATTATTTCAGGCTTTGATGGGAACAAGACGCACTCTCACAATCTGACAACACACTAACACACCATAGTCACCAACTGTATACTAAACCAGAATGGGTGAATCCAATGGTCATGTTAACTGTGTGAATAACATCACTGAACCTATCTGCCTGTCTGTCTGTCCAGGTACAGTATATGTCTGTCTGCCCAGGTACAGTATATGTCTGTCTGCCTGTCTGTCTGTCCAGGTATAGTATATGTCTATCTGTCTGTCTGCCTGTCTGTCCAGGTACAGTATATGTCTGTCTGTCTGCCTGTCCAGGTACAGTATATGTCTGTCTGTCTGTCTGTCTGTCTGTCCAGGTACAGTATATGTCTGTCTGCCTGTCTGTCTGTCCAGGTACAGTATATGTCTATCTGTCTGTCTGCCTGTCTGTCCAGGTACAGAATATGTCTGTCTGTCTGTCTGCCTGTCTGTCCAGGTACAGTATATGTCTGTCTGCCTGTCTGTCTGTCCAGGTATAGTATATGTCTATCTGTCTGTCTGCCTGTCTGTCCAGGTACAGTATATGTCTGTCTGTCTGCCTGTCCAGGTACAGTATATGTCTGTCTGTCTGTCCAGGTACAGTATATGTCTGTCTGTCTGTCTGTCTGTCTGTCTGTCTGTCCAGGTACAGTATATGTCTGTCTGCCTGTCTGTCTGTCCAGGTACAGTATATGTCTATCTGTCTGTCTGCCTGTCTGTCCAGGTACAGTATATGTCTATCTGTCTGTCTGCCTGTCTGTCCAGGTACAGTATATGTCTGTATGTCTGTCTGTCTGTCTGTCCAGGTACAGTATATGTCTGTCTGCCTGTCCAGGTACAGTATATGTCTGTCTGCCTGTCTGTCTGTCCAGGTACAGTATATGTCTGTCTGCCTGTCCAGGTACAGTATATGTCTGTCTGCCTGTCTGTCTGTCCAGGTACAGTATATGTCTGTCTGTCTGTCTGCCTGTCTGTCCAGGTACAGTATATGTCTGCCTGTCTGTCCAGGTACAGTATATGTCTGTCTGTCTGTCCAGGTACAGTATATGTCTGTCTGTCTGTCTGTCTGTCTGTCTGTCCAGGTACAGTATATGTCTGTCCAGGTACAGTATATGTCTGTCTGTCTGTCTGTCTGTCCAGGTACAGTATATGTCTGTCTGCCTGTCTGTCTGTCCAGGTACAGTATATGTCTATCTGTCTGTCTGCCTGTCTGTCCAGGTACAGTATATGTCTGTCTGTCTGTCTGTCTGTCCAGGTACAGAATATGTCTGTCTGTCTGTCCAGGTACAGTATATGTCTGTCTGACTGTCTGACTGTCCAGGTACAGTATATGTCTGTCCAGGTACAGTATATGTCTATCTGTCTGTCTGTCTGTCCAGGTACAGTATATGTCTGTCTGTCTGTCTGTCCAGGTACAGTATATGTCTGTCTGCCTGTCCAGGTACAGTATATGTCTGTCTGCCTGTCTGTCTGTCCAGGTACAGTATATGTCTATCTGTCTGTCTGCCTGTCTGTCCAGGTACAGTATATGTCTGTCTGTCTGTCTGTCTGTCCAGGTACAGTATATGTCTGTCCAGGTACAGTATATGTCTGTCTGTCTGTCTGTCCAGGTACAGTATATGTCTGTCTGCCTGTCCAGGTACAGTATATGTCTGTCTGTCTGTCTGTCTGTCTGTCCAGGTACAGTATATGTCTGTCTGTCCAGGTACAGTATATGTCTATCTGTCTGTCTGTCCAGGTACAGTATTTGTCTATCTGTCTGTCTGCCTGTCTGTCCAGGTACAGTATATGTCTGTCTGTCTGTCTGTCTGTCTGTCTGTCCAGGTACAGTATATGTCTGTCTGCCTGTCCAGGTACAGTATATGTCTGTCTTTCTGTCTGTCTGTCCAGGTACAGTATATGTCTGTCTGCCTGTCCAGGTACAGTATATGTCTGTCTGCCTGTCTGTCTGTCCAGGTACAGTATATGTCTGTCTGTCTGTCTGCCTGTCTGTCCAGGTACAGTATATGTCTGTCTGTCTGTCTGTCCAGGTACAGTATATGTCTGTCTGTCTGTCTGTCCAGGTACAGTATATGTCTGTCCAGGTACAGTATATGTCTGTCTGTCTGTCTGTCCAGGTACAGTATATGTCTGTCTGCCTGTCTGTCTGTCCAGGTACAGTATATGTCTATCTGTCTGTCTGCCTGTCTGTCCAGGTACAGTATATGTCTGTCTGTCTGTCCAGGTACAGTATATGTCTGTCTGCCTGTCTGACTGTCCAGGTACAGTATATGTCTGTCCAGGTACAGTATATGTCTATCTGTCTGTCTGTCTGTCCAGGTACAGTATATGTCTGTCTGTCTGTCTGTCCAGGTACAGTATATGTCTGTCTGCCTGTCCAGGTACAGTATATGTCTGTCTGCCTGTCTGTCTGTCCAGGTACAGTATATGTCTATCTGTCTGTCTGCCTGTCTGTCCAGGTACAGTATATGTCTGTCTGTCTGTCTGCCTGTCTGTCCAGGTACAGTATATGTCTGTCTGTCTGTCCAGGTACAGTATATGTCTGTCTGTCTGTCTGTCTGTCTGTCCAGGTACAGTACATGTCTGTCTGTCTGTCTGTCTGTCCAGGTACAGTATATGTCTGTCCAGGTACAGTATATGTCTGTCTGTCTGTCTGTCTGTCCAGGTACAGTATATGTCTGTCTGCCTGTCTGTATGTCCAGGTACAGTATATGTCTATCTGTCTGTCTGCCTGTCTGTCCAGGTACAGTATATGTCTGTCTGTCTGTCTGTCTGTCTGTCTGTCCAGGTACAGTATATGTCTGTCTGTCTGTCTGTCCAGGTACAGTATATGTCTGTCTGCCTGTCTGACTGTCCAGGTACAGTATACGTCTGTCCAGGTACAGTATATGTCTATCTGTCTGTCTGTCTGTCCAGGTAGAGTATATGTCTGTCTGTCTGTCTGTCCAGGTACAGTATATGTCTGTCTGTCTGTCTGTCCAGGTACAGTATATGTCTGTCTGCCTGTCTGACTGTCCAGGTACAGTATATGTCTGTCCAGGAACAGTATATGTCTATCTGTCTGTCTGTCTGTCTGTCCAGGTACAGTATATGTCTGTCTGCCTGTCTGTCCAAGTACAGTATATTTATCAAACTAAATAGAATAGAATGAACACTAATATAGAGTATGGAATGGAACAGAACATAACAGAACAGAACAAACACAAATTTTCTAAGGAATAGAACAGAACAGAACAAAATAGAATAGAATAAACACTAATTTATCTATAGAAAAGTACAGAATACAATAAACACTTACCCATCTATGGAATGACAGAACAGAACAGAACAGAATAGACACTAATATGCAGTATCTATAGAAAATAAAAGAATTGAATAAACTAATATCTATGGAACAACACAGAACAGAACAGAAAATAATAGAATAGACACTAATATATCAATAGAAAAGAACAGAATAAAATAAACTGTAATATATCTAAGGAACAGAACACAAAAGAATAAATAGTAATATATATATATACATATATATGTAAGGGCTGTCAATCGATTAAGATATTTAATGAAATTAATTACATAGTGTCCCAATTAATTAATCGTGATTACTCGCATTTAATCACATATACAAATATTTGCTGAGAAAGCCCCTCATATAAAAATAATTCAATATATAATGATGAAATAATTATACATAGTTATCTTTAAATATTTAACAAATATATATATATTACTATTTATTCTTTTGTGGTGTGTGTGTGTGTGTGTGTGTGTGTGTGTGTGTGTATATATATATATATATATATATATATATATATATATATATATATATATATATATATATATATATATATATATATAAAATAAAAAATATTCAGATAATTAAAATGCATTACATTCTTGTGGCAGAAGAGTTCATCATTGATAAGACAATATAAAAGCGGCTTTAGAATGCAATGTATTGTTTACTACCATATTATTGATCATAAGTCAATCATTGGCACACAGTTCACAACAATCCATTTCACAAGTCAATTTGTTAATCAGTTGGAGATTTATTATGAGGGCTTGTTTATGGACCCATCAATGTACACCTGCGTCAGTCATGCTTGTGTAGTGTCTCAGGTGCGTTGCGTCATAAACATAAATGTTTAGGTCACTGTGTCAAGTTAAATATAGTTTAATACTTAGAACACATCTTGAGATCCCTTAGTTCGAATTTGCGCTCCATCAAGTGTTTTGAACGCAAGAACGTAACGAATGTCTGTTTTGTGCTGTCTGGTTGTTTTCTTCACTGTATAAACTGTGCGTTGCACATACAGCTGAAGTTTCACTTACTGCCCTCTGGAGTAAACAGGTGGTACTACAAGCTCGCATTTCTTAAGAATCTTCCTTAGGGGGCATTTTGATAAATTTGCGTTAATTTTTTGAAAGCGTTATTTTTTATCAAATTAATCGCACTGAATTAAAGTGTTAAATCGACAGTCCTAATATATATATATATATATATATATATATATATATATATGGAATGAAACAGAACAGAATAGAATAAAACAAACACTAAAATTTCTATGTAAAAGAGCATAATATAATAAACACAAATCCACCTATTAAACAAAACAAAGCAAACACAAATATTTTTAACAACAAAACAAATAAAATAGAATAGAACTCAATAAACACTAATATTTCTATGGAACTAAACAGAACAAAACAAACCAGAATAGAATAGAATTCATCCATCCATTACAATGCTCTTGTATACACATGCATCAGCAATTTAAACCTATTGTTTTGCAAAAGTCCGGTTTACAGTAAATGAAAGCAGTTTGAGTTGGTTTGCGAGATGTCTGCTGGCACTGTACATCAGCTCATGTGAGAAGCGGTAAACTGAGACTTTTTCTTTCTGGAGAGAGGAACACACAGACACACTGATCAATATAATGGCCCGTGAGCTGCAGTGAAACCTACTTCAAATATGATCTGCTCTGCTGCAGAGCTCCAAACCATCTCTCCATTCCAAATGATCACAGACAACTTCTGTGTACAAGAATACATGGCGGCATTAAAGCAAAAGAAGGACATGTCAAATACTAAGAAATTCTGGATTTCATAATCTATCTATCTAGACCCCACTGTACGTGCACTGTGAAATGCCAAAATCTGACTCAAATATAGCCAATTAAATGAGCTGTGTTTGTGTGGTTTCAACTCTTGCAGGTGATGTTTTAATAAAGGCAAAAGTATGACATCATTCATTATGTAAATTATGCAGCAAATGTTTCTTTATGTATAATACAACTTGACGTTCACATACCTCCCTGAAGTGCCTGGATCTGTTCGATCCATAATTCATAACCAGGAGCAGACATGTCTTAAAACTCTGGCCAAAGCACTTTAGGACCTTCAATGTTTATTACCTCTGTGTGAACTCTGGCCTCATTTGGTGGAGAGCAGAGGCCTTTGTTACACAGGTGTTAATTATAACAGACTCATTCTTGTGTCAGAACACCAAAGCAAACACCCAGAAACACTGCTCATCTCTAGTTATAATTATTATAGACTTATCCTTACCCTGACTTCTGCAATTTTACATTTAAAAATAATAATTTCCCCATGCAAGGTGGTCAAGTCAGTTTCTTTTGTGGACATAATCAGGGATTTTGTCTCTACCCGGATAGCAAAACCTGGCAACAAGGAACAAGTTACTGCCTATGACATAAGTGGGCTGTGCCACCTTCTATGAGCGGCAAAGCTTTTAGCGCTGAGCTGCTGCTAATGCACATCTCTGCATTTTTCATTGACATATATGCCACGTCCCAGCATACACTAACTCTGGGCATAGTTAAGTGAATTATACATATATTTATTTTATAAATCTATACTCCAACAATTGTCTCATTTGTTTCTTATTTGTATTTGTCATTATATATTTTTTTAGAATAGTCATTAATATATCTATGGAACGAAACAGAATGGAACAGAATAGACACAAATATATCTATGGAATGAAATGGAACAGAATAAAATAAAAACACTAATATTTCTATTGAACAAAGCAGAATAGAATAGAATATATATTAATATATTGCATCTATGGAATGGAATAGAATGGAACAGAATAGACACAAATATATCTATGGATCGAAATGGAACAGAATAAAATAAAAACACTAATATTTCTATTGAACAAAGCAGAATAGAATAGAATATATATTAATATATTGCATCTATGGAATGGAATAGAATGGAACAGAATAGACACAAAAATATCTATGGAATGAAATGGAACAGAATAAAATAAAAACACTAATATTTCTATTGAACAAAGCAGAATAGAATAGAATATATATTAATATATTGCATCTATGGAATGGAATAGAATAGACACAAAAATATCTATGGAATGAAATGGAACAGAATAAAATAAAAACACTAATATTTCTATTGAACAAAGCAGAATAGAATAGAATATATATTAATATATTGCATCTATGGAATGGAATAGAATGGAACAGAATAGACACAACTAAATATATGGAATGAAATGGAACAGAATAAAATAAAAATACTAATATTTCTATTGAACAAAGCAGAACAGAATAGAATAGAATATATATTAATATATTGCATATATGGAATGGAACAGAATAGACACAAATATATCTATGGAATGAAATGGAACAGAATAAAATAAAAACAGTAAAATATTTCTATTGAACAAAGCAGAATAGAATAGAATAGATATAAATGTATTGTATCTATGGAATGGAACAGAACGGAACAGAATAGACACAAATATATCTATGGAATGAAATGGAACAGAATAAAATAAAAACACTAATATTTCTATTGAACAAAGCAGAATAGAATATATATTAATATATTGCATATATGGAATGGAATAGAATAGACACAAATATATCTATGGAATTAAATGGAACAGAATAAAATAAAAACACTAATATTTCTATTGAACAAAGAAGAACAGAATAGAATACAATATATATTAATATATTGCATATATGGAATGGAATACAATAGACACAAATATATCTATGGAATGAAATGGAACAGAATAAAATAAAAACACTAATATTTCTATTGAACAAAGCAGAATAGAATATATATACAGGTGAAACTCGAAAAATTAGAATATCGTGCAAAAGTTCATTAATTTCAGTAATTCAACTTAAAAGGTGAAACTAATATATTATATAGACTCATTACAAGCAAAGTAAGATATTTCAAGCCTTTATTTGATATAATTTTGATGATTATGGCTTACAGCTTATGAAAACCCCAAATTCAGAATCTCAGAAAATTAGAATATTGTGAAAAGGTTCAGTATTGTAGGCTCAAAGTGTCACACTCTAATCAGCTAAACACCTGCAAAGGGTTCCTGAGCCTTTAAATGGTCTCTCAGTCTTGTTCAGTTGAATTCACAATCATGGGGAAGACTGCTGACCTGACAGTTGTGCAGAAAACCATCATTGACACCCTCCACAAGGAGGGAAAGCCTTAAAAGGTGATCGCAAAAGAAGTTGGATGTTCTCAAAGTGCTGTATCAAAGCACATTAATAGAAAGTTAAGTGGAAGGGAAAAGTGTGGAAGAAAAAGGTGCACAAGCAGCAGGGATGACCGTAGCCTGGAGAGGATTGTCAGGAAAAGGCCATTCAAATGTGTGGGGGAGCTTCACAAGGAGTGGACTGAGGCTGGAGTTACTGCATCAAGAGCCACCACACACAGACGGGTCCTGGACATGGGCTTCAAATGTCGTATTCCTCTTGTCAAGCCGCTCCTGAACAACAAACAACGTCAGAAGCGTCTTACCTGGGCTAAAGAAAAAAAGAACTGGTCTGTTGCTCAGTGGTCCAAAGTCCTCTTTTCTGATGAGAGCAAATTTTGCATCTCATTTGGAAACCAAGGTCCCAGAGTCTGGAGGAAGAATGGAGAGGCACACAATCCAAGATGCTTGAAGTCCAGTGTGAAGTTTCCACAGTCTGTGTTGGTTTGGGGAGCCATGTCATCGGCTGGTGTTGGTCCACTGTGCTTTATTAAGTCCAGAGTCAACGCAGCCGTCTACCGGGACATTTTAGAGCACTTCATGCTTCCTTCAGCAGACAAGCTTTATGGAGATGCTGACTTCGTTTTCCAGCAGGACTTGGCACCTGCCCACACTGCCAAAAGTACCAAAACCTGGTTCAATGACCATGGTATTACTGTGCTTGATTGGCCAGCAAACTCGCCTGACCTGAACCCCATAGAGAATCTATGGGGCATTGCTAAGAGAAAGATGAGAGACATGAGACCAAACAATGCAGAAGAGCTGAAGGCCGCTATTGAAGCATCTTGGTCTTCCATAACACCTCAGCAGTGCCACAGGCTGATAGCACCCATGCCACGCCGCATTGAGGCAGTAATTAATGCAAAAGGGGCCCAAACCAAGTACTGAGTACATATGCATGATTATACTTTTCAGAGGGCCGACATTTCTGTATTTAAAATCTTTTTTTTTTTATTAATTTCATGTAATATTCTAATTTTCTGAGATTCTGAATTTGGGGTTTTCATAAGCTGTAAGCCATAATCATCAAAATTATATCAAATAAAGGCTTGAAATATCTTACTTTGCTTGTAATGAGTCTATATAATATATTAGTTTCACCTTTTAAGTTGAATTACTGAAATTAATGAACTTTTGCACGATATTCAAATTTTTCGAGTTTCACCTGTATTAATATATTGCATCTATGGAATGGAATAGAATGGAACAGAATAGACACAAATATATCTATGGAATGAAATGGAACAGAATAAAATAAAAACACTAATATTTCTATTGAACAAAGCAGAATAGAATATATATATTAATATATTGCATCTATGGAATGGAATAGAATGGAACAGAATAGACACAAATATATCTATGGATCGAAATGGAACAGAATACAATAAACAATAGATGTTAGTAAGAATATTAGCTTCAGTCACCATTCACTTTCATTATATGGAAAAATAGATGCAATGAAAGTGAATAGTGACTGAGGCTAATATTCTGCCTAACATCTCCTTTTGTGTTCCACAGAAGAAAAAAGATAATTCTGGTTTGAAACAACATAAGGGTGAGTAAAAGATTTGAGTGAGGTAAGCGATCCCTTTAAGATGCAGAACACCAGGGAGGAAAAAACACTGCTAGTCTTTTTACCAGCAGAAGATACTGCCTAAAATATGAATGTTATCGCTCTGTGACGGGTTCAGTAGATTTCAAAACACTGATACAGTCAGCTGGAATAAAACACACTGTTACGAGTCACACACTGTGGAGGTTACATCATTGCCAGACTATCTAAAGAAAGGACAAATATATATGTATGAATTGATTGGCAGCATACAAGCTGCACTTGTCATGGACTACTGTATATAAAAAGTGTTTCTGAATTTTTGCATTTTTATTATCTTGCTTTAGTTTTAAGCTTGACATTGCAGTTAGCAGTTGTTTCAGGTTATAGCAACTCAAAGTAGGAAATCCAAGCAGCTCTCTGAGGGCAGTGGAGAATACTGAATGTCAGAAATAGACATTTATGAATAATATATACAGTTTAATTTCAGACGTTTACATACACCTTAGCCAAATACATTTAAACTCAGTTTTTCACAATTCCTGACATTTAATCGTAGAAACATTTCTGTTGCTTTAATATATCATATTATCCACATAATTTTCCTTCCTAATGATATCATCTATTTTGTGAAGTGCACCAGTCACTATGCAGCAAAGCACCCCCACAATATGATGCTGCCACCCCTATGATTCACGGTTGGGATGGTGTTTTTCAGCTTGCAAGCCTCACCTTTTTCCTCCAAACATTACGATGGTCATTGTGGCCAAACAGTTCAATTTTTGTTTCATCAGACCAGAGGACATTTCTCCAAAATGTAAGATCTTTGTCCCCATGTGCACTTGCAAACTGTAGTAGCCTTTCAGGTCATGTCGATATAGGACTAGTTTTACTGTGGATATAGATACTCGTCTACATGTTTCCTCCAGCATCTTCGCAAGGTCCTTTGCTGTTGTTCTGGGATTTATTTTCTCTTTTCGCGTTAAACTATGTTCATCTCTAGGAGACAGAATGGGTCTCCTTCCTGAGCGGTATGATGGCTGCTTGGTCCCATGGTGTTTATACTTGTGTACTATTGTTTGTACAGATGAACGTGGTACCTTCAGACATTTGGAAATTGCTCCCAAGGATGAACCAGACTTGGCAATATAAATAATAGTTTTAATGATCAACTTAAAAAGACACAAACACACACACATGATGGACATGTCCGTAAACTATCTCTCTGTCCCGCACCACCGCCCGCAATCGGCCATTATCCCTCTCAGAGGCTTAATTAGCCTGATAAAGGCCCCGCCCTCCGCCCTGCCACACTTGTGTATGTAAACTTCTGACCCACTGGCATTGTGATATAGTCAATTAAAGGTTAAACAATATGTCTGTAAACTATTGATGGAAAAATTACTCGTGTCACGCATAAAGTAGATGTCCTAAACGACTTGCCAAAACTATAGTTTGCTAATATGAAATCTGTGGAATGGTTAAAAAATGAGTTTTAATGATGTCAACCTAAATGTATGTAAACTTCTGATTTTAACTGTACACAAATGCTTTCATCATACTCATATGTCTCAGATTACCATTACTATTTCATAAACATACAGGCAAAGACACATAATTGCCAATTAATTGCAAAACAAATCAATCACAATACAACATTTGGTTTAGTTGTGTATTAGTTTGGGTTGTTGGCAGTGCATCAGTGTTGGTCTTTGCATCAAGTGCATGGAGGACTCATGTGTGAGATGTGCTGGTCAACTGTCTCTTTGTCAATCTTATTACCTATAAGCTTGTCTACTGGCACCCGTCACCCTATGCTAACCTTCAGCAGAGTCCACTGCAGTCAGCAAGAGTACACAAGCTCTACTAATAAAGCTATGAATAAATGTGCAGAAAGGAGAGGTGCATCGAATACAAGCTCTGCCGTTTTGTTAATAATTTCAGAAGTATGAAATTCTGCAGTCTATCTGAAATGTTTATGGTATAAGTGCAAGGATGTTACAGTAACACAGCAGCATTCGAATTAATGCTGTTCACAAATAAATTGTTGCAAAACCATTTTTATTCGAACATTTGCACAAAATATCTGGCTTAGTTCAAAACCTGTTGGATATTAAAAATGATAAAAGAAAGAAAATAAATTTGATAATCAATGAATCATCATCCATTGCAATGGCTAATATATTTCTATTATACTCTTCAATACTGCTCAAGGTTTGAGTATTGTTTGTTTTTTCTTTGTATGTATTCTTTACAACTGATATAGTTGCTTTAATTTAGTGTTTGTCGTCCTTGCTCATTTTTGGCAGTATTCTATACTCTATTCTATTCTATTAAATTTGTTTATTTTATTCATTTTCATGTAGTTAATGTACTAGTAGAAAAGATACACACTTGTCCTTGTTCTTATAGATTTCTGTACTATTCTATCCAACTTTTCTATTCTGTTCTATTCTATTCTACACACTTCTTGTACGTCACCCTTGTTCTTATTGATTTTTGGTAATATTATATTTTATTCTATTCCATTACGTTCTGTGCTATTCTATTTGATTCTACTATTCTCTTCTGTTACATTTGATTCTAATTAGTTCTATTCTATACACTTCCTGTATGTCACCCTTGTTCTTATTGATTTTTGACAATATTCTATTCCATTCTATTTATTCTATGCTATTCCATTCTACAATTCTATTCTTTTCTATTTTATTCTACTCTGTTTTATTCTACACACTTCTCATGTGTCATCATTGTTCTTATAGATTTTTGGCAATATTCTACTCTATTTAACTTCATTATGTTCTGCGCTATTCTATTCTGCTCAGTTCTCTTCTACACACTTCTTGTACGTCACCCTTGTTCTTATTGATTTTTGGAAATATTCTATTTTATTCTACTTCATTATGTTCTGTGCTATTCTATTTGATTCTACTATTCTCTTCTGTTATATTTGATTCTAATTAGTTCTATTCTACACACTTCCTGTATGTCACCCTTGTTCTTATTGATTTTTGACAATATTCTATTCCATTCTATTTATTCTATGCTATACCATTCTACTATACTATTCTTTTCTATTTTATTCTACTCTGTTTTATTCTACACACTTCTCATGTGTCATCATTGTTCTTATTGATTTTTGGCAATATTCTATTTTATTCTACTTCATTATGTTCCATGCTATTCTATTTGATTCTACTAATAGCTTCTATTCTATTTTATTCTACTTCGTTCAATTCTACACAATTCTTTTATGTCACCCATGTTCATATTGATTTTTGACAATATTCTATTTTATTCTATTTATTCTATGCTATTCCATTCTACTACTCTATTCTTTTCTATTTTATTCTACTCTGTTTTATTCTACACACTTCTCATGTGTCATCATTGTTCTTATAGATTTTTGGCAATATTCTACTCTATTTAACTTCATTATGTTCTGCGCTATTCTATTCTGCTCAGTTCTCTTCTACACACTTCTTGTACGTCACCCTTGTTCTTATTGATTTTTGGAAATATTCTATTTTATTCTACTTCATTATGTTCCATGCTATTCTATTTGATTCTACTAATAGCTTCTATTCTATTTTATTCTACTTCGTTCAATTCTACACAATTCTTTTATGTCACCCATGTTCATATTGATTTTTGACAATATTCTATTTTATTCTATTTATTCTATGCTATTCCATTCTACTATTCTATTCTTTTCTATTTTATTCTACTCTGTTTTATTCTACACACTTCTCATGTGTCATCATTGTTCTTATAGATGTTTGGCAATATTCTATTTGATTCAACTTCATTATGTTCTGTGCTATTCTATTTGATTCTACTGTTCTCTTCTGTTCTATTTTATTCTACTTCGTTCTATTCTACACAATTCTTGTATGTCACCCTTGTTCTTATTGATTTTTGACAATATTCTATTCCATTCTATTTATTCTATGCTATTCCATTCTACAATTCTATTCTTTTCTATTTTATTCTACTCTGTTTTATTCTACACACTTCTCATGTGTCATCATTGTTCTTATAGATTTTTGACAATATTCTATTCCATTCTATTTATTCTATGCTATTCCATTCTATTATTCTATTCTTTTCTGTTTTATTCTACACACTTCTCATGTGTCATCATTGTTCTTATAGATTTTTGACAATATTCTATTCCATTCTATTTATTCTATGCTATTCCATTCTATTATTCTATTCTTTTCTATTTTATTCTACACACTTCTCATGTGTCATCATTGTTCTTATAGACTTTTTGGCCAATATTCCATTATATTCTAATTTATTCTTTTCTGTGCTATTCTCTCCTACTATTCTATTATTTTCTATTCTATTCTAAACAGTTGTATGTCCCCCATGTTTTTATATATTTTTGGCAATATTCTACTCTATTGTACTTAATTCCAATCTGTGCTATTCTATTCCACTATTCTATTATTTTCTACTCAGTTCTCTTCTTCAAACTTCTTGTATGTCACACTTGTTCTTATTGATTTTTGACAATATTCTATTCCATTCTATTTATTCTATGCTATTCCATTCTATTATTCTATTCTTTTCTGTTTTATTCTACACACTTCTCATGTGTCATCATTGTTCTTATAGACTTTTTGGCCAATATTCCATTATATTCTAATTTATTCTTTTCTGTGCTATTCTCTCCTACTATTCTATTATTTTCTATTCTATTCTAAACAGTTGTATGTCCCCCATGTTTTTATATATTTTTGGCAATATTCTACTCTATTGTACTTAATTCCAATCTGTGCTATTCTATTCCACTATTCTATTATTTTCTACTCAGTTCTCTTCTTCAAACTTCTTGTATGTCACACTTGTTCTTATAGATTTTTTGCAGTATTATTTTCTTTTCTAAATTATTCAATTATATGCCATTCTAAAATTCTAATCTGTTCTATTCTACACACTTGTATTTCACCCTTGTTTTTATAGATATTTCACAATATTCTATTCTACATTATTCTGTGCCGTGCTATTCTATTCTATTACTCTATTCAGTCTATTCTAATTTACTCAGTTCTCTTCTATACACGCGTGTCACCCTTGTTCTGTTAGATTTTTTGCCAGATTCTATTCTATATTATTCTGTTCTGTGCTATTCTATTCTACACACTTGTTCTTGTAGATCTATTCTATTCTACTCTGTTCTGTTCTACACACTTTTTGTATATCACCCATTGTTCTTATAGATTTGTTGCAACAACATGACATAGCATAGCATAGCATAGCATAACATAGGCATATGGTTAAGGTCCCCAAAGAATAAGGGCAGAATAAGGTGTGTGTGTACCTCGTGCAGTTGCTCCAGCTCCTGTCTTAAGGTCTCCTGCTCGGCCTCCAGCTCCGCATACTGCTGTTTGAGGGTCTGGTTTTCCTCCAGCACCACCAGACCGCACTCCGCCGCCCGGACTTTCTCCCGGTTCGCCTCCACGAGCTCGCGGGTCAGCCGATCCACCTCCTCCCGGTAATGATCCACCGATTCCCCGCATCCTCCTCCACCTCCCCCAGCAGCCATCGCCGCGGCCCCTCCACCTTCCTCACCCCGTCCCTGCGTTAGATGGATGGATGAATGGATGGATGGATGGATGGAGAGGAGGCACCAACACCTTATCCGAACCTCCAGTAGAAAGTCAATGATCCAGACATATGAATGACTCAAAAAGAAATAATATAAATCCTAACTCATTTCGAACGAAGAATAAACATCGCGGTCCAGAAAAGAGGGTTGAAATGAAGTGTCTCGCATCCTTTCTTTCGCTTCTTTTTCTGCTTAATCATGGGTATTGGGACGCCATCTCTAGGATGGAGAAAAGTGTCCTAACTCACTTCGGCCGTCTCCTCCTGTCTGTGACGTCAGCACATCCTGCAGCATCTCTTCGCGAGCTCATGAATATGAAATTTGTAGCGCTGACGCTGCTTGGTAACCTTCCGGGAGCGCCCAGTCACTTGATGTAGTTAATATTCATAAGCCGCATATAGTAGGATTCGTTATTTTTAGTGAAATATAACACAAAGATATACAATTATAAAATAAATCATGTTAATGAAAAGCACAGGCTTACCGTCATCTTTTCAGCTAATTAGTTAGGCCTGCTTGACAAACGTCACGTTACGTCATTAATATTCATGAGAAAAGCAGTTTAAATTTAAATTTACCATTATAGAATTTTTCACAAGAATTCATGCATATGTGCAATTTTAATCAATCAAATACAATTTGAATTTAGGGAATAAATAATAATAATAATAATAACAAAAACAAAACCTAAATTAATGTATTTATTTATTTATGTTTGGGGCAAACCTGATTAAACAAACCCTTCAAAGACGGCAATCTGTTTAGGCAGTCGCAGTCCTTTCTCTAAAGTACCACAAGAGGGCAGAAGACTCCTAAAATGCTCGTTTGAAAACTGTCAATAATTTTGCACACCAGATAATATTGTATATTAGACTGTATATTAATTATACATGTACACATATTGTGACATGTGTAGTAACATTACGATAATAACATCCATGACACGATTTCAAAGCACCACTCACTCTCGTGTTTTTTGCTTAAATAAATAAAAATAAAAATCTGAGATCCAACATTTGCGTATATCAGTCAGCAAAATTAATTAATCCTGCAAAAAAAAAAAAAAAAAAAAAAAATAATTAAATACAAGCGTTTTCTGTCACAGTCAGAAGGTTGCCCTGATAAGACAGAGATAATCAAGACATTACTTTATTGGTCGGAGGCTATAAAGTCCGATAAACGCAAAGGTGAAAAGTTGAACTTTTGGAAGAGTAATAATGTCAAGGTAAGGCCGCTGCTGTAAAAATAAACATGACTGTGTTAAAGTGTCCAGGTTAGTGAACACCCTGTAACAACCCAAAGAACATTATCTTGCATTACTAGGACCATATGGACAGATATGGCCAAGATGTCTATAAACCTTTTTTATGTACAGACCAAAGAACTTGTTCGGCTAGAATGAGGAGACAGAATTGTTATTAATTATGCTTATTTATTTTCTATTCTTATGAGCATTATACACATCAGCAAAACACTTTTTTTAAAGGTGATTTCCAGCCGTTTTGCTAACTTCAATCAAACACCATTTCTTCGAAGACCTCGCCAAAGACATATCAGCCAATCAGATATCAATAAACCCGAACGAGCAAAATGATTGACAGGCCAACGGCGTTTCTGATTGGCTAATAAAAGGCGGGCCGCTTCCCTCATACTTTATTTAGTTGTTTACCGTCTGACAAAGAAACTTAATTTGACAGAAAATATCACAAAATGGACAGCAATTTCAGCGTTATCAAAGACATTGATGTTATTTAGCAGGAATTAGGGACATATTAAAGGAATATTCTAGGTTTAAAATAAGTTAAGCTCAATAGACAGCATGTGAGGCATAATGTTGATTACCACAAAAATTGATTTCAACTCCTCCCTCCTTTAAAAAATAAATAAAATAGAAGCAAAATCGAGGGTACAGTGAGGCACTTACAACGGAAGTGAATGGGGCCAATTTTTGGAGAGTTTAAAAGCAGAAATATGAAGTTAATTATTATAAAAACAAGCACTTACATTAATTCTTCTGTCAAAACTCATGTATTATTTGAGCTGTAAAGTTTTACAGTTTTTTTTTTAGGGTTTAAAGGTTTGTTGATATTACATCGTCATGGCAACAAAGTTGTAAAATTGGATATAACTTTACACAGAAAAGGTTAATAAGTGATTTTATCACACTAAAATCATGTTAACACATATTGTTTACATCTTGCGGCTATACTTTTGAAGCAGTAAGTATTTTACATTACGGATTGACCCCCATTCAGACTCCAAAGAAGTTAATATGCACATTTTTTATTTATATGCCAAACATGAACAAACAATAATTTGTATTTATATGAAGGTTGGTTGTTGAAGATATTGTTCACACAATACTTCACATGGGTGTATCTCACAGAGCCTGTCAAGAACATACACAGGGTCATATTTTATCCCAAAACCAAAAGTACAAAAAATAGAATAAATAAATAAATAAAAACGAATGAACTGAAATGAATTTCCATGACATTTAAGCACTCACGTTAATGCATTATTACAGTACTTTCTAGGTTTTGTTTTGTAAATCTCATTATTTACAATGGTTATCCCAATTAGATTTCAATTCAATAATTAGATTAAACCTTTCATTAGATATGTTTAGTGAAACAATAATCTAATATATTACATCATCTAATTACAAACATCTAATATATTACTAATATATATATATATATATATATATATATATATATATATATATATATATATATATATATAATATATTTTTATTAAAGCATGAAAGTGAAAAAAAGAGTAATCCAATTATATTTTATTTAAATCATCAGACATGAAAGGCAGTAAAACAAATACCACCATGATATATTTACTTATGAACAAAATTATATATTATGATATATTATATGAACTATATTACTTGCCCCCATAATTAAATCCTCTAGGCCTAATTATACATATTATTGTATAGTTGATGTTGATTGTATTTTATGGGCAAGAGGTAAAAAAATTCTCAATGTAGTAATTCATACTGACAACTTACATTAATAGATTGAATCCATTAAATATTTTTACATAAAGGGATTTTTTATATATAAAATATAACTGAAAATAAAGCCCTCAAAGATATAAAATGCCCTTGAAAATCAAATCCAGGGGGCAGATATTACCCCTTAATGTAAAAGTTAATTTCTGACCCTGAATAACATAATCTTTCTATCTCTGTAAGGTAAGTGTGGCTTAATTTTTCGTCTGCTTTTTTGCCATTATCTGACGTCTGATTTTGTTCAGGTTTCAACATGAAGTCATCCTTGTGTTCGCCCTCTCAACCTGTCCTGACCTCCCTGTGAACTCAAAGTCAAATTAAGATAAGGCCACATTTTATGGTTAAAGAGCCAATAAACCAATTCAGTGATAATTAGAAATCTCAACAGCAAAATTCATTTATGGCACCATATCCATTCAAGCTTATGGTCTATTGCTTGGAGGACAGATATAACAACTTGATGCTGTTGAATAGAGCAATATTAGAATATAAACAATCCAGTTTGATACATATTTAGGTTGCTTTATTGCATGCCCACAGACACATGTACATGTTACCATTTCATGCCACTGAATGTAAATTGGATTACAGATCTGTGATATTTGTCAGAATATAGCATTGATCCATATGACCTTAATGTGAACTTTCTAGACCATCTTAACATCTTTGCATCAGTTTCTCCATTGCCTGAAAATAAGATATGACAGTACTCAGACCACATGTCGTCACTTCTCTTCTAGGATACTAGGAATCTTTTTGTACAGTCAGTTTGGTTGCAAGTGCTGTGTCACAAATTGCATTATTCTTTTGGTGGTTTTATCAGGTTTTCATTGTGATGAGATAAGCAAATTGATTTACAACTTGCCACGTTCATCATATCACGTATGATTTGCTATTAAAACAAATAAGGCAATTCTTATGTACAAAATAAGTAACTAAGTCTTTATAGACACCAATGTGACTGTTGAATTTGACTATGTGCCATTTCAAAAACCATTGTTTAGATCCAAAATGGGACAAAACCTTTATAGCACTGTTGTTGAAAAAGTTGTTCTGTTGGGATGCTAGGCTTGGTGACCGATGAAATCGATGAACTCAAAAGTAAGAATGATGTTGCAGGGTGGCGCGTTCAGTAGAACCAATAGGATGGCAGATTGACCCCGGCGGGCAGAACTTCTGTTCAAACCTCACACACTGGAATTGAAAACAACCAATCAGATGGTATATTTCAATCTCAGCTAAAGGCTAAACAGGAACTGTTTGTATTTAATCAATGGAATATAGCAGGGGGATTAAAAGCGGTTCCCCCTTTTCACCCAATTTGGAATGCCCAAATCCCAATGTGCTTTTAAGTCCTCGTGGTGGCGTAGTGACTCGCCTCAATCTGGGTGGCGGAGGACGAATTCCAGCTGCCTCCGCATCTGAGACCGTTAATCCGCTCATCTTATCACGTGGTTTGTTGAGCACATTGCCACGGAGACATAGCGTGTGTGGAGGCTTCACGCCATCCACCGCGGCTCCCACGCTCGACTCACCACGCGCCCCACCGAGAACGAACCACATTATAGTGACCACGAGGAGGTTACCCCATGTGACCCTACCCTCCCTAGCAACCAGCCAATTTGGTTGCTTAGGAAACCTGGCTGGAGTCACTCAGCACGCCCTGGATTCGAACTCGCGAAATCCAGGGGTGGTAGTCAGCGTCTTTACCACTGAGCTACCCAGGCCTCGGAATATAGCAATCTTTATATAAAAAAAACTATTTATAATTACTCTCTAATAAAAGCTATATATAAATTAAATGGCAGTCTCAAATGAGGTGGTCTGAATCAAAACGATAAATCATGTTTGATATTTCAAAGCTGTTTCTTTTAATAATTTGTCTCCAATTCATGTGCTCAGTCTTGCTGGGGTGATTTATAGTCCCGTTGAGCTCCAGTTCTTGGCAAACACACCTGAAACAGCCAATCAAGAGCTATGGAAATATGGAAAATAGGCAGGTGTGTTTTCACAGGATTGGATTTCAACTCTGCAGGACTGTAAATCTTTATGATCTGGATTAATTAATAGTCTTCCAGAAATAATGGAAGAGTTTAAGATTAAGAACATTAACACAAATAAATGTATCTAACCTTCACAGTGATTTATGAAACATGAGTGGGCTACAGTCATTTGACTCCTCTATCAAAGATCCTGAAGCAAGATGGAGTGATTGTGAAGAAGATGAATGATGGTGTTTACCGGAATATAGAGGAGAGGAGGAAGGGGATGGTGAATGTGTTTTGTTTCTCTCAGCACTGTTAGAGTTGTGTGTCCTCCTTTAGATTCACTGCGTCTCCACTTCGCCCTTCGGTTCTGGAACCAGATCTGAAAACAGATGGTCAATAATCCAGAGTTGGAGGGGAAACTTTGTACAAAGCAGAAAACACCAACTTAAGTTTTCTTTAACTTTGGTTAAAACACACACACACACACACACACACACACACACACACACACACACACACACACACACACACACACACACACACACACACACAGAGAGAGCTGCCTAGTTTGCCTATGCCTAGCAATGGCCCTGCACACACACGCACGCACACACACACACACACACACACACACACACACACACAGAGAGAGAGCTGCCTAGTTTGCCTATGCCTAGCAATGGCCCTGCACACACACGCACGCACGCACGCACGCACGCACGCACACACACACACATTGTTTAACCATATAAGTGAGGACATCTCATAGACCTCCACTGATTTCATAACAGGCTGATGATATTTCAGCCAAATCCCCTAACCCTAATCCTAAACCTAACTCTCACCGAAACCTGTCCACATCAGTAGATTTAAAGCTAAACTTTTTGGCCAATTCATGGCCTTTTTTACTTGTGAGGAGGACCACCTAAAATGTCCTCGCTAGTGGGTTTTCAACTAGTTTCACTATTTTAGTGAGGATATTTTCACAAATTTGGCACTCACAAATATAATGATACCTGTACATTGGAGGGAAACTTTGTACAAAGCGGAAAGCAGCAATTTAAGTTTTCTTTAACTTTGGTTAAACTACACACACACATACACACACACACATACATGCACACACACACAGAGCCATTTCAGACCATTCTGGCACCCTAGACGAGATCCCTGATGGGGGGGGGGGGGGTTAATTATGACCATATTAACTGAGAGACTATATGGAATATTTGTTGTTTTAAAAAGAAAATGTCACAGTGCAGGACTGTTTGAGTGAACTGCAATAGAACGCAACAGTCGGTCAAAAGTTCAATTTCCTCATAGGTGAATAGTTTTTTTAACGATAATTTAATAACTTTTAACCTTAAAACCAATCACTCCCGAGATGCACTGTGAATTATGCAGTTCACTCGGTTGCCCTACTCTCTCAAACTACTTATATACAGTATTTGCATTTATCTGAATATTTTACAATATTCTTTATGTAGTCAACTTCATTTTTTAGCCTGTTTTTAAGGGGGTCATGAAATGCTCTTTTTGAATGGTTTTATTATCTTCCCTGAGGTCCACTGATAATGTTAGTAAAGGTTTTTTGGGGGGTTTTTTTTCATTAAAACGGTCATAATTTAGTAATAAATTACCATTTTCCAGCCCGTCTCTGGCTCTCTTTCTAAACCAGGTGTATTCAATTAAAGTTCCCAGAGGTCCGATCTCTCCATTCCCTTCCCAGGAAAGGTCCGGATAATAATAACTTAATTGGTGTCAGTATGGCTATGCAACATTATACATACACTGACAGCCAAAAGTTTGGAATAATGTACAGTTTTTGCTCTTATGGAAAATAATTGGTACCTATATTCACCAAAGTGGCATTCAACTGATCACAATGTATAGTCGGATATTAATAACATGAAAAATTACTATTACAATTTGAAAACAATGTTCAGAAAGTCTTAAACTACATCAATGAGTTCTCATCAAAAATCCTTCACGTGCAGCAATGACAGATTTGCAGATCCTTGACATTCGAGCTGTCAGTTTGTCCAGATACTCAGGTGACCTTTCACCCCACACTTCCTGTAGCACTTGCCATAGATGTGACTGTCTTGTCGGGCACTTCTCACGCACCTTACAGTCTAGCTGATCCTACAAATGCTCAATGGGGTTCAGATCCATAACACTCTTTTCCAATTATCTGTTGTCCTTTTTTTTTGTTTTTCTGTTTCAAAAGTGGCTTTTTCTTTGCAGTTCTTCCCATAAGACCTCCTGAGTCTTCTCTTTACTGTTGTACATGAAACTGGTGTTTAGCGGGTAGAATTCAATGAAGCTGTCAGCGAAGGACATGTGAGGCGTCTATTTCTCAAACTAGAGACTCTGATGTATCCTCTTGTTTAGTTGCACATCTGGTCTTCCACATCTCTTTCTGTCCTTGTTAGAGCCAGTTGTCCTTTGTCTTTGAAGACTGTAGTTACACCTTTGTATGAAATCTTTCAGTATCATGGCAATTTCAAGCACTGTATCACCTTGATTCTTCAAAACAATGATTGACTGACAAGTTCCTAGAGAAAGCTGTTTCTTTGCTGTTCTATTGCATACTGTGGCAACTCAAAACAAACACAAACACAAACACAAAGACAATGTTAAGCTTCATTTAATGAACCAAATAGCTTTCAACTGTGTAAATATAAGATATAATGGCAAGTGATTTTCTAGTACAAAATTAGCAATTTAGCTTGATTACTTAAGGATAGGGTGTTGGAGTAATGGAAATGGGGCCTGTCTGATCTGAGATTTGATCAAAAATGACTTTTTTCAAATAGTGATGATGCTGTTTTTTTACATCAGTAATGTCCTGACTGTACTTTGTGATCTGTTGAATACCACGTTGTTGAAATATAGTACCAATTTCCTCCCGAAACAGCAAAATCTGTACATTATTCCAAACATTTGGCCACCAATGCATATATATTGGGGAGGCCCAGAGCAGCCAAAGTGTTGTGGTCTGAACGATCTTTTCTACAAAAAGATTTAAATATTTCATAGAGTTCATCAGTCGAGGGCAATTGGATATGAATATTAAAAGATAAGATCAACAGTTGGTTTTTAAGCTGATTGACAGCAGTCCAGATTTTATGTTTGAATATATTTTTTACATTCAGAATACATACCTATTTATTTTAAGTCTTAATGGGCCATTTTTATATATTCCTTTAAGTGACAATATACTAACATAAACATTTTATATAACAGTGCAGCATAAAAATATTGTTGGCTATACATAGATATATAGTCTGAAGGTATAAATAGGCATGATCAACAGCAGAGAACTCTACTAGGATAACTAGTAATTTGAAAGTTCCCTTACAATTCAGTCAGCAAGCTGACGCTATGGGCATGTCCTTCTACACGACCTAGTTGAAACCCTTCTACAATAATGGCAATTCTAAGATTGGGTATGGTGTTTAAGACCCAGGTCTTTTAGGCACAAAGCTGTCTAATATAAAAGCAGGCACGCAAACACCATTACTCAGAATTTTTTCCCTTCAAGACAGTGATTCATCTCTCGTCTTTGGAGCCCTCTACATTCGTCGCCGTCGAAAGAGCGAGTGGACGGAATCTTCACAAGCTTAGAAGACTTTCTACACCTCACCGTTGACGCTTCGTTGGTGAACGGGTCCTCACTTCAGCAACACACCTACTCCACACAGCGTTTCAGCCTGAGTATCCTTTATTGCTATTGCATATTGTGTATATGTTATCTATAAGAGCCGCTAATGTGTTCACGTCTTTTTAAAGATGTCGTTCTGTAAGTGTTCCTTACATTTTATATAGTGCTTTTCTAGGCACTCAAAGTACTTTACATAGTATATATGGAATCTCTTCAACCACCACCAGTGTGCAGCATCCACCTGGATGATGCGACAGCAGCCATACTGTGCCAGTACGCCCACCCCACACTCTACTGTTGGAGAGGAGAGAGTAGAGTGATGTAGCCAATTCAGGGATGGAGATTATTAGGAGGCCATGATAGATAGGGGCCAATGGGGGGAATTTGGCCAGGACCCTGGGTTATACCCCTACTCTTTCACAAGAAGATCACAGGGATTTTTAATGACCACAGAGAGTCAGGACATCGGTTTAACGTCTCATCTGAAAGACGATGCTTTTTTACAGTATAGTGTGTCCATTATACTGGGGCATTAGGACCCACACAGACGGCAGGGTGAGCACAGTTTTCCCCAGGAGGTCTCCCATCCAGGTACAGGCCATCTCCAAGCAAAGACTTTCTCATTGGATCATTAATAGGATCGCCCTGGCTTATGAGTAGCAGAGTGCGAATTGCCCAATTAGTGTTAAAGCACACTCAACTAGTGGCATCGCCTCTTCGTGGGCATGGACGAACGGTGTTTCCAAACAAGACATATATTTTGCAGCAGAATGGTCTTCTCAAAACACATTCGCTATGTTTTACAACCTAGATGTAACATCTCTCTCATTGCAAGTCCTCTCTGTCTAGAGCACTTGTTATTACGTTGGCCAAACATATACTTATGCCCCTCTTTTTCAGTATGGGCTCCCTGTCATTTTACACAACCATCTGCATTCAGACCGTTGTATTTCCCAAAAGTCACAAGCACTTTCATTACAAATAAATCTTCCTTCCTGACTACGTTTATCAAGGGGTTACTACTGCAAACAACACAAATAAATGGTTTATAAAGTTTGTGTCAACAGCCTCAAATCATTGTGTTACAGGTCCCAGACATAGGACATGAAAGTAACAGATTAATTTTTGCCTGAGAAATCAACAGAAAAGAAGACAAGACACACATTAGTGGCTTTCCTCAGATATGGCTTGTCAGCATCTTTATTAAACTACCTCTGGTAACATATCACCATATAATTCACTCAAATGCTTTAATATTAAACGATAACCCAAAAAGTTAGCACTTTTCTCAAGCGTGGCATGTTAGTGTCTGAGTGCCACTAACATTCATAAGAAGCGCCCCCTTGTGGCTGCAGCAGTACTGACTTATTGAAAACACAGCATTTACAATGACATCTAGTGGTTGACCGATATATTGTGAGGCCAATAAATTGGCCGATATTCTGACTTTTTTAATGATCGGCATTGGGCGATACATTTTCCATTTGGCTGATTTGTTTCTTGAGGGCGCCGAAAATCGCCTGCTTGCATGTGAAGCGACTGAGACATGTTAACGAACGGTCACGGTTCGTTTTGTTGTTACGTGCCATCATGTTGCAACAATAATAGACCAGTGTGCAACACAGTCTCATTTAAATGGTGCGTATATCAGAGCCACCACAGATGCGTTTGAGCTCATAATGTTAAAGTGCTCGCCTGTTTCATTCTCCCTCTCTCTCCTCAACAGTTCCCTATAACATTAATCTGTCTTATCTAATGATAAATAGGCAAATATCAATAAAACGTCTATTATATACTGTCTGCAAATATGCAGATGTCTCGTTTAAACAGATTCACAATGCTCACGGAAATCCAGTGTTTCCTTTCCGTCAAGCGCTCATCTAATATCTTCCTCTGAAGCATGTATTCCATCAGCCAGAATCAAAACTTCAGGATCAGGACCAAAAGTTTCTTTCATTCACAACTCATAACGGTCCATCTGTGACAATCCAAACAGTGATCCAGGCCATTTAAACTGTCAGGAGATTTCTGCTGCTCGAAAACTGTAAAATGCTGCCTCTGGAGGCTGTATACTGAGGTACGATAAAAATAAGGCGCTTTTCAAGCTGTTCAGAGACCAGTAAGTTCCATACATTCAGCTGTTAGTTAAGACATTAACTGATTAGGCAGCTAGGTAGCAAGTCAGCTGCCCACGTTTTCGGATGCAGTCCAAGGTAAATGCGCTTCACGTGTGCAATAAGTAAATGTCTTATTCACTATGCACTGTATGTATAATTGGTTTGATTCTGTATTTTTGAGTAAATACGATTGCTAACGTGGACATGCCATCCATGGTTGCTGAACTACTGTGTGTACTGTTATTTCTTTCTTTAACAATTTCTTCATGTGCTAATAAATTACTAAACTTTGATGGCTAAACAGAAATCTGATGAAACTGCTATCTACCATTTAAAATACAATATTATTTTTTTATTTTTGTGTGAAACTGAGTAAATATAGTGCTAAATAAGAGTTTATCACACTAAATTGTGTGATATATCGGCATTGTATCGGCCTCTCGGCCACCCTGCTCTCTGGATATCAGCATCGGCCATTATAAAAACCCATATTGGTCGACCACTATTGACAACATAAAAATGGCCGAGGCAAATAAGTTATTTATAATAGAAAAAAAACTACTTTTTAAACAAAAATGTGATCATCATGATGCACACGTCCAGTTTCCAGTATCATCCTGCACTGAAATGCACATCGCTGGGCCTGTTTGTCCTGCTCGCTCTCTCTCTCTCTCTCTGTTTCTGTCTCTCTCTATCTCTCTCTCTCTCTCTCTCTCTCTGCTCTCTCTGTTTCTGTCTCTCTCTATCTCTCTCTCTCTCTCTCTCTCTCGCTCTCTCTCTGTCTCTCTCTCTCTCTCTCTATCTCTCTCTCTCTCTCTCTCTCTCTCGCTCTCTCTGTTTCTGTCTCTCTCTATCTCTCTCTCTCTCTCTCTCGCTCTCGCTCTCTCTGAGTATGAACCGAGCCCCAGTGGGCGGGGCCAAGGGTGCAATTATGTAAAGTACACATTGATGTTGTTGCTGTAGATGTGGTCCTGATTTAATGAGTAACCTTTGTGACATCACAATATTATGGAAGTAGAGAACGAGGCGTTTTGGCAGCTTGGTTTAAATAAATGCTTTTATTCCATTGGAGATTAAGTTTTGAGTTCTGAAATGCACAGTATGTTTTTATACATATTTCGTTTTTTTTTTTTAAATGTAATTTTATTAAAGATTACTCAATTAAATAAGATGGAAATTTATTATGAATTTGAAATGCGTCAATCTTAAAAAAAAACCTCTACTTAAACTAAAAAGTTATTTTAAGATTTATGCTTTTCAATTTCATTAAAAAATTCCATCAAATTAAACAGAGTAATATTTAACAAAAAAAGGTTGTTTTATGAATTTAATTTAGTAATAAATTACACAATTTTATGAAATGCATACATCTTAAAATGATTATGTAGAGTAAGTATAGAATCCGTATACTCTTATTTCTTTAGTTAACTAATTAACTAATTAACTTTCAGTACTTTAATAAGACTTTTTAACAATATTATAAAAATGTGTGAATATCTACAGGCACACCTTATTGTAATGAAATTGTGCAAGATTATTCACTTTCTATTCAGTGAACGAAACATATTTCACATATATAAAAAATAGTATGCTGTCAGCGTTTGTGTAGTCAAAGTTGTGACAGAAACGTTGTGTAGTACCTGAACTCTGCCTTCAGACAGCTGGGTTCGAGATGCGAGCTGGTCTCTAGTCTGAACATCAGGATAGTGTGTTTGCTGAAAAACTCTTTCCAGCTCCTCAAGCTGAGTGACTGTGAATGCAGTCCGCACCCTTCTGTGACTGGACCAGTGAACTATGCGATAACAAATAAACATTTGTTTGAAATAAAGGCCGGATATGAGCCCTAATACACCTTTAAACTTGACTGAAATGTCAGTGAAATCTTAACCTCAATCACACACAAGCTACAAAACATATGAGCAGGGTTGGGGAGTAACGGAATTACGTATTTAAAATACAAAATATTAGTAACTGTATTCCACTACAGTTACAATTTAAATAATTGGTATTTAGAATACAGTTACATTCTAAAGTGTTTTGATTACTGAAGAGATTACTTTGCATTTTACTGTCATTTGTTTCATTTAATATTTAGTCCTTTCAGATGGAAAACATTTATACATATAAATGACGTGATCCAAAGTGCATTTGAACAGCGCTGAAACACTTTCTTATGATGTGTTACATTCATACGAGCACACAGAGAAGTACGTTTGAAGTAAGTTTGGAGCTAGAAGAAATAGAAGTAAACCTTGTGTAAATTGTTAGCTTTATGCTAAGCTAAAATGCTATTTCTAGCCATTTTACATGCACACGGTACCAGACACGATCATATTTTATATCAAGAAAATTCACGTTGGATCATAATTAGTTTTTTCTAGTAAGACCTTTGATATTAGGGCAAAAATCATATTCTTGATAATAATTTTTGTATTCTAAAAATCCTTAAAACAAGACAAATTTGATTTATGTTGTTTTAGAAACAACACTGCATAAGATATTTGGGTTTTTCAGAGAATGTATTTTTAACATGTGTATTTTGTCTTACTGTACTGGCAGAGTTTTTATAGTCAAAACAAGTGAAAATAATCTACCAGTGCTGACGAAGTAATCCAAAGTAGTTAGATTACATTACTGACCTTGTGTAATCTAATGGAATACATTACAATTGACATTTTACAGCATGTAATCTGTAATCTGTAGTGGAATACATTTCAAATGTAACCCTCAACCCTGCGTATGAGAAATATCTGTTAGAAACTAGATAGACCAAGACTAAGGCAGTAGGAAGAAACATGAGAGAGATAGAGAATAGTACAATTAGTGAAGTATTTACAAGATGTTTTATAGTAAAAGGCAAATATAATAACTTTCAGAATGAATAATTACAAATATGAAAACACACCTTTGTTCTGGCTGATTTTAGGAGCTTCTGCCTTCCGTTTTGTCTGAGCAACTCCAGATATTTTATCCACACTTCTCTGTTCTGTTCGGTCAGGTCGCACAGCCAATGAGAAAGGTTTCTTTAGTATTTCCTCAATAGAGTGTGACAGAAATTTTGTGTTGTTTGTGGGTGTTCTGCTCTCATGGGACGACTTCTCCATGTGTTTCTCTAATTCAACATCAACTAATAGCATTTTGTTGTCTTAGATTGTCTTTCAAGAGTTCGATATGTCCCAGAATGACTTCAAGCACTCCAGCTCTCAGAGAATCTCTCTTTCTCTCAACTTTTCCTCTTCTAGTCCCTTTCCCGCTGTTGTGTGTAAAGCAACGATGTGTGATATGATTTGAAGCATTGAGAGGAGGAGCTGTCAGTTTACGATGTAACAATTGACTCTTCTACCTCGTCATGAACTGTGACTGAGTCTTATCACCATCTGCATTCATTAGTCATTAAACAAATGTTTTCTCTGTGATTTTGGTCAATGAAACATTGATATTGACCTGAACCCCTGATGATCTGTGTGCATCTCAGACCACTGAGACATTGCTTACTGGAGAAAGGACTTATGCAACGCTATAGAATGCATTCATGTAAATTAAGCAGTGTTTTCAGTTGTCTTTGTTTGTAGATTTAAATATATTGTATGTGTGCATGAGTAGATCTGATTTAAAAGGAATTAATGTGACAGCGATCTAATATCTAAGAAGTAGGGCTGCAATGGTACATGGATCCACGCTGAACCGAACGGACACAGAGCCTTTGGTATGGTACATGCAGTCACATCTGGGCTGGACTGGTAATCTGGCAAACCGGGCATTTTCCCGGTGGGCCAACGCACTTTGGGGCCGATCAGGGGTGGACTGCCCATCGGGCGAACCGAGCGGACAGGTGGGTCACCTGTGACACGGGCCAAATAGGCCGCGATAAGCTATATTGAGCCGCAGCATTATGCAAACGGACCACAAAACGGCGCCATGATATGCAGAAAAGGACAGCGAACGACAAACAATGCCCCCCCCATGTAAATTCCCGGGCCGATTTCTCTTCCCAGTCCAGCCCTGAGTCACATGCATGATTACATATCTTAGCATGTGTGAAACCAATATTAAAACAACATATAACAAGCAACACAAACCACGTAGAACTAAAATAAAACCTGGGACTGCACCAGACGGTACACTAGAAACTGCGGATAAGATAAATGCATGTAAAGTTTATCATAGCTAACTCGCTATTTTTCAAAACAACATATAAATATGCCTTAAATAAGCCAGAGATTGAAGACCCACCATCGTCTCTAAAATCTGTTGTTTGGGAGCATTATGGTTTCGCGGTAAACTACAGGACATACTGGGCAACAAGTAGTGATCAGGACAACATTTTTGTGTCGGTTTCACCGAAGTCGGTTTGTTTCAGGAAGCACATCAAACATGATGACTCATTTGCGGCGACATCATCCTCATGTGTCTCTGGAGCTTACGGGGAGCAAAGGATAAACAGCCTGTGCAAGTTAGTCTCGCCACTGCGTTCAAGCAGCCTCTTGCTGCAAGCTCAGACCGAGCTAAAGCAGTAACGAACGCCATGCTGCAGATATGCAACCATACTCCGTCATCAAGAACACAGAAGCATTTACTTAACATGCGTGAGCCCTGTTATAATGTTCCTACATGAACGCATTTCAGCAATGCTGTAGTGCCCGCTGTATATAAACAAGCACACACTGTAGTTTTCCAGCAGGAGACACTGTCAATGCTAACAGATCCACCCTCGCCTCTGATAATGTGGATATTCTGATTTTCCTGAAGAAAGTGGTGAGCTGAAAGGCAAAAGACACACAATCTGCACTGATAATGTCTTAATTTATTTACAATTGCAACTGTCTTTCTTTTAGTATTATTTATGTTTGTATACAGTGTGCATATAAGAGGCTCTTAAGTTTTGTATTGTAATTTCGTTGAAGAAATAGTGCAGTCACATTAAGAATGGTTGCACATCATCCACTGTGTTTACAGAGTAAATCATTTAAAGAAAGATTCTTTGTGTTCTCCGGCGAACCGAAACTGTACCGAACCGTGATCTCAAAGCCGAGGTAAGTACAGAAATGTGAATTTTGTGTACCGTTGCATCCCTACTAAGAAGTGCATTCATTATATGAAAAGTTCTAGAAACCTTTATTCCATACATTACTTGTTAGCCATTTTTTTGTTGTTGTAAAACTCATTTTATCCACAATTTGTAGTGCACAGATGTGAGAATTCCTGTCATGTTTCACACTAAACCGTCACTTCGTTTCTTCTTCTACTGACGTTCTTTATAGACAACAGCGCCTCCAAGTGGTCAGATGTAGAACGACACTTACCTATTTCTTAAAGAAATAGTTAAAAATAGAAATGTTCTGATTACTTACTCAAATTAATTTATATTGAAGGATGTATGAAGTGTTTTTGTCAATAGGTTCCAGAACTTACGAGTTCCAAAAAGGACATAAAGGCAGCATAAAAGTAACCATATGAGTGCTTTAATCCGTGTCTGGTGAGAAACAGATCAACATAAGTCTAATGATTTGGATCCCATTGACTTACATTGTCTGGACTAAAATACCTTATATATTATTCAAAAATCTTAATATGTGTTCTGCAGAAGAAAGAAAGTCATACAAGTTTGAGATGGCATGAAGGAGTAAATGATGAGGGAATTGTCATATTTGAGGGGGTGGCTGTGGACACCATGGACTGAAGCCTGGCCACCCCATTGCAAGCTTAATTCAGGTTAATACATAATATAGAGCATTATAATGGGACCAAGTCTCTGTGATTACAAAATAAGACTCCCCGGTGTGTTTAGGGCTTGTTTATAGTTAAAAGTAGGGATGGGCATTCATCAATAATTTGGTATTTGAATATTTAAGCTCATAAAAAACAAATATTCAAATATTCCATTATATAAATGAAGGTATTTAATGAGAAAGAGACGTTGTAAAATAATTATTTTTGTTGAGAAAAACAAACATATCCACATTCTCATTAAAATATACTCATTTATACACACCGGTTTAAATGATGGAATGTCCCTTACCTCATCCGAGTCTTTCTCGGATGCCATGTTTGTTGTTTACAGAAGTGTTGCAGGGATTACGTTGCTACGGGGACGCTGCTTTCTGATGAGCTGCACATATATGAGAGTAAAGTGTATACCACTTATCCAGTACATTTAAACAGGAACCCAGCTTTCTCACGGTAAGCCACATTCTCACAATAACCCGCTTTTCTTGTGTCCATCTGAATGTACTGACAGAACTATTTGCTCATCAAATGTGTTCAACTTGTGTCCACACTCAACAGCGCCACCTAGTGCATTCTGTAATAACTGTGAGTTTTAGTTTGTGTGTTCAGGATTTAACATGCATCTCACTGTATATATGGCCAGCAAAGCAAAACTTTGCCAAATTCGAATAATATTTGTACTATTCAAATAATTATTGCAGAACGAATATTTGAATATTCGACTACTCATGCACATCCCTAGTTAAAAGCCCCGCGTTATGCACCAACTTAAGGTAATAGCATGTGTGCACACTAGAGCTGCAACAACTAATCGATTAAATTGTCAATTGTTTATCGATTAGTTGGATATTTGCAGCGAGCACAGAGAACATCAGTCAGTGACTTTTTACAGCTTTACTAATTTGTTGCATTATGAAACTCATGTGAAAAACAACACAGACAATTCGAGGCATAAAAAAGCATGACCCAAGATGCCCATCGCACGAGAGCACTTTATAAACACTTTGAAGAAGATCATCACAAGCATATAGTTTATATTGGAGCGGTTGCTGCATCAGGTACATTGAAAGAGGGCTTGTGCTGTTTCTTGTGCTAAAGACTTGTTTCTCTCCAGCACATAACTTACATTTTACTGCTATTTTTGATGTTTTGTAATGTATATATGTTGTGAATTCGCAAAACCGTTTGTCTTGACCACAAGCGAGTCTCCATTCAACTTTACAGAGCACCAGGGCTGGACTGGTAATCTGGTATACCGGGCATTTTCCCGGTGGGCCGACTGGCCATTTGGAGAACGGAGCGAGCTGGTGTGTCAGCCTCGAAACGGCCCGAATGGGCCGCGATAAGCTAAAATGTGCCGCCACGTTATGCAGAACAGACCACAAAATGGCGCTGTGATATGTAGAAAAGGACCGTTCTTATTCAACTTGGGCCAGTTGCTATGTAAAATCACGGGCCGATTTCAGTTCTCAGTCCAGCCCTGCAGAGCACGCTAGCACGCACAGCCACGTCGATCAAACCGTTTGAAATGGAGAAAGGGAGCGCAATCATTTTGATTGAACTGTACAACATCATATCGCAATTTCAGTCTCAGTGTAATCAATTATGCGGCTTTCACGGATGCCACAATGTCTCAGAGGTCCAAGTGTGCCAGCATTTAAAGAGTTTTAGATGGTTTTCAATTTGCACTCTGCTAGGCTGATGAATCACACAGGAGCAAGGCCAGATATGCAGTAAGCAACACAGGCTGAATAAGTTCTACAGGGGTGACACAAGGGAGCCACAGTCATCTATATTTGATCATGTTGAGATTTCGGCTGTGACTGTGTTTGACTGATCTGTGTGGCTGCTGTTCAGTCAGTTTATCTCAAGGATTGCCTTTCACACTTCTGGAAGCCCTTGAAAGTCTTTCCCCCCCTGGAGACACTAGATGGCAGCCTAAGACATCAAAAGCTGCCTGTTATTTAATGTATGTATTCTCAGGGGCCATTCGAATGTGTACAGAGACACAGACCATCTCTATAGAATAATTGCTTTTCTGATGTTTCCTGTCTTTTATAGCTCTCGATAATTACAACAAACATGTTGAAAAACCTTTATAATCATTAAAGTGATTTTTGCTGTTTTCTCTACACGCTCACTGTTGTACTGTCGTTCTCTATGCCGTTTAGAAGGACTTATATATACAATATTGCTCAAATGTAGCTATTATATCAACTTTATCTCCCCTAAACTGGACGTTTCTCCTAAAACACTTTAGAAGGAAAACAAAATAGTCACATTAGACCTACAGTTAGTGCTATCCACATTCAATGTATGTGGATAGCACAGCTCAGATATTTTAGTTTTGAAAGAATTGAATGTGAAATGTTTGAAGAATTTGTTGAGAAATAAGGTCACATGACAATCTCTGACTTTGTGTGCAGATTTTGGTATCTTGCTAAATCTGAACACACGGTTCATGTCTGTTCTTCAACTCAGAAACCCCAGAAACTGGGGGTTTATTTTCAGGATAATTTATCTGAGAAGGAAACGTCTCAATTTGATGCCTTTAATCTCATTGCTGTGTAGGAGAAACAATATTGAGATATTAAAGGACGTCTCCATTGAGGCTTTTGCTTCCTATTGTACAAACTATATTATTCTAAGAGTGATGTCAACAATATTTTTCATTTAAATTGATCTTTCTCTTTCTTCTACTTTTTGGTCTTATTCTCTCACTATCTGAGTCGACCTTTTTTCCCCGAGTCTCTGCTGTAATCCATCTATGTGTGAGGCAGGAGTTGAGCCTAACAGCGTTATTTCTGCAGTGTGCAGCAGAAAATGGATTAGACATTCAATTATCACGCAGTCCCTCCTGCACTCGAGTTGCAGTCTGACGCCAATTTCTAGCCCAGCAATACTGCACGGTTTAACAACAGCGATATGCTTTACGGTGTCAGACATAGGGCTTGTGACTAATAACACTTAACCACAAAAGTGTTGCAATATCACACCTACTTGCTACTAAACATACATCAAAAGTGCACATGTATTTGTTTTTAACATTTTCTTTATAAGGCCAGTAACATACTTTACATACGCCTTCAGTACGCCAAGATGCGCCAGATGAGCTTGGGTTTCTGTGGTGGTAACAGACTTCAGAACTCATGGGGGCGATGGAGTTACATTCAAAAGTCTGTGCCATTAAACTGGATGTGTTATTAAACTAGTAAGTTGCAATAAATATAAATATAATATGCTCAGCTATATTCTTTTAACACTGTTGCTCCGCCATGACAGTGGTTTGCTTGAAAGAGAAATCTCACTGTAGAGGCGGACAGTTCACACTGATCTCACTATAGCGCCCTTTGTTGCAACGTTGAGAATGCAACGCATACTTACATTTACATTTATGCATTTGGCAGATGCTTTTTATCCAAAGCGACTTACAGTGCACTTATTACAGGGACAATCCCCCCGGAGCAACTTGGATTAAGTGTCTTGCTCAAGGACACAATGGTGGTGGCTGTGGGGATCGAACCAGCAACCTTCTGATTACCCGTGATGTGCTTTAGTCCACTACGCCACCACCACTCCATACTTGCGTTGTGTTATGAATTGCGCCTTACACATTTTGAATCACAACTATGCACAAAATCAAGCTTACTTGGCTAGAAGCATCTTTATGTTTCTACCTTAAGTCTATCTTAAAGAAAAGTCTGTAAGAAGCAACGTGATGAGGTTGTGAGACAAACCGTACTGTTGGAAAAACATATTGCATATTGCTTTTGGTTTCACATACTATTTTTTTTAAATAGTAGGCATCACAAAGTATGTACTGCACAGTATTCAGTAAGTAGTAAGCTAGTATTCCATTACAAACATGTGAAACAGAAATGTAAGCGCATCATAGTTCTAGCGGGAAGACTAGCTGCTGTACATCATCGCACCAGTAGCGAGGCAACTCCTAGCCAATCACATGTAAGCTGTTGCTTTATAAGTCTGCTCACAATCTATCACATTGCTGTTTTGGTGTGCTAACACGGCAACCTCCACCACCCCACCACCACCTGTTGAGTCCCGTCCTGCATAGGGGTAGGCTCCTCACCCCTGCCTCCTATCTCCTGCAGGATATGATTGTTCCAAGTACAACTTCTTCGGACCACCAGATGGGGCCTACGCCAAAGAGAGACATTACTTTTCTGTTTTATATTAATCAAATAAATATAATCTTAAAATTCACTCAAGTCTGCGAGTCTTCCTCATTGAACTTTATGTTATGCAGAATGTTTCAAACATTAGTATGCTACTTTAACTATATTTCCATCCAACTTGCGAATTCAATTTATGCAATAAATCGGAATATATTTGCAAATAAAGCAGCGTTTTCAACCCACGTGTTTAGGAGAGCAAAAGTGTCACTTCTAGGAAAGTCACATCACTTGTTGAGACAAATTCACATGCTTTTTTTTATGCTAATCTATATTTTAAATTCTTGAGGAATATATTTGCTAAATGTCTTTTCTTATAGTTTATGCAAATCTTAATATTAAAAAAATATCCACTTCAAGCGAGCATATATGTTTTTTAATGCGCATTTTGGAAACTGTATTCGCGTCTTGGTGTTTCCATCCAGCATTTTTTATGCGATTTCTGAACAAATACGTGGATGGAAACCAAGCTAACATTACCACATGACCTCACTAGATAGCATGTTTGATTCAATGAGTGACGATCAGTTATCATTGCAGATATAGACGAAGCCAACATGCTGTTATTCTACAGACTTTGTTTAGGGTTTTTCCAGAAATCCCTAAACCTAGACCAAGATTATCAATTGTATGTAACTACAGCTACATTCAGCAACTTGGCACAGACCTGCAGACTGTTTTAACTTGTCTTGCCAGATCTTTTCTAAGTAAATGGAAGAACAGTTTTCGGACAGCGGATCATCAGAAATCTGAAAAAAACCTGTAGACTTTCACTGACAGACTGTTCAAACTTAGCTCATTGCAAAGTGGGATACAGGCCTATTCCACACAGTATTCGCTGTGTTATTATACTGCACATTTTCCAGGTTTTCTTGAATAAAGTAAATGCACTGATTATGCACAGTAAACATACTAGATACTGCAGAAATAGTTTGAATAGTATGCCAATTTCAAACATAGACTTTGTCAACTGTTGCCTGCAAGGTGCATGTGATTCAATGCCATTGGTTGATTGTACAATGCTGTCACTGGCCGTTGGCTCTTTTACCAACAGTCTGCTTGTTGAAGCCAATTAATACTCTGAAGGTCAGAACTCCAGAGCTTGAACTCGGGCTCCAGAGGCACAGATCTTTGGAATAATCTGATGGCGGTGCATCTTCAAGGTGGAAGGCATTTTAGGGAGCGCATTTCATGCAACATTAAAGAGACTGCAATCAGTCTACAGAGATTTAAAGTGCACAAAGTTCCTTATGCAGTCTCCAGAGTAGGTGGGGAATACTCTCTATATGACAAGAAATATGCGAAAAAAAGGAATGAACCATTTTGTGACAGTGCTGTGTTAAAATGTTCTGATTGCAGACTTTAATATTTTGGCAAATCTGAGCACGGTGTGAGACATTGTTGAGATTTCTTCTGAAGAGTCTTTCAGCCTCAGTAGTCGGATCAGATTTCAAGTAGTTTTTCCATCTATAATGATGCTATAAAAATGCTGTGAATAGAGGACACACTGTAGATTGATCAGGATGCATAATTCTTGGCATGCATATATCTATTTTTGACCATCCTTCATTCGCCTATAGGTTATATGACTCAGAGTTCCTTTTATAACTCGAAATATCAAAACAGACTTGAGTTACTGTATACTGTCACACCTGCATCATTATTTCATTACTAATTGTCCTGTATTTTGTCCTTTTGTCTCTCTGATGTTTTGGGGTTATTTTCTGGGGTTAACCTCAATGGAAAGATTTTAAATGGAGCAAAGGCACTGCACTGTCATTGTGAATTCTGTTGTTCACACTTCACAGAGCGAAGATCACTTGGTGCAGACTACCACAATTCAATAGTCTGAAATCGGGAGAAATAAATGGGGCTGTTTCTTTGTCTCCAATATCTTTTGTCTTGCTGTATCAGGTTGCATTTAGCTAACTAAATACTAATGTTTTTAGTAAGCTGTTGGATGAACACGTTTTAATGCCATACATGCATTAAACACACACACACGTTCTCGCAACTACCCCAAAACGTCCTAGCAACTGCACAGCAAAGTCTTGCAACTGCATAGCAACCACACAGAACAGTCTAACAACCATATAAATGCCCTACAACCACCCACACCACCCTAGCAACTACATAGCAACATCCTGGCAGTCACCCATAACATTCTAGCAATTGCACAGCAGTGCATTGGCAACTGCATAGCAAGCACCCAGAACAGCCTTGCAGCCATAGAAATGCCCTAGCAACAACCCACACCACCCTAGAAACTACATAGCAACATCCTGGCAGTCACCCATAACATTCTAGCAATTGCACAGCAATGCACTGGCAACTGCATAGCAACCACCCAGAACAGCCTTGCAGCCATAGAAATGCCCTAGCAACCACCCACACCACTCTAGCAACTACATAGCAACATCCTGGCAGTCACCCATAACATTCTAGCAATTGCACAGCAATGCACTTGCAACTGCATAGCAACCACCCAGAACAGCCTTGCAGCCATAGAAATCCCTATGGCAATCACCCACAACACAACCTAGCAACTGTATACCAATTGCCCAATACAGCCTAGCAACCACCCACAACACCCTAGCAACTGCATAGCAACCACCCATAACAGCCTAGTAACCATAGAAATGCCCTGGCAACCACCCAAAACACCCTAGCAGCTACATAGTATCATCCTGGCAGTCACCCATTACACCTTAGCAATCGCTTAGTAACCAACCAAAACAGTCTTGTAACCACAGAAATTTCCTAGCAACCACCCACACCACCCTAGCAACTACATAGCAACATTCTGGCTGTCACCCATAACATTTGAATAACTGCACATCAACACCCTGGGAACTGCATAGCAACCACCCAGAACACTCTAGTCTAGAAATCATAAAAATCCCCTGGCAACCACCTACAACACTCTAAGAACTGCATAGCAACCAGGAAAATCAGCCTAGCAACCATAGAAATTCCCTGGCAACCACCCACAACACCCTAGCAAATACAATACCTTAGCAATCAAATAGCAACCATAGAAATTCCCTATCAACCACCCACACCACCCTAGCAACTACATAGCAACATCCTGGCAGGCACCCTTAACAGTCTAGGAACTGCACAGCATCACCCTGACAACTGCATAGCAACCACCCACAACACTCTAGCAACTGCATAGCAACCACACAAAACAGCCTAACAACCATAGAAATGCCCTGGCAACCACCCTCAACATCCTGTCAACCATATAGCAACTGTCTAGAAATGCCCTAACAACCACCAAGAATACCCTAGCAATAACAGCAATGCCCTGGCAACAACCCAAAACTACATATTGACTGCATAGTAACAACCCTGCAACCACCAACACCCTAGCAACCACATAGCAACCAACTAGCAACTGTCAAGAAATGCCTTAGCAACCACCAAGAACAACCTATTATCTATACAAACGCCCTGGCAACCACCTACAACACCCTAGTAATGCATAGCAGTGTCCTGACTGCCACCACAGAGCATCCAAGATACTGCTTAGCACTGCCCTGGAAACCACTCAGAACACCCTAGCAACCACATAGCAACCACCCAGAACACTCTAGCAACTGTCTAGCAATGCCCTATCAACAACGCAGAACACCTTAGAAACCATAGCAATGCCTTGGCAACCACTCACAAAACAAATGTTCTTCCTTATAAATAATAATGAGTGCATAATTAATTCATATGTAATTCAGTAAATCTGATATAGTCTTATTATCACCCAGAGATACAAATGCATTTCATTGCATAATATGTATGAGATGTACTTTATATGTCATATAATTTGTAAATGGAGGCTTCATGCTTTCAGTGTTGTCCTCAGATTTGATAACAGGCATGAGAAAGCGCCTCCAGCCATCATCATTCACACTCCTTGCTCTTGATTGTGTTTTTAAAGCATCATTACCCATCAGTGTACATGTAAATGTGACAGTGCCTGCAGCGCAAGCAGAGCATTATGGATCAGCCATGCAACAGCACAACTCCAATAAGATCCTTCCCTGTTTATCAAGAATCTCGAGGGTGCTTCAGCTAACTGCTCTGACATTTGTACCATCACACATTGGGAGAGAGATAAAACAGGACGCATGGGTCCTTTCTGACTTCAATGACATGGTACTGGTGTATCTGGGTTTTAGCAGTAAACACTGGGGTTCAAATGTTTGTCTGCTGGTTAAATACATCTATTTTACATTTTTCTAATTTAATATGTTCATTATTATTATTACAAATTATACTATGAGAAAAACCTATTTAAGTCAAAAGGCAGAGTTTTATCTATAGTCAACATTCACTGTCATTGTGTAATGGATCCAGCTGGTTCATGATAGCTGTGCAGCATGTGTAAACCTCACTCCCTTGGCCTCAAGAGGTTCACTAGCAACTGATGCTAAAGGCTGTAGACTGTAGCCTCCCTGTTAGCATGCCTGCCTTCCATTCAGGATGACATCACTTTGAATCCCTCTCTGGGCTGCATTTCCCAAAAGCATCGTAAGCCTAAGTAGATCGCAGAAGCCATTGGCGCCAATGGTCTCTACGATCAACTTAAGGTTGCGATGCATTTGGGAAGCGCAAGTCGAGCAGGACTGGTTTTCCAAGGTAATATGGGCTATTCAGGCAAAGTCATGGAAGCAGTGAGTAGATATCTAGGCGGGCCTAGTTAAATCACCCGGTTGGCTTCTTCGTCTCAAAGGCAGAGACTACAAGCGGTTAGCTTCTCTGACATGAATGGCAGTACAGAGGAGAGTGCTGTCAGGTTAGATTTACTTTGGCTGCTTTACACTCTCTGATCTGACACAGACACAGTTTTTGGGCCCATTAACCCTGAAATGAATTCAGTGTTGGGTAAATCACTGCCCCTCCCTTCTATCCTCTCTATTTCAGTATCAAACATGTTGGAGTTTGAGGTCTCAAGCCAGATGCAGGATGGTGGAAACTGAAGGAATGACAGCACATACTTTACATTTGTATTCTAAAACTTGATTTCTAGGTGTCCTAGTGGTTAAAGTTTTGGGCTGTTAACCACAAAGATGTAGGTTCAAACCCTGCAAAGAACAATCCAACTATTAATATTGTGGATTTGAGCACGAAAGCATGTTGGGGGTCATTCACACTTAACACTTTATTGCACAAGTCTGCTGTTTTTACCTTGGTGGTGGGTCGCTGGTTCGATCCCCACAGCCACCACCATTGTGTCCTTGAGCAAGGCACTCAACTCCAGGTTGCTCCGGGGGGATTGTCCCTGTAATAAGTGCACAGTAAGTCGCTTTGGATAAAAGCATCTGCCAAATGCTTAAATGTAAATGTAAATGTTTTTCAGTTGTGTTTAGATGTAAACATAGAATTTCTTTGACCGTTGTGCCGCGTCTTGCTGTTTTTTCAGTGTTTCTTTGTAGTGCCATGTTAAAGTTAAACATAAGCTTTAACTTATGTTTAAGCTTATGCCCCCCTTTGCACTTCGACGGCACTTTTTCTGTATAAAAGAGTGTTTTCCCTCCTAAAAGCCTCAGCCTTTTCGCTGCTGTGTCCAGTACATGCTTTTCGTATCTATTTGGGCCGCACCCAGTGCTTTAGATGTTCTGAGCAGCTCTTTGTCTGCTTTGGCAGACGGCGGAAAGGGAACGCGGTCTCCAAACAGAGGTTAGCTCACTGGGTTGTTGACGCCATCTCTCTGGCTTACCAGACACAGGCCGTGCCTGCTCCCTTGCAGGTTCGAGCACACTCAACGAGAAGTGTGGCATCCTCGTGGGCACAGGCCAATGCCACCTCTCTAGCAGACATCTGCAGAGCAGCGGGCTGGGAAACACCCAATACCTTTGCAAGATTTTACGATCTCAGGTGTTTTGTCAAGTCCGAGCCGGTAGAACTCGGTAATGCGGCCGACCGGGTGTTCCGCTTGCACCTAGCGCCCTTCACCAAGTTGATCCAGTGCGCTTTCTCTCCCAGGCTAGCCACTAAGCGTCGCTTCCTAGATGTTCTTCCTCCCTAGCCTTCTGGCCTGCAAATTTAGCGGAGAAATTTGCGTCCAGACCCACTACGAGCCACAAGTGTTCTGTACTGGGATAGGGATCCCGGGCATAATTCCCTCTTCAGGCAACTCCCTGTGATGTATTTTCCACGGTACGGTCCCCCTGTTGGCTGACCCACGTCTCCCTTGGGTAGTCCCACTAACCCCGGTCACTGTGTTTGTACAGCTCCTCCCTCATCAGGTAAGACCTACCACCACGCCACTACCACGTGTGGCTTGAAAACCCACGTGGTGTATTAGCCACATATCACCTCCCCCTAGTCTGGGCAGGATGTGGCCTCCACAGGGTCTTCCCCCTGAAAGAATAGGATCGGGAAAGACCGCCTTCCCCAATGCATTTCATATCCCAGCTGCTTCACACTCTATGCAAGAGACATAGAGAGAGAAAAGGCCGCTCCCATGCTGGTCATGTAGCACCTATTCCCCCCCTCAAGGGTGCTGGGAACCTAAGGTCTGTATATGACACCTTTCTGGGGGCGTTGGGGATGGTTACGTGATGGTTACAGTTGCTTCAAGCACGCAGCAGCTTGCTTGCACCTGTGTCGGCAGTTCACGTAACACAGGCTAGTGCATGGTGCTTTTGAACTGGACCCCTTGTGTCACAACTTCGAGGGAGTGACAGTAGGGGAACATCACGGTTACTGTTGTAACCTCTGTTCCCTGAAGGAGGGAACAAGATGTTTTGTTCCTTCTGTCATGACACTAGACCCACCACTGTAAATGGCCGTACCTTATGCTCGGCTCCTCAGTGCAAAAACCTGATGGACAGACACACGCCCGCTTCCCTTTATACCCGTATGTCCCGGGGCGGGACATGCAAATTATATCTGCCAATTTCTCATTGGCCTTTTCTCAAGTTCAGAGATACACGAGGCTCCCAAGGAAGACCCCTTGTGTCACTTCATTCGACACAACGTCTCGTTCCCTCCCTCAGGGAATGGAGGTTACAACAGTAACTGTGACGTTCCAGTCATAGAATGGTTTTCAGAGAATGTGTCTTGAAAAGTATTTATAGGGTCGAGAGAAGGCCGCCGTCCATGTGGGGAGGAGGGAAGCGACTCCCCGATCGCCTGGAGTGGTAGCTATAATTATGAATCTAATAATTAAGACTTTTTATCTCGGAATATGAATTAGTATCTCTATTCTTTATTTATTTAATTGTTTTTGTGGTGGAAACAGGCATAAATAAGTATGCTGCTCCAACCATATAGAGTTTCAAGAGCTTCTCTGTATTTGCGAAGCATCTCTTGTTCTCTTAGTTTGAGTCTTGCTTAAACACAACCCCACTGAGGCCACATGAAAATATATGCGGTCTATTAGCATTCATCTCAGTGTGACGGCGACGAGGCCCGGTCCAAACCCACTCCTAGGCAGAGTGACAGGTAATATGTGCCGGTTTCATCCGTACTAGGTTTGATTCAAATCCCCCCAGACTGTTTTCATTACTAAAGGGGTAAATAACCAGCAATAAATAAAGCAGACAGTTCATCGCTTCTCATATAAGAATTCATCCAGGGACTCAAAGTGAAACCCAGTCCACGGCTTTAACACCTCACTGACACGGTCAGCTTTATTGTGTTCGTCTGTCCCCCTACAGCATTGGACAATAATGCTACAGAAAGGTTATGACAGAGCGGTTTATGATAAAGAAAAACTTTTCATCGTCTGTGTGCTTATCACACTGAATATAAGAAGTTGGCTTGCTGTTTGACTTCAGAACACCTTCAGCCCTTTATGAAATCCTGTCATGCTGATTGTGAAGTGTTTGCAGTGGGATATTACACTATTCTTCAAGGAAAATAGCCTTGAGTTTTTTGACAGATGAAGGGGGTGGAAATCTATTATGTGTTTCATACTCTCAGCTTCCTGTTGTCAAACATTGTGGTGGTGTGATTTCATCCTGGTGCTCATAGCATAGAGTTTATAAAGAAGCGTGTATCATTGCAGTGATTCTTGGATCTGCATCATTGTCCAGGAACAGCTTGCACTATATAAGAAAATTGATGACTGAAAGTTTGTGGACACTTTTAGTGATGCTGTTATGTTTGTTTATTTGATAAGTGACCTAGAAATAGTGCAGGATCTTGCATGTTTCTTATTCATTTTCAGTTGGGTGATATATCATTACACTCAAAAAACAATATTTATGAAAGTAATCTTTCATTATATAAACTGTTTTATTTATTTAATTTTAATAAAATTACACCACTCAATTTGATGGAATTTTGTAATTAAATAAAAATTATTTATAAAGTATACAAAGTAATGAGCTACTATTACTGTTAATCTAATTACTTTTTAAGTCAAAATGCATTACATTTTAAATTCCTGTAATTATATTACAGTTACTAAGTTTATGTTAATTACTTTTAAATACATTACCGGAGGTACTCATATTTCTAAAATATTATTATGTAGAATAGATTCAAATATATTCATGAAGTATACACTAAAAAAATATTGTAAGATTTATGTATTCCAATTTCATAATAAAATTCCATCAAATTGAATAGTGTATTGTTTAACACTTAAATAAAATAAAAAACTTAAAATATGTATTTTCTTTATTAAAATTCAATTTGGTGTAATTTTGTTATGAAATTTAAATATGTAAATCTTAAAAAAAAACAGGTTAAAATATTTTTGGGTATTCATATAAACATTATTTATGAACATAAATATGAACATAACATTTGAACATAAAATATGAACATAACATATGAACATAATTTTTAAGCATAACATATGAACATAAAATATGAACATAACATATGAACATTACATATGAACAACATTTGATCATAAAATATTAACATAACATATGAACATAACATATGAACATAACATTTGAACATAAATTATGAACAACATATGAACATAACATATGAACATAACATTTGAACATAACATATGAACATTACATATGAACATTACATATGAACATAACATATGAACATTACATATGAACATAACATATGAACATAACATTTGAACATTACATATGAACATAACATATGAACATAACATTTGAACATAAATTATGAACAACATATGAACATAACATATGAACATAACATTTGAACATAACATATGAACATTACATATGAACATTACATATGAACATAACATATGAACATTACATATGAACATAACATATGAACATAACATTTGAACATTACATATGAACATAACATATGAACATTACATATGAACATAACATATGAACATACCATTTGAACATAACATTTGAACATAACATATGAACATAACATTTGAACATAACATATGAACATTACATATGAACATTACATATGAACATAACATATGAACATTACATATGAACATAACATATGAATATTACATATGAACATAACATATGAACATTACATATGAACATAACATATGAACATAACATTTGAACATAACATATGAACATTACATATGAACATACATATGAACATAACATATGAACATAACATTTGATTATAAAATATTAACATAACATATGAACATTACATATGAACAACATTTGTTCATAAAATATGAACATTACATATGAACATAACATTTGAACATAACATATGAACATAACATTTGATCATAAATTATGAACATAACATATGAACATAACATATGAACATTACATATGAACATAACATTTGATCATAAAATATGAACATTACATATGAACATAACATTTGAACATTACATATGAACATAACATTTGAACATAAATTATGAACAACATATGAACATAACATATGAACATAACATTTGAACATAACATATGAACATAACATTTGATCATAAAATATGAACATAACATATGAACATAACATATGAACATTACATATGAATATAACATTTGATCATAAAATATGAACATTACATATGAACATAACATTTGAACATAAAATATGAACATAACATATGAACATAACATATGAACATAAAATATGAACATAACATATGAACATTACATATGAACATAACATATGAACATAACATATGAACATAAAATATGAACATAGCATATGAACATTACATATGAACATAACATTTGAACATAAAATATTAAAATAAAATATGAACATTACATATGAACATAACATTTGAACATAAAATATGAACATAACATATGAACATTACATACAAACATAACATTTGAACATTACATACGAACATAACATTTGATCATAAAATATGAACATAACATATGAACATAACATTTGAACATTACATACGAACATAACATTTGATAATAAAATATGAACATTACATATGAACATAACATATGAACATAACATTTGAAAATTACATATGAACATAACATTTGATCATAAAATATGAACATAACATATGAACATAAATTATGAACATAACATATGAACATAACATTTGAACATAAAATATTAAAATAAAATATGAACATTTCATATGAACATAACATATGAACATTACATATGAACATAACATATGAACATTACATATGAACATAACATTTGAACATAAAATATGAACATTACATATGAACTTAACATATGAACATTACATATGAACATAACATTTGAACATAAAATATGAACATAACATATGAACTTTACATATGAACATAACATTTGAACATAAAATATGAACATAACATATGAACATTACATACGAACATAACATTTGAATATTACATACGAACATAACATTTGAACATTACATACGAACAAAACATTTGATCATAAAATATGAACATAACATATGAACATAACATTTGAACATTACATACGAACATAACATTTGATCATAAAATATGAACATTACATATGAACATAACATATGAACATAACATTTGAAAATTACATATGAACATAACATTTGATCATAAAATATGAACATAACATATGAACATAAATTATGAACATAACATATGAACATAACAGTTGAACATAAAATATTAAAATAAAATATGAACATTTCATATGAACATAACATATGAACATTACATATGAACATAACATTTGAACATAAAATATGAACATTACATATGAACTTAACATATGAACATTACATATGAACATAACATCTGAACATAAAATATGAACATAACATATGAACTTTACATATGAACATAACATTTGAACATAAAATATGAACATAACATATGAACATTACATACGAACATAACATTTGAATATTACATACGAACATAACATTTGAACATTACATACGAACAAAACATTTGATCATAAAATATGAACATAACATATGAACATTACATATGAACATAACATTTGAACATTACATACGAACATAACATTTGATCATAAAATATGAACATTACATATGAACATAACATTTGAACATTACATATGAACATAACATTTGATCATAAAATATGAACATAACATATGAACATAAAATATGAACATAACATATGAACATAACATTTGAACATAAAATATTAAAATAAAATATGAACATTACATATGAACATAACATATGAACATTACATATGAACATAACATTTGAACATAAAATATGAACATTACATATGAACATAACATATGAACATTACATATGAACATAACATTTGAACATAAAATATGAACATAACATATGAACTTTATATATGAACATAACATTTGAACATAAAATATTGAAATAAAATATGAACATTACATATGAACATAACATATGAACATAACATATGAACATAACATTTGAACATAAAATATGAACATAACATATGAACAATACATATGAACATAACATATGAACATTACATATGAACATAACATTTGATCAAAATATGAACATAACATTTGAACATAACATATGAACATAACATTTGAACATAACATTTAAACAAAATATGAACATTACATATGAACATAACATTTGATCAAAATATGAACATAACATATGAACATAACATTTAAACAAAATATGAACATTACATATGAACATAACATATGAACTTAACATTTGATCAAAATATGAACATAACATATGAACATAACATTTAAACAAAATATGAACATTACATATGAACATAACATTTGATCAAAATATGAACATAACATATGAACATAACATATGAACATAACATTTGATCAAAATATGAACATAACATTTGATCAAACTATGAACATAAAATATGAACATAACATTTGATCATAAAATATGAACATAAAATATATGTGTTTCTGTGACAGCAGAAGGGGGTGCGGCCCAAAATGAGTCATTTTAAGGGAGAAACTCGTTTTATTACTTTGAGTTGTGTGGAAAAACTTTTTTTTCTGTAAATTTTCATATGTGGTTTTATAAAACCACTTTAATTACTTAATCATATGTACATACAAGCAATCTGACTTCAATTTCAGATTAGTTATTAGTGTATTTCTGTTTTTAATTAACTTGCCCAACACTTTACATTTTATCATTATGTTTCTTTATTTTAAATCATGTTAAATCCTTAAGCTTTGTCTTTTTTCCACATTTAAATTAGATTTTAAATCCTAGATTTTCACTGTTGTCTCAGACTATTGAAACCCACTGCAATTCACAAATCATTTTGCAGTTTGTGTGAACAGTGCACCTGCAGAGGCTCAGACTGTCTGGCCTCATTATAAATCTGTTGTTTGTCTAAAGTTTGCTTCAGAAAATGCACATATCGCAGAGCTAGTTGTCCGCTTTCATTTCTAGCTGACGTGTCCTGCTAATTGGTAATTAACCTCTTGTGACTGTTCTTTGCAGCTGCACTTGTAATTGTAATTTAATTACATCAAATTCAACTTCTTTTTTCATGTGGTTTCACGTCTGTTATTTTTTTCTCAATCTGTGCTAACATGTTCTCACACTTGGGAAAACAAGTTTGAAGGATAGTTCACCCAAACATTAGTGTTGTCATTCATTTATTCACAGTCATGTCATTTCAGAGAGAAAAATTAAATAAATCCAGACAAGTTTTGAATGACAATACAGTTTATAAATCATGACAGAACCTCATTTTTAATGAATTATTCTTTTAAAAATGTTGAAACTACCTAAGCTTGTGCAATAGTGCCACTCAATCTCATAGAAATAAATGCATTTATTCTAATATGTAATGACCAGCACACCATTAAATGACCCAAGCATTGCTGGACAAAAATAAATGGATAGAAATGTTTCCAGCACAACTATTCCAGGTCAGACTCAATGTCAAATTAAAAGGTGCTCAAGCACAGCACTAAGAGGCAAGGTAGATAAATAATTTAAGTGCCATTTAAAGAGATTCACCTCCATCCGAGGAGTGTAATATGCTGAGTAGGGCTGGGCGATTACTCAAATTCTATTTTCTATTATGATTTTGGCCTCCATCGATTATGAAAACAAGATAATGGAGATTAAACTATTATTGTGTCACATTCCGTTTAGCAATGAAACACCCTGGCTTTACACTCACCTAAAGGATTATTAGGAACACATACTAATACTGTGTTTGACCCCCTTTCGCCTTCAGAACTGCCTTAATTCTACGTGGCATTGATTCAACAAGGTGCTGAAAGCATTCTTTAGAAATGTTGGCCCATATTGATAGGATAGCATCTTGCAGTTGATGGAGATTTGTGGGATGCACATCCAGGGCACGAAACTCCCGTTCCACCACATCCCAAAGATGCTCTATTGGGTTGAGATCTGGTGACTGTGGGGGCCATTTTAGTACAGTGAACTCATTGTCATGTTCAAGAAACCAATTTGAAATGATTCGAGCTTTGTGACATGGTGCATTATCCTGCTGGAAGTAGCCATCAGAGGATGGGTACATGGTGGCCATAAAGGGATGGACATGGTCAGAAACAATGCTCAGGTAGGCCGTGGCATTTAAACGATGCCCAATTGGCACTAAGGGGCCTAAAGTGTGCCAAGAAAACATCCCCACACCATTACACCACCACCAGCAGCCTGCACAGTGGTAACAAGGCATGATGGATCCATGTTCTCATTCTGTTTACGCCAAATTCTGACTTTACCATCTGAATGTCTCAACAGAAATCGAGACTCATCAGACCAGGCAACATTTTTCCAGTCTTCAACTGTCCAATTTTAGTGAGCTCTTGCAAATTGTAGCCTCTTTTTTCTATTTGTAGTAGAGATGAGTGGTACCCGGTGGGGTCTTCTGCTGTTGTAGCCCATCCGCCTCAAGGTTGTGCGTGTTGTGGCTTCACAAATGCTTTGCTGCATACCTCGGTTGTAACGAGTGGTTATTTCAGGCAAAGTTGCTCTTCTATCAGCTTGAATCAGTCGGCCCATTCTCCTCTGACCTCTAGCATCAACAAGGCATTTTCGCCCACAGGACTGCCGCATACTGGATGTTTTTCCATTTTCACACCATTCTTTGTAAACCCTAGAAATGGTTGTGCGTGAAAATCCCAGTAACTGAGCAGATTGTGAAATACTCAGACCGGCCCGTCTGGCACCAACAACCATGCCACGCTCAAAATTGCTTAAATCACCTTTCTTTCCCATTCTGACATTCAGTTTGGAGTTCAGGAGATTGTCTTGACCAGGACCACACCCCTAAATGCATTGAAGCAACTGCCATGTGATTGGTTGATTAGATAATTGCATTAATGAGAAATTAAACAGGTGTTCCTAATAATCCTTTAGGTGAGTGTATATCTTTAAAGCATTCTTTATTAAAGTTCAAATAATAAGGAAGCGAGTTATGAAAATAAACTCATAAACTGACATTTCTCAGTGCGGTCAGAACCGTGTCTATGAGTTGCGTTAAGTGACCTGGGAAGAGATTGAATCTTCTACCGGCTGATGCACACTCCGGCACAGGGACGCTCGTCACTTGCCTTCGTTTGCAGCAGCTAGATTATAACGTGATGGCTCGCGATGTAGTGAATCATGATATGTGTCATGAAGAAAATAGGTGTACGCAGCTCTGTTGGCTTGTTTTCCAAAATAAAATCTAAAACTCAATTAAAACAACGTACATGTACTTTAGGAGCTATACTGCAGAAGAAATAATTGTACTCGGAGAATGTTGAATGCCAAATTTAATCAGGGTTCTACATTAAATCTTGTCTGGGACAAGTGGATTTTTGAAGGGGGCAAGTGAAAGAGAATTTTACTTGCCCGACGACAGTAAACTGATTTAAATGTCAATAATGAAAAAATAACCGGCTATATTTATGATAGACAAGGCCTGTGTTCATATTCTTATTCTGCTGTTGAAAATAATCCAGGGCACGTAATTTTATAATTTGCTAGCGATTTAGTAACAGCTGCGCCCTGTTTGACTTAGAGGCAGCATACAGTTGTGGCCAAAAATATTGGCACCCTTGGTGAGGCTGTGAGGCAAAGAAGGCTGTGAAATAAAATCTGCATTGTTTATCCTTTTGGTCTTTACATTTATTTACATTTATGCATTTGGCAGACGCTTTTATCCAAAGCGACTTATGTTACGTCCCTGTAAAAGGGGTAATAGAAATTATAACACGGACACGATGTAGCTTCAGTCAAGTCCAATGTTGTAATGGACGAACGTAAGCCACGTGTTCCGTACACAGGTTGAACGAGGCATTAGCAATCGCACACAGATCCTCCAATCACAAACTGGTACTTAAACTTACGGCAAAAGAAAGTTAAACTTATGTAAACAAGCAAACACTGCATATTGTAATTTAAAGTGCATTTCCCCAAAATGTTATAGAGGTTAAATAAGACAGCATTTTAAACACAGATCGTCTTTTTATCCTATTAATCTCTTTAGCCTCTTTTACCGAAAAAGCTATAGATTACTGATCAATAGACCATAGGTGTATTTCAACTTTCTCCTGTTTTATAAAGAAATGAATGATCAGTTTCTTAACCAAACATAAAGCATTTTAACTTAACAGTTTTACTTTACCCTTTTTATGGACAATTTTAAGTATCTTTTAACTTATATCAACCCATTCAATGTATCAGTATTACATAATTTTTATCATCCTTACACTTACAGTGCACTTATTACAGGGACAACCCCCCCGGAGCAACCTGGAGTTAAGTGCCTTGCTCAAGGGCCCAACAGTGGCATCTTGGTGGTGCTGGGGCTTGAACCCCCGACCTTCTGGTCAGTAACCCTGAGCCTCAACCACTGAGCCACCACTAAAGAAATCAGCTAAATCAAACTTTTAATTGAAACTGGGGAAATATCTCATTATTAAATAAATATTTTTCTCCAAAACGCATTGGTCATAATTATTGGCGTCCTTTTATTAAATACACTTTGCAACCTCCCTTTGCCAAGATAACAGCGCTGAGTCTTCTCTTATAATGCCTAATGAGGTTGGAGAACACCTGGCAAGGGATCTGAGACAATTCCTCCATACAAAATCTCTACAGATCCTTCAGACTCTCCTCTTTAGTTCACCCCACAAATGTACTATGGGGTTCAGGTCAGGGGACTGGGATGGCAATGGCAGAACCTTAATTTTGTGGTCAGTGAACCATGTTTGTGTTGATTTTTATGTTTGTTTTGGATCATTGTCCTACAGAAAGGGCCCATGTATGCTTTCTGGCAGAGGCAGCCAGGTTTAGATTTTTTTTTGAGTTTGTGATGCCAGATAATCAGAACAAGATGTCCAGGCCCTCTGGCAGAAAAACAGCCCCACAGCATTAAAGATCCAGCACCACATTTAACCGTGGGCATTGGGTACGTTACTACTGTGTGTAACGATTTGTAGCACAGATGAGAGACGATGGATCTACACACAGGCTTTTAATGAAGGTGAAAACTATGTGGAGTAATGCACAAAACCAAATAATACATCAACAACAAACAAAGGAACACATGAGGAAACATACAATACTTTTGAAACATACTTTTATTGCACTGAATTAATTATACTGTTTAATACTAGACTATGAATAGCCTGTTAAGAACCAATCAACTAATGTTTCTCTGAGAAACATGGTGAATTCAGCATTTCTGTGTCAAAGCTCACCATCTTTAAGCTCGTTCTATAAGTCAAGCATCAAATACCCACAGACGTGCAGGCAAACTGAATAATACCCTATGTTTTGTTTGATCACCTCTCAGTTTCTGCTCTTGTTTTTGCGAGTTACTCATAAAATCGGCCGCACGAGCGTGACTACAACGCAGCGCTTACTGAACATTACCTCGACCCTGAAAATGCATCCATGTTTATGCACTAAAGTCTGGTCACTTGAGATTTCGCAATAGCAAAGTAGACATCAGACTCATTTAATGTTCATTGTTGAATCGCTGTTAATAGACGTCAGTAGTGGATTTTCCAAGTGCTAGAAATGAAGCTTATCGCACACATGGGGATTACAATTTATATTTTATTTCTATTTATTAATTTGCTTCGGCTTCAAGGTAGTAGTTGTTATACTGCCTCTACTTTATGTATTAATAATGTGCAATTTAAATAATATGGGGTTAAAAAAATGGGGGGCTTAATTGTCATGAAAATATCGTGACGATGCAAAAAGTATTAAACGATCCATTTACTTTTGCAAAATTTCTTTTTTGTGGTGAAGTATGACCCTTTTTCTTTGTGAGCCATGGGTGGTGGTTATGGAGGGGGTGCGACGGACCAAAATAAAATCTAAAGAAATCAATGCAGATGTCATGAGTATTGCAAAAGGGTAAGATCAGGTTGAGTTGGCAAAAAAAGGCTGAAGTCACTGACAGTTTGATTAGACCTGGAAAAGCCTTTTCTGTACCAGGACACCCCGCGGTGACCAACTTTGGCCATACTAGCTTAAGTGCTTGTCCATGTCCATGTGATGGTGTGTGCTAGGCTAGACTACTTTTCATTGCCTTTGTCTTTATTTTACTCAAATTGCTATCTTATCAGTTAACCAAGGATGGCATAATATGTCTGAAAGTCTTAGTCCACATTAAAAATCTGGGATTCAATATCTATTTTAAACCTGGATATAAACAAAATTTTAGGATTTTGAAAAATAATTAACACTAAAACATGATGAAAAAGAATAAATAAATGAAGACGAATTTAAGATTCTGCCATATTTCTAGGTATTTGTCTACCAACTTGTGACATGTTACCTCATTTAAAAGTTTAGAATTTACTCAGTGCTTGACAGTGCAAAAAAATATGCTTTTTTGTGTGTGGCTTCATTATAATTCGATCTACCCTCACTTCAGTGTCAGAGGGTGAAGGGAGACAAAAGGGATCCAAACGCAGAGGGAAACAAATAGTCAATGAGTTTATTAACATCAAAGTTTGTAAACAAGGACAGGTGCACCCGGCACCGGCTGCAGTGATGAGAAGAGTCAAAAGCCTTAGTGGCTCAGCAGGGTAAGGAATGAGTAGGTTAGCATGATCAATGCGTGCATTGTGGAAGTCAGGAGCAATCCAAAGAGAGTCCGTTGAAGCTGGTGTGCTGCGAAGCAAAGCCAAGGCAAGTTCCTCCTCTGACACGCAGGCAGAGGCCGAGGAATCCTCCTCCAAGTGAACTGGGCGACAATATAAGTGAAGGCGATGGCGAACAGGAAGGTAACCACACCTCTAGAGACAGGCAAACAACAGACACATGAGCAATCTCCAACTAAATGAGAGCACGGCTAACACTTGACAGCATACAATAAACTGGCAAAGAATGAGGGAAAACAATCCTTGCCCTGATCAGCACCTCCCTGTGAACGATCAGCGTTCCTGTGAGACACAAGGGAGAGAGAAAAACAAACAACAGTGTGAGTCTGCTACGAAAGTGTGAAAATATATTGCATAGTCAGCTACTGATCGATTACCATGGGATAGTCCTGATAAAATCCTCCCAGCCTCCCGATCTTGAGCTGCACAGTCAAACACTCAGCAAAGTTCAGAGGAGAAATCTTCATAGGTGAATCAGCACGGATGTCGGATGTCCCACATTGGCATTCCCCATTCTCCAGCCCTTCCGGAGATGAGCGTGATTACACATGCAATCTTCATCATGTCTGAGGAAAATGTGGAGGGCTGCTGTCACGATCTCGCTCACCTGCACCGTGCTTCGCGTCGTCTGCACCGTGTTTCGTGTTCTCCGCCCCGTGTTTTCTGTTTCACCCGTCACTAGTCACTTTCCATGTCACGCTCCCTTGTTGTCCGCCCCTGTTTTCTGTTTTACCGTGCACGCTCCCTGTCATGTCTTCCGTGTTGTCCACCCGTGTTTCACTGTCTCTGTGAAAACTACACTTCCCTTCTTCCCTTCGTTTCCGGCCCTGTCTGCATGTTATTGTCCGCACCTGTCTGTCATTTTGTCATTACCGTGTCTCTTTATTTAAACCCCGCTGTTTTCCCTTCCCGTTGTCGTGCGTTGACGTTCTCTGTTCGTTGTCCATGTCTGTGCTCGTTGCCCTCGCCCTCCTTCTCAGTTCATGTTTCTGCACCTCAGTTTGCTTACCCTCGCCTTTTGTTCTTTGTTCGTGTTCCTCCTCCTTAGTTAGTTTTTTCCCATTGTGGACCTTTGATTTGTTCCTGTGTTTGTTTATTTTTGTGTAGATATTATTAAAACTGCTCTTGGATCTGATTCCCCTGTCTGCCTGTTCCTGTTTCCCACACTAGCGTTACAGAACGCACGACCAGCAATGGATCCAGCAGTTTTGCGGGCAAACTACCAGCTGCTCTGTTTGCGTCAGGGGGACCGTCCCTTAGAAGACCACATTCAAGACTTCTTTGTTCTGGCAAGCCTCTCCGACTTCCCTGACTCTGCCTTGGTGGTCTTCTTCCGAGACAACCTGAACCCTTCGCTGAAGGAGCGGTTGCCTCTGACTACGCGCGGCTGGACCCTCCGCGACCTCCTGGAGGCGACCCTACTGTTGTGCGGCTCTCCGTTCACTGTGGACGTTTCCAGGAAGGGCCCTACCTCACCACCCACAGCGGAGACTCTCCAGTCGTCCCTGGCGCTCCCTGCCACTCCTACCCCGGTCAGCGAGCCTGAGCCCTCGTCAGCCACAGTAAGCGAGCCTGAGCCTTTGCCAGCCACGGTCAGCGAGCCTGAAGCCACACTGACCAGGAACAGCATTCCAGCATCGCCAGTCGCATCAGCCCGGAGGAAGAGGAGAAGGGGAAAGGCCTCTGTTCTCCAGCCTCCGCCTGCCGCAGCCCCGTACCCTAAACCCCCCTTGGCTCTGCCCTCAGCGCCTAGCGAACCCAAGCCGGCGCATATCACGGTAACCCAGCCAGAGCCTGTCGCCTCAGAGGTCAGTGAGCCAGCACCTGTAGCCTCGACCGTCCCCGAGCCAGCGCCTGTAGCCTCGACCGTCCCCGAGCCAGCGCCTGTAGCCTCAACCGTCCCCGAGCCAGCGCCTGTAGCCTCGACCGTCCCCGAGCCAGCGCCTGTAGCCTCGACCGTCCCCGAGCCAGCGCCAGTAGCCATGACCGTCCAAGAGCCAGTGCCAGTAGCCATGACCGCCCAAGAGCCAGGCCAGTAGCCACGACCGTCCAAGAGCCAGCGCCAGTAGCCATAACCGTCCAAAGGCCAGCGCCAGTGGTCGCGCCCGTCCAAGTGTCAGCGCCTCTCGAGCCTCCCAGAGCTCCTTCTTTCGAGCTTCCCAGTGCTCCGCCTTCCGAGCTTTCCAGAGCTCCACCTTCCAAGCTTCCTAGTACTCTGCCTTCCGAGCCTTCTGAGCTTTCCAGAGCTCCGCCTTCCGAGCTTCCTAGTACTCTGCCTTCCGAGCCTTCCAGGGCTCCTCCTCCCGAGCCTCCTAGGGCTCGTCTCTCAAGTCTCTCGAGTCTTCCAGGGCTCCTCGTCCCGAGCATTCCAGGGCTCCACCTCCCAAGTCTCTCGAGCCTTCCAGGGCTCCTCCTCCCGAGCCTCCTAGGGCTCCGCCTCTCAAGTCTTCCAGGGCTCCTCCTCCCGAGTCTTCCAGGGCTCCGCCTCTCAAGTCTCTCAAGCCTCCTAGGGCTCCGCCTCTCAAGTCTCTCGAGTCTTCTAGGGCTCCTCCTCCCGAGCCTCCCAGGGCTCCGCCCCTCGAGTCTCTCGAGCCTTCCAGGGCTCCGCCCCTCAAGCCTCTCGAGCCTTCCAGGGCTCCGCCCCTCAAGCCTCTCGAGCCTTCCAGGGCACCGCCTCTCGAGCCTTCCAGGGCTCCGCCCCCCGAGCCTCCTACGGCTCCGTCTCCTGAGCCCCCTACGGCTCTTCTCCAAAAGACTCCCGAGCCTCCTACGGCTCCACCTCCCGAGCCTCCTACGGCGCCTCCTCCCTCGGCTCTGCCTTCAGAGCCTTCCAGGTCTCCGCCTCTGAAACCTCCTACGGCGCCACCTCCCTCGGCTCCGCCTCCAGAGCCTTTCAGGTCCCCGCCTCTAAAGCCTCCTACGGCGCCGCCTTCCTCGGCCCCACCACCTGAGTCTTCCTCGGCTCCGCCTCCTGAGCCTCCTGCGGCTCCTCTCCCAGAGACTCCCGAGCCTTCTACGGCTCCGCCTCCGGAGTCTCCCGAGCCTCTCCCGGCCCCAGCTCCGCCTCCGAAGCCTCCATCGGCCCCGCCTTCAGAGCCTCCTTTGCCCTCGCCACCTTCGGCTCTGCCTCCCGAACCTCCCTCGGCTCCGCCTACGGAGCCTCCTTCAGCTCCACCTCCTGAGCCTCCCTCGGCTCCGCCTCTGGAGCCTCCTTCAGCTCCACCTCCTGAGCCTCCCTCGGCTCCGCCTCCTCAGCCACCCTTGGCCCTGCCTCCTTCAGCTCCACCTCCTGAGCTTCCCTCGGCTCCGCCTCCTGAGCCCCCCACAACCCAGCCTACGCCTCCTTCGGCGCCGCCTCCCAAGTCTTCTACGGCCTCGCCTCCAAAGTCCTCCTTGGCCCCGCCTCACACAGCTCCGCCAGCCTCTGTCCTGCGGCCAGCTCCCAGGTCTCCTGTACCGGCCTCTGCCCAGAGGCCAGCTCCCAGGTCTCCAGTACCGGCCCCTGCACAGAGGTCAGCTCCCAGGCCGCCCAAACCAGCTCCTGCCCCACGGCCCGCTCCCAGACCTCCTAATCTGGTGCTCGCCTCGTGGCCAGCTCCCGAGCCCCTCAGGCCTATCCCCACACTGTGGCCGCCTTCCAAGTCTCCCAAACCTGCCCCTGCCCGGTTGACGCCCCCCAGGCCACCGGACCCGGTCCTCTTCGCACACCCCCATCCACTGCTTGCCTGCCCTCTCGGCCTCCCTGGTCTGCCTGCCTCCCGTGGACTGCCTAATCGCGCCCTTGGCCGGTCTCAGCACCCCTTGCACCCCCGTGAACTGTCTTTGTGCCCCTTGTTCTCCCTCTGGTCTGTCTGTTTTCCCCCCAGTCTACCCCCTCTCTCCTGGGTTCTTCACTCCTTTTTATTGTTTCTTTTGTTTATTTTAAGACCGTCTGGAATACGGTCATTTTGAGGGGGGATTATGTCACGATCTCGCTCACCTGCACCGTGTTTCATGTCGTCTGCACCGTGTTTCGTGTCGTCTGCACCGTGTTTCGTGTTCTCCGCCCCGTGTTTTCTGTTTCACCCGTCACTAGTCACTTTCCATGTCACGCTCCCTTGTTGTCCGCCCGTGTTTTCTGTTTTACCGTGCACGCTCCCTGTCATGTCTTCCGTGTTGTCCACTCATGTTTCACTGTCTCTGTGAAAACTACACTTCCCTTCTTCCCGTCGTTTCCGGCCCTGTCTGCGTGTTATTGTCCGCACCTGTCTGTCATTTTGTCATTACCTTGTCTCTTTATTTAAACCCCACTGTTTTCCCTTCCCGTTGTCGTGCATTGACATTCTCTGTTCGTCGTCCATGTCTGTGCTCGTTGCCCTCGCCCTCGTTCTCAGTTCATGTTTCTGCACCTCAGTTTGCTTACCCTCGCCTTTTGTTCTTTGTTCGTGTTCCTCCTCCTTAGTTAGTTTGTTCCCATTGTGGACCTTTGATTTGTTCCTGTGTTTGTTTATTTTTGTGTAGATATTATTAAAACTGCACTTGGATCTGATTCCCCTGTCTGCCTGTTCCTGTTTCCCACACTAGCGTTACAGCTGCAAGGAGTTGAACAGTGACATTGCGAGAGAAAAGCTCTAACAGATCCCTCACCTGAGAGCAGAGCTGGAGGGAGAATGTGCTCCACTGGGTGCCATGGGCATGGGAAGCTTCCAAAAGAGATGGGGGTGTGTCCTGCATGCTGCCATCATTTCCAAATGTCGGAACCGTGACATTCAAGTGTTTGTGTTGTAAAATTCTTTCACATTACAGGTCCTTTGCTTTTCTGAGCGTCACAACATAAATATATAGTCATGTTACAGAAATATTTGCTTCGATTTAAAAAAAAAAAAAAACATACTTAAGATGCTATACTCATGAAGCTGAATTTTTCTTGTTTTCTTAAATGTTTAATATTTGTGTGGACCTTAATTACATTTTTCAGGACCACAGAATGAGATATCCCAACAACCCAACAAGAGATTGGAGGGACTAGAGACAAGAGTATATTCAGCTACTGCCTCAAACATTTGCAAAGAGAAGGAGTTTTGCCTTTGATTTGTTCTGGGAACTGGAGCAGAACATTCAGGCTAAATAAAAAGTGTATCATTCAGATTCGGCACACTCATACTGGGAGACAGGAATGGAAAACAAGCATGTCTGTGGGATGCGCCAAAAGTCGACGAAACGTTTGTTTCATTTATAAAGCTTGATAAAGTCATACTGCTGTTTACTTACAAGAGCCAAAATAAAAAAAAATCTTACAGTTAAGTAACATCTGTCAATGTGATATCACTTTATTTTGCTACACTTGCTGGTTTTTGCTCATTTTTTCAGAAACTCTTTTGTCTAAAAGCTTTAAAATTTTTCCTCAAACATTTATAACGTGTCATTAAATTTATAGTATAATCGAGTCAGATACAATTATACTGGAAATACACACAGGACAGTGATTAATTCATAACACCCAAACTGTGGTTTTTTTTAAATGAGGGACTTGATTGTAACAAATAAATATTATAAAAACGCAGTATAATATCAATATACTGTATTTAATGTGTAAATACTAATGTTAGTCAATTAGCAACACATCTTAAAATTATGAAGCTCAGACTTTATTCATGCCACCAGATTAAAATGTAAGCACAGTCATATTTATACTGCAAGTTGAAATGGAAAATACTGTATATTTTTTTTATTATTTTGCAAATAAATTAACTGAATTATGTTCCATAAGATTTAAAATGCATGACAACATAAAACGTTAAACTCTGGGTATACAGTACTTGCATAGGTGTGCTCGTCTTGCTTGCTTTCTGTGATAAGCTGACAAGATCAGTTCATGGATCATCAGACAGGGTCATCGCAGATATTTTGTAATATTGTAATGAAATCAAACCAGATAAAAACACAAAAACATTTCTAATTGCTCAATGAGAGATGTTGACCATTAGGCATGTTTTCGCCGGTCACACATCAGACTCTGTAGTATTATACATGCAGAAGAATTGAAACTTAATCCTGGAATTCCACAACGTCATAAATGGAAAGATTTCAGGTGCCAGTAAGTCTCATATCTGGCCAAAACAAATAACAAAGAGACTTGACTAGATCCCATATGACTTGAAAACTTCTCTGCAAATAGGCCCTAAGTTCAAAGGTCAAGCAATAAAAGACAGAACACACACTCTTGGAGTTCCAGAGAGACTCGGGACACACAAGATTCTGTCCTTTGATATAAACCAGTTTGCTACACTTAGACTCATCAGATATGTGACATCGTGATCATGGTTCAGCAAACAGCATCTTAAAAAGGACATTCCTTAATCCAGAAACATCTCACACAAAGTCACAGTACTTTACCGACTTTACCTTCTAAAATGTACAGAATGCATTTAAATCCACGATTTATACAATACCTAGGCTTGCTAGGTAATTCTGACAATTGCTTTGAACTGTGTTAACTTGTATAACTGACAAATTAATGATTATAGCCTGATGTACCTCTTTAAAATGTGTGTAATGTTTAATCCATGTTGTATAACCAAGGAATTAACCAGTATGATTTGTATCCAGGGATTTTCATGTTTTGTTACCTACACATACCATATTAATGTAAGAAGGTAAAATTTGGTATGCAAACGCTCCCTTAGTTACATGGAGGAAGCTGATGACAATGAATATTATGTCTCTTGGATCATTCTCAAGATAGAAAAGTTCATGATTAAATATGCACTATTTTTGAGCAGGAGATTTGTAAGACTCCGGAACAAAGGACCATAAAATCAACTGTCGGAAAGGACAGCGCAGTCGGCCATGTGAAAAGTCACTTCTGATTGAAGCAGGACACCTTTGGGGATGCGGCCAGTTTCAGTTCAAATGTTTCCAAACAGGACTTTTTTCAGTCTCTTCTCTTCTGTCTTCACGTGCTTCATCTTCTGCTCTTCGGACTGCTCAGACTTCGCTCTGACTCTTCCCTCGTGGTCTTATCTGGATCTCGTTGTAACCAGGTCCATGCCATGTGAGGTCCAAGGGAGCTCAGGATTCAAAGTCCCGAGAATACCTCTCACTCTCTATGGTCCATGAGAAGGCCTCGCTTCAAAGCCAACCTTATCATTCATACAGACAATAACTACGATCTTACAGATGTCCAAAACATCGACGGAACGAACTTTTGACCAAGAGCCAAGAACCAAGCAACACAAAGAACGCCAGGAAACACCACTACACGCAAATACATCTCCAATATTGTGCTCAAAGCTGGTGTATTTGTTAAATAATTTGGGTAATCCAATAGCATATCGATGTAGACTCAAATAAGGTTAAATGGTTTTTAAGGCATTATCAACAGACTCCATAAAGTTCATTTTCACTGTATTGATCATTTATTTCACATTCTGTCACTCTTCTCACCAACCTGTCTCATGTATATATCTGTTAGATTAGATATATGTTTAGAATAGTAATAAAGTTTGTCTGTGTTCAAAGACAACATGACTATGGTATAGTTTGATAAATAATCTCATCTCTGTTTCTAAAAGATTTCGCTTCAATGCGTGTGATATTACTTTCAATAAGCCATGAGAATAATATCACTCCAATAAGTGAATTAATCATAATTCACTTATTAAAGCTAATTCCGTAATATAGAAATTGGGAGCGGATACAACGAGACGAATTTAATGGTGGAGAATTTATTCTGACAATATTCTAGTTATTTGTCATTTATCTAATTTATAATGGTTGTCGAACATGACTAATTCCATTATGCATTTCATCACCTAATAATGTACAATAAGGACAGTTTCATTTAATTCAAAGCTCACATATTTCGAGACCCTAAATTTAGCATACCAAATACCCTTACATATAATGGAGAATGAGGGAACTCTAATGGTTCCTGTCTAAATTCATCAACCCCTAAATATCCTACACCTCGCACATAAATGGTGAATAAAATATATTGAATTGTCTGCAAAAGTCAAATTTGGCAATATTTGTATCAATAAATATTTCCTGAGACGTGGCATGGATCAAAAGCAATTATTGACGTTTTTCTTTATATATTTTCACGGGTGTTTGTCCATTCACTGCATCGCAGATGGTCACATATATGGCTGCTGGAGAAACAGGTCAATACACACACACCTGTGTCCACACACGGCAATGTTGCATCTCATTAAAGCCACAAAAATATGCAGCCTACACTCTGTTGTTTTCAATAGCTTGGAATTTGATGGCAAACAAGAACTACAACAGTGATTCTCAATCCATTTCGCTTAACATAATGGATCACAGATATGTTCTGGAAGAGTTGCGAAAAGCAGAATAATGCTAAATGCAAATAAGAAACAGCAATTCACCATATTGTGCATAGCTGGCCCAATAAACAGGCCTATCGTGCACAACTCATTGAGTCTCAGTGAGCAAAGGACCCTTTTGAAGCCATTTTAAATAGTTGTGCACTGATATAAAATGTACAGTATGTGTGTATACCGAAGTGATTATTTTGAACAACATCTGCCAATGCCAAAAGTCACAACCTAGTCTCATATAATGAAATAAATAATTTAGCTAAATGAGTTGAGGTCTTTTACTTTGTCGTAGTTTCCTGGTTAATTAATACTAGAGACGCTTGAAAACAACTATGCATTTAATTAACTTTCACACAAATAACGAGTACAACAGTTGATTATGACTTTAAAAACACAGATTTTTTGCACTATTACACACTGCTCTGTTATGATATTAAAACACTTTTACTCTAACGCATCAGTTGAAAACAGCACATTTTAACGCTAGTATTAAAGACCCACCTGCATTTATACACCTATTCCAATGTGATTAGCTTGCATGGTAGCTCACCTGATTAAATGGTGGACTTTGGATTTGGAAGAACAAGGCTCGAGCCCAGCCAGACTCGCAAGCAGACACGTGAGACGAAAGTGTCATATAAGTGACTCAAAATGACGTGGTTCAGAAAATGTGCTTTTCATTTAGCATTTTGTTTTCGGACACTATCGGGTAGGTGTTGGTTTAGGGTAAGGGTGTCTGTTTTGTTTACCTCTACCGCTTTTCAAACACTATTGGTTAGGTTTAGTTAAAGTTTTAGGTTAGGGAGATACGTTTTACTCATTAAAACGTTGTAAAGGGATTAATGGAAAGGAGGAGGCGAGAACCGGCTTGACGATATAAATGATGGTTTAATGATAAACTTAAAAGACAAAACACACACATGACGGACATGTCCGTAAACGATCTCTCTCTCCCGCACGATCCCCTGCAGTTGACCTTTATACCTCAGAGGCTTGATTAGCCTAATACGGGACCGGGTGTGTAGGATCACGACCCGGCCCAGCCCTCCACCCTGCCACGAACGTATTCTTGTCTGATTACGACAACACCATACAACCGCCTGAAGAGTGGGTCTCATTCTGCTTCCAAACGAACTCTGGTGCTGTTCGACTGATATATTAACGTAGCATGGACCAAAGACGTCTAAAAGGACCAATAACAGGATGTGATGTCACAAGACGTGACCCTACAAATCACGTGATTTGATAACATAGAAAGAGTGGTAAGAGTGATGTATGCAAAACAAAATGAGCAGAGGGCAAACATGGAGCAAAGAGGAGGTAAAGTTCCTTATTAACATGTTGTCTGATGAGAATATTTCCAGTATACAGGAAAAAATGCACAAAAATGCACAAGTGTTCAAAATGTTCAGTGATAGGTTAAGGGAAAATGGTCCAATAAGCACATTTAGCCCAGCAGCCATTATTGTTTTGGACGTTCAGTAAGTTCTGTTGCAAAATATACGTCATAAAAGCTTTCCAATCTGTTTGGGACCTTATCATTATGCCCTTTGTTTTTGTATCTTTAGGTTCTGTGATAAAAATGCCAGCGTAAATGCTTAGCGAACCAGGACTAAATGTATCATTTCTTTTTTTACATTAATTCTTCTGTTAAGACTTGTGTACTATTTGAGCTGTAAAGTTGTTTAAATCGTTGTTTTTGTGGGATTCCAGAGTTTACGGCGTTACATATGTTCTTAACTCACATTAAATGAATTGTAAATGATGAAGTTTGTCCTCTTTTAGCTGAATTAGCCTTCATTTTAGCTTTTGCAAAGTCATCTTATTCCTTGATGTGTCAAGCTTTAAGGTGAGTAATCAAATTAGTTGTATTACAAGTTTTAACAATAGTTCAAACTTACGTATTGCAACTCTTCTGCACCCAGTTTAAAGTAATTCCACATAACCAGTTGGCACAACCAGTTGGCACATTTCTAGTTGCACAGTATATATCGTCATAATGCCCAGTCTTAGTTCTGTACAGTATGAAGTCTGAATATTATCTCTTAACTTTTCCAATTGGCTCTTAAATCTCTAGCTGCATGGATCCAATGTGAACAGCAGCTGTGAAACTCTATGAAACTTGCTGATTATATGTTGGGAGTTGAATCACTTGTGAGCCATAATTTTGAGTGTGTAGTCCAGGATATTGGACGCGAACTGAACATTAATACCAGTGTTTCCCAAAGCCATTGACGGCATCTACGTGCAACACTGCAATTAGCTGCTGCTAGTGTGTAATTCACATGGAGTTGCATTGGCATACCAACCTAAGATCAGAAGATAGGTTGTGCTTTGTGTAGTACTGAGTTTAGTTTGTGTTGTTTGCTCAGGCAACAATCATCATTTTATTGCTCATACTTGGGATAAGGGATTTAAACAAACCTTTTAACCTAAGTATTAAACTTCAGTATTGAACTCATCTTGAAGAGTTTTTGCTACAGCCTTGAATTATACCTTAAATCACGCTTTTAAAAATCTAGTTGAATTATCTTGAAAATATAGGTCTTAATGACTGTTACAGTGCTAATTTAATTTAACTTTCTCTCTATATATACAGTATTTTACATTTACACATTTGGCAGACGCTTTTATCCAAATCGACTTACAGTGCACTTATTACAGGGACAATCCCCCCGGAGCAACCTGGAGTTAAGTGCCTTGCTCAAGGACACAATGGTGGTGGCTGTGGGGATCGAACCGACAACCTTCTGATTAACAGTTATGTGCTTTAGCCCACTACACCACCACCACTCCAGTATATTACTTTGACCTGGCAATTTGTGTTTTCCTTTAAGAGTAAAGTCAACCTTCCTCACCTCTCAATCCAATGCCTGCTGTGGTTGCCTTAGCAACTGCATCACATTCGTTGAGTCTCTGGATGTACAGCACTGTCCCTGAAGACACAAAGTCAAGTATTATACACTGATACCTTCATTGTCTTAGAGTATATACTGCATATATTTCTTATTATAGTATATTGTTTGGGTTTAATGTGATGAGCATTGGGGATCATTTCCACTGACACTAATCTCGCTGATAGATACGAGCTCTGCCTATAAAAAAGGGAGAGGATCCAATCATCATTTGGCATTTTGTTTGTCTAGATCAAGTGGGAAAAAAACTATTAGCTGGTAATATTGGCCAGATGAGTTTTGGTAATCCAGCATCAAGCTGTTTGATAAGGAGAAAACACTGAAATCCAAAGCTTTGAGCTTTGGGTTGGAATGCACAGTGTCTGATTGTCTGTTTGGATCACAACCACATAATGCAGTTTTATTTCAATTTATATGTTGCTTGCAAAATGTAATTGCTTAAGAATAACTGGCTTCTTTTTAATGGCAATAAATAGGCACAAATTAACTGCAGAAACTGACCAGCCAAACCAAGAAGAATATATATATTTTTATTAGCTATATTATTTCTATTGATTTTTATTGATTAGTTATTTTAAATTAGCCCTTAAATCTTGGCCTCTCAGATGCATGTCTTTAAATTTCATGTCTTTGTTATTTCACTCCTGGCCCTGTTTCTCATCACACACATGGAAAAATGGCACATATGTAGTGCATATAAAAATTGAATTCTGCTTCTATTTTTAGCTCAGAGCTACACTCTACCACTGTGCATTTCATCTCACACCATGCTCCAGCTTTGCACATTGACCTGTATAAAAACACTACTGTCGGTATGTAGTTCCGTGACAATCACAGTTTAAGAGTATTTCACATTATTCCAGGTCATATGCTTGGGAAAAGCATTTTTTGACATCCAGAAGTGCTGTTTCTTGCACTGTGCCTCTTCACATCAGAGTTATGCAGCATTCAGAATTGAATTAAGAATGCCTTTTTCGTTTTTAAAATAATTTTTATCCCCTGATATCCCCAATTTGGAATGCCCAATTCCCACTACTTACTAGGTCCTCATGGTGGCGTGGTTACTCAGGCCTCCGCTTCTGAGACCGCAATCCGCGCATCTTATCACGTGGCTCGCTGTGCATGACGCCACGTAGACTCCACACGTGTAGGCTCACGCTATTCTCTGTGATCCACGGCAGCAGTGTCAGTGACCTGGATTCATATCCAGGTTGAAACCAGGACATAATCGCATTCACTGAATCAGTGATGAGCCAGTGCTGAAATGCCTCACCTTGTTCAAGCCAGGCACAGCGGTTACTCTAAAACAATTCCAGAGGCTCCTGGGGCATATGGCATCCTCCGCGGTGGTCGCGCCACTGGGATTGATGCATATTAGACCGCTTCAGCACTGGCTCAAGACTCGAGTCATGAGATGGGCATGGCGCCGCGGCACGCACCGTGTGTTCATCACCCCCGACTTCCACCAGACTTTCAACCCCTGGACAGACCTCTGTTTTTTGTGGACAGTAGTCCCCCTACAGCAGGTGTCCCGACAAGTTCTGGTCATCACAGACGCCTCCAAACAGGGTTGGGGCGGCGTGTGCAAAGGGCACGCAGCTGCTGGCTCCTGGAAAGGGCCCCTGCTGCGTTGGCACATCAACTGCCTTGAGTTGCTGGCTGTATTCCTTGCCCTGTGGAGGTTTCTCCCACTTATTCGGGGCAAGCACGTCTTGATCCGCTCAGATAGCGCCGCGATTGTAGCGTACATAAATCACCAAGGCGGAGTGCGTTCTCGTCATATGTCACAACTCGCCCGCCTTTGTCCTCCTTTGGAGCCAGTAGTGACTCAGGTCGCTGCCCGCCACTCACATCCCGAGCAACCTCAACCCAGCCTTTTCGTCGCTGTGTCCGGTATGTGCTTTGTATACTTATGTGGACTGCACGCAGAGCTTTAGATGTTCTGACCAGCACTTTGTCTGCTTTGGTGGACAGCGGAAAGGGAACACTGTCTCCGAACAGAGGCTTTCCCACTGGGTTGTTGATGCCATTACATTGGCCTATCACACCCAGGCCGTGCCCTCCCACTTGACGAGAAGTGTGGCATCCTCGTGGGCACTGGCCTATGGCACCTCCCTAGCAGACATTTGCAGAGCAGCGGGCTGGGCAACAACCAACACCTTTACGAGATTTTACAATCTCAGGGTTGAGTCGGTCTCGTCCCGTGTTTTCTCAGGTCCGAGCCGGTAGAACTCGGTAACGCGGAGCAACTGACCGGGTGTAGTGCTTGTACCTAGTGCCTTTCCCCTCCACTGAGGCGATCACGGGAACTCTTATCCCAGGAGACCCCCACTAACTCGGCTCCCTGGATAACTCCTCCCTAGCCCTCTCGACCAGACCCACTACGGGTACTGAAACTTCTCTGTACTGGAATAGGTGGTCCACAGGACGGGCCCCTGTGTGGATTGATCCCCCTGTGTGGATTTTTTGCAGTACGGTCCCCCTACGGGCGGACTGTGTCTCCCTTGGGCAGTCCCCACTGCCCCCCGGTCGGCGTAGGATCTACCACCGCGCCATTTCCACATGTGGCCGGAAAACCCATGTGATGTATTCCGCCACTCTTTACCTCCCCCCAGCCTGGGTAGGTGGTGGTCTTTTCCCCCTGAAAGAATAGAAGTTGGAAAATAACGCCTTCCCCTGTGATAGCTTTAAGATGGCCCCAGCTTTGACTCTATGCGAGAAACATAGAGAGAGAAAAGGCGCTCCCATGCTTGGCAAGTCGCCTTGTTCCCTCCTTCTGGGTTCTGGGAACCTAAAAGGTTTATGATGATTTTATGGGTGTTGAGGAAGGGTACGTGCAGTCTGACGCAGCCTGTCGCTTTGGCATGCAACTGCCTGCCCGCACCTGCATCAGCAAGACACGTACGCAGTTCAGCGCATGGCGTGATTGAATATGGACCCCTAGTGTCGCTTCTTCGACACAATGTCATGTAAATGACCAAATTAAAAATTGTAATCGATTCAAATTATGAATTGAAACAGATCCAATTAAAACTAAATAATTACAAATATTGAAAATTAACTCAATGGTGCAAGTTTGGGGCAATACTATTTGATTGTTTGATCAACAGTAGAAGAAAGGAGGGAGTATTCAGGAAAGTTGTTTTCTTTTTTCAATTTTGTTTGGTGGCGCTAGTAATCGCAAGGTTGGTAGTTCGAATCCTGGCCCACGCGGCTCCACATGCTGAAGTGTCCTTGGGCAAGACACTGAACCCCAAGTTGCTCCCAATGGCAGGCTAGCGCCTTGCATGGCAGCTCTGCCGCCATTGGTGTGTGAATGTGAGTGTGGATGGGTGATTGGGACACAGTGTAAAGCGCTTTGGTAACCTCTAAGGTTAATAAAAAAGCGCTATATAAGTGCAGACCATTTACATACACAAAAAACATGATTTCTTGGAACCTTCATATAGCTGTGCAAGTATTTTAATATAGTGTTTTGTCCACATTAGTGAAATTACGCAGACATTTGAGAATCGTCCTGAAAATCAATCGGTTCCAGTATTTGTTAATTTTTTTATCTGAAAATGAACAGTGGCCGAATTTACAAAACTAAACATTCTTAATAATCTTAAAGGATTATTCCAGGTTCAATACAAGTTAAACTCGAATGACAGCATTAGTGACAATATTGATTACCACAAAAAATTATTTCTACCTGTCCTTTTCTTTAAAAAAAGCAAAAGTCTAAGACCTACTAAGTAGTGGGAATTGGGCATTCCAAATTGGGAGAAAAGGCGATAAAAAAAAGCTAAAGTCTGGGTAACATTTACAATGGAAGGGAACAGGGCCAATTGTTTTACATTAAAATACTCACTGTTTTAAAAGTATAGCCATAAGACATAAACAATATACCTGTAAAGATGAGTTTAGTCTGGTTAAATTGCTTACTAACCTTTTCTGTGGAAAGTTAAAGCTAATTTGACAACTTTGTTCCTGTTACGACATAACGGCGTAAACCATAATTACAACATTTTCAACAAAAAAAGTTTCAACAAAATAATTAATAAAAGTGATTTATAAAAGTATAAGCTTTAAATTTCTGCCTTACCCCATTCACTTTAATATTAGTTGCATGACCTTTATTTTGATAAGTCAAAATAAATTTTTAAGGTTATCAATATTGTCACAAATATTTTTTACTACGTCCACAGAGTTTTTGTTTGACAATGCATTGATTTTGCTACTTTTATGCCTCTTACCCACACCGGAACGTTGTTTTCTCTATCGGAAATCTGTTCTCTGAGGGAAGGAACGAGACATTGTGTCGAATTAAGTGACACAAGGGTCTTCCTTGGGAGCCTTGCAAACCTCTGAACTTGAGAAAAGCCCAATGAGAAATTGGCAGACAGAATTTGCATGTCCCGCCCCCGGACATACGGGTATAAAGGGAAGCGGGCATGTGTCTGTCAGTCAGGTTTTTGCACTGAGGAGCCGAGAATAAGGTACGGCCATTTACAGTGGTAGGTCTAGTGCCGTGGCAGAAGGGACACAGCGTCTCGTTCTCTCCCTCAGGGAACCCCTGAGAGGGGAACAGGCGCTACATGAACAACATTGGAGCAAGCCCGGCAGCCTCTCGCATAGGGTGTGAAGGAGGTATGCAAGCCTCCCAAGGAAGACCCTTGTGTCACTTCATTCGACACAACGGCGAGTGAGTGAAAGAAGGGGACCTGAAAACAGTGTTATCAAACAAAAATGGATTAGTGTGAATGTAACCTACTTTTACTTCATATTTTCTAATTTAAGGCAAAAGTTAAGCATTTTTTTGTATTCCTGACTTCTTAATAATGTTATTATCTTTTTTCTTAAACTGTCAACGTTCATAACTATATACCTTTTTACAAACTTTTATAATTTTTCCTAAGAACGTAATTTTTTTTCTTAGTAAATTTTCTCGTGAATCCGGCCCCTGGATCTCTACTGGTGCATTTAGATCCACCTTGACAAATATTTTTTGGTGTTTTTTGTTCATATGATATGATCCTTTGCTGCAGACATTATAAAGTCATGTTGCATTAAAGTGGTTTGTTTGATTGTGATGGTTAAAATCAACCAACAGCAACCAATAGCAAAGCATGTCATCTCTATAGCAGTACATGTGTAATTACCTGCTCATTTGAATCACTACTTTGAAAGATCATGAAGACTGGCCACTTTGTGTCTTCTCATCCTTATTATAACATAAATCAAAGCTGACTGATAATTCTTATTGGAAAAACTAACATTCCACACTAATTACCGTATGAGGAAATGATTTGAGAGGCTGTGTCAGGGAATGTAGGTGTTGCAAATTCACGACCACACAGCACCAGTCTGGGTGTTTGGAGATACTGCTTGTTTGGCTCATTCTTAGTGCAGAATCTGAAGAGCAAATACCTTACCCTCAAGGTGAGAGACCTGCTGCATACCAAATCATTCCTTGCCCCTTACCTGTCAGGTCCCATTCAGCACAACATCCATCTCCCCAGGCTCTCTCCATTTAGAGATGGAGAGTTAGAAGCATTTTGGCTAATGATACACCATCATCCCAATGTTTTTCGTGTATGGCATCTAATGTCTCCAGAAAATGTGCACTCTGATACAAGCACACATACAAGTGATGCTTCAATAGAGCAATTTGTTTGTTTTAGCATACGCCTTGCATTCCAAATGGCATCAATTATTGAAATCCAATGGTAACACTTTACACTATGTTTGAATTTGTTAATATTAGTTAACAAAATAGTTAACATAAGCTAACACTGAGTGCATTTTACATGCATGGTCTGACATGATTGCGCCAACATCGTGTTAGGTCATGTGAATACTTAACGGTTTTCCTTTATCGAGGTAAGGTCATAAAATAATTTAAGCAAAAACCTATTGACATGCATAGATTTTTGCCCAGTACCCCGATTTTGTGTTGCATTAGGGTTATTTGAGTTTCCCGGCTAATCCAGTGTGCGCAAATGTTGTGCGTTTGTCTTTTTATGTTTTGATGTCAAATCAGATGTGGTTTTCTTGCATTTTGGATTTTTTTAATAAGGCAATTTTTTGTAGTAATCAACAACAACAACATCAAAATTTTGTGGATGTAAAACACTCAATGAAGAATATTTGACAGCATTTACATATTTCTACATATACTAATAAATTTTAAAAGTTTTAAAAGTTAGATATGTTAATACACGTTGATATTAGTTTATTCATTATGAGTTAACTCAAACAAGCACTGAGCAGTGAACAGTTTTTTGTTAATATTAATAAATGCTGTAAAGCCTTATTCATCTACATCAAAGCGATGACCTGCTGAGCACAGATACTGCACCAGTAGGGTTAAAAAATAAGGGCTGATGAAAACATGTCTGCGTTAAAAGTATCCAAGAGGATGCCACACTCCGTAGAGTGTGCTCTTAATCCCATAGGAGCGGGCACTTCGCCCTGTGTCTGGTATACCAATGAGATGGCATCCACGGTCCAGTGGGCAAGCCTCTGTTTGGAGACAGTGTTCCCTTTCTGCTGTCCGCCAAAGTAGACAAAGAGCTGCTCAGAGCATCTAGAGCTCTACGTGTAATCCAAATAGATGCGCAAAGCACGCATAAGGCTGGGTCTGCCTCCTCCCAGTGCAGCTTCGCTTGCAGGCTCACCACCTGATCCCTAAAAGGGGTTGTGGGAAGCTTGGGCACATAGTCCATTCGGGGTCTCAAGACCAAGTGAGAACACTCCGGACCGAACTCCAGGCAGGTGTCGCTGCCAGAGGACGCCTGCAGGTCCCCAACCCTCTTGATGGATCCTCTAAGGGCTCAAACGGGGCTCTCCGTAGGCCCATGAGGACCACGGAGGGACTCTATGAGGGAACGAGTCGTAGCCTAGGAGGATTCAGCCTCGCCTTTCAGGAACCTGATAATCAGGTCATACTTCCCCAAATACTTACCATCTACTGCATTGTGATGTGCCGCTATAGTGGCTAGGTGTACCTTCAAGGTGGAGTGGGACAGTTTAATTGATGTAAAGGAGATGCCACATCGAGTAGCCTTGCTTCGTCCCGAGCTCGTGGCTGCGCTGAGGGCTGCGAGTGCTCGGTGTCCGGTTGGCGTGATAACAGGTGACAGTTCGTCGTGCACTTCTGGGAAGAAAGGGACAGGGTGGCCATACGCGTTGCCCTGAACCCAGGAACCAATCATCAAACCACGAGCTTCCGGGGCGGGTGGAGTGTTCAACTCCAGATCAGAAGCAAGCATGGTGATCAGCTACACGTCAGCCTGAGACTGGGTGGGCATTCCCGAAGGTGGCAGTCCAGTCGAGTCCTCGGCGTCTGACATCACCAACGCGCTCTCCAATACTGCTATCGAAATCTCATCCTGCTCACAAGCTCTGAAAGAGACATTAGGCTGGAACTGAGGCGAGCTTCCTGTCTCATCCCAGAACTCGACTGGTGCAAACGAGCATGCTAGGGAATGGGCGGTCCACAGGGGATTACCAGGTGGAGCCGCACCCATTGGAGTCCCCGACCCGTCCTCGTACCCATAGGTTGAAGGCCCGGCGAGGGGGCGGCTGAAGTGGCTTTGCCCCGGAAGAAGGAAAGCCACGACCGCAACGTTGCCATGGTTATGTTCTTGCAATGAGAACATAAACAATCCACGAATGCTTCCTCAACATGATTATGGCCCAGGCACATGAGGCAGTTATCGTAGCCATCCGAAGCAGAGAGATAGAGACCACAACCAGGAATTGCACACAGACAGAAAAGATGCTATCCGTCAGTGCATGCTCTTCTAGAGGAAATAAACTATTTTATTTGCAAGAATATACACTCTTTTAGCTGCCGAAGTGCCCAGGGGCGTGCTTTACATCAATTGCAGAAAAGGAAAGAAAGCTGATGAAATGCACTTAGTGAGGTGAATTGACCGGCAGTAGAATTCAGCTCTCTGTGAATCAACCGCTCGGCTCCGAAGAAAGAATCTGAATGAGTGGTTGCAAGCCAGCTCATTTTATACCCGTATGTCCGGGGGAGTGGAATGTAAATTCCACTCGACAATTCCCATTGGCCTTTTCTCAAAGATCAGAGGTGTTTAGGGCTCCCAAGAGTGACCCCTAGTGTCACTACATCGACACAACTTCGAGTGTGTGACAGATTAGGAACAAATAAAGAAAAACAAAAAACAGGCAATTTGTCATTTTGCCATATCTCAACATATCTCAGTCTGTGCTCTCATAATCAGCCCTTTTATTTGTAGAGAGATACTATTGAAAAGCCCTGGTGGCATACAGATAAAGATTTTCATTAATCCTGTTTCTTTTAATAAGAATTTCAGGGAAAGCAGCTGTCGCATATTAAACCAAGAGTAGAGGAAGAAAAGGTAAAGCACTAATGTACGTGCAAACAAATGGGCACTAAGCCTGAAGATGTGGTTTTGGGAATGTTACCCTAATGCCGCTCCTTTGAAGCTACACATTTTCTCCATTAAACTTTATTTCATGTACAGTATTGAAAGGAAAAAGTCAAAGCATGGCAATAATGCTGCATGTTGAACTTTAATATGCTGTTGAAAACTGTGGCTTTGGGCACCTTTTGAAGTCAACTAAGTCCAGTTTGGGCCACAGGGAGGAAAGAGACATTTCAGTTGTATGAACATCTGGAAACGTGATAGTCAATCACACTTCATTCAGTCTGCATTCAGAGTGTAACATACACCAGCCTCTAGAGCAAAAACAGCTGGCTATGCAGTTTTAAGCCCTTTTAATTGTTGTTGGAAAGCAAAAATGAGGATCAGATGGCAGTGCTAATGCAAAGCAAAATAAGAGCAATTGCAAAAAGCAAAAGCTAAAATAGAGATTGCTAAAGGCCCAAAATATATTCTACATAAGGATGCAACTGCTTCTAGCTATGCAAGCTTGATTTCACACCATTTTTGCAAAGTGCAGAAATCTTTATTTATGCAATGCTTTATAGCAGGCATAAGCAAAAATGGTTTTCTATGGTCAGTTTTCTCTCTTTTTTCAGGTGTGAGCTCCAGTTTCAGGTGAAATGCTCACATAGTGAGCCAAAAGCAAGTTGTGTTTTTAGTAGTGATATATCAATTAATCAGACGATTTATGGCCATTTTGCAATTATAAGCATTGGCTTGATTACACTTCCTAGTGCTTGACGGATGTTCTAGATGGCGCTATTTGGAGTGTAATCGAGCTGTTCTCACCCAAAACCAACTGGATCGTTGGAAAGTCATGGATTAAACCACTGGAGCTTTATGGGTCACCTTTACACTGACTTGATCTGCTTTTTGGAGCTTCAAAGGCCTGGCTACCATTCACTTGCATTTAATGGACCTACAGAGCTGAGATATTCTTCTTAAAATCCTCGTTTGTGTTCTACAAAAAAAGGAAAGTCATGCACATCTGGGATGGCATGAGGGTTAGTAAATGATGAGAAAATTTTCATTAATGGGTGAACTATCCCTTTAAGAGAAGTGTTAACTTTCTCTTGTGTAACTTCCGAAATCTATCAACACGTTCTGTTTTCAAGTTTATGCAAATTTGAGTAAATAGTGCATAAAATAAGTGCTTATTTCAATTTAGCAACTTTTGTACATCTGATTTGCTGTTATTAAATTGTATCATGTTTACCGAGATTGATATCGGCCATCCTGCTCTCTAGATATCAATATTTGGCCTTTGAAAAACCCATTTCAATCAGCCATTAGTTTTTAGTTGTAAATGGTAATACAGTCAGCAAGAATGCATATTTTATCAACCATACACCCTGAACCTAACCGTCTGTGGAGGAAAAATGCAACGTCCGAATCACGCTCATAAATGATGTGATCTAGAACACATCCTGGTTTCTGTGGGACATGAAAAGGTAAACATTTGAATTGATGCAAAGATGTCTGATGGGAGGTGCTTGTCAGTAACTCGGCAGAATGGGGTCGATGTCATGGTTGGGAACAGCATTTGGTAGCAACATGTCGAGTTACCTACCGTATGATCATATTGTATAATGATCATGTTGGTGCATTGGTATGTTTTGATCCCAACTCTCCTTTTTCTTGGGTCAGCACAACACTGTTAAGTTCCCAGCATTCAAAGAGCCACTTTTAGTGACGGTCACATTCAAATGCTCTAAAACTCCCCCGAGAGCACTCTGTCCCTCTGATGTACTTATACATCATACAGATATGAAGCCACAGAGCTCCAAACGCATTAGCATCATTCATTATTCATCCACTGATTTCCAGTAAATAATGTAAATGAACTAATGCACTTGAAGAGATCAATTAATTCTGGTGATTAATTTTACTATAATTTATACTAAGGAAAATATTCTGAAGAAAATGTGAGTGGTGCTTGCCCACCTCAAAGATGTTAAAGTGCTCTGGGTTGTTGCCGGGGCATTGCTAAGCAGTTGCTAAGGTGTTCTGAGTGGTTTCCATGCAGTGACTTTGGTTATCTGGGCTGTTGTTTAGCTATTGCTTCTGTAGGTGTTTTTTCACTGGTCCCAAGCAAATAGTAAAGTAAAGCCAGGATAAGAAAATACTATGAATGTAACTATAATACAAACATCCAGGTCAGGTGCCTTTATTTACATCTGTCTTTACCAATTGGCAGCAACTTTTCATTTGATTACAAAGCTGCCCCATCTGAAATTAACATGCTCAGATGGACCAAATTAGCCCTTCATCCCAACATATTTTGGTGCCCAGTGGTGGACAGTAATGAAGTAAATGTAATTCGTTACTGTACTTAAGTAGCTTTTTTGCGTATCTGTACTTTACTGAAGTATTTAAATTTGGGGAGACTTTTACTTTAACTCCACTACATTTCAAAGTGAAATATCTTACTTTTTACTCTACTACATTTTCAAAATCAGTTGTTCCTTTTTATTTATGAGTGGATAAAAACGTAACTGGTCAAACGAGCCACCAATCACAGTACAGCGCGCGCTTTGTTTTGAACTTGCCTTGGCGGCATCTACTAAGCGCGAACCAGGGGTGCATTTCCCAAAAGCATCGTTAGCTAACTATGGTCGCAAGTTCTGTCCTTATCATCATAGTTCAACGAGTCGGTGTTTCCCGAAACCATCTTTCCAACAAACATTCGCAAACAGCATCACAGAGTTGTGTGGTTGAAACGACAGCTCTCGACCTGTGGTTAGAAGCAGAGTTTCTTGTTATTATAACATGTGGGCTTAATAAATTATTATCTTCAGCCAAATAAGCAAGATGACATTCTGTACAATCAGTATCTTTTATTTAGAAGACATACAAATGTCCTTTATGTCTTTTAGTTTGTCAATAGATTTAAAGCACCGTTTTTGAAGAGTGCGCATGTGTGAACGTGCTCTAGTGCGTAAGAACGAGCCTATGATTGAATCTGGAAATAAAGCAAATAACTGAGAAAAATATGAGATAGTCCTCAGATGACATGTCCGTAATTTATAGCAAAACATCTAGCATTAATTCGATCGCAAACAGATTTGTTAAAAGTAGTTTTTACTCCACCACATGTGTGACATCATTAACCAACGTGGTTGAACAACCAATTTGCGACAATATGGTTTCGGGAAACAGTCGTGACTAGCAAGTTGATTTCTTCAACAGTGCATCGTACTAAGGTAGTGGAGCAGCAAGTTACGTTGTTGTACGGGAAACGCACCCCAGAGCCGTTAAATATGAGTATTGCGAACATAGACGGTTGCGACAGTGATCTTGCCGCCGCGCGGTCACGTGATTCGTGTAGCTCTCAATAGTTCCAAACAAATTGGGTTGCCAATGATTTTAAGCGGGGCAGAGAGCAGCAGCTATTATTGCAGCAATTATCGGTAAATATTGACGCATAATGTACATTGCTTATTATGTTGACACTAAAATGACTTGCATATAATAGCATTGTTTTTCTGGGGAGTAGCAGAAACACTTCATTAATACGTTTTTGTGTTTAATTTTGGAGGGAAATTGGCTGCTCCCATAACATAGAATATATATATATATATATATATATATATATATACATCTGACTAATTAATGTCATTTTATTAATAGATTGGTGTGCCAAGAGTGACATTAGTCTTCATGTAGACTGAGTTAAGCAATAGTCTTGTGACAAAGTATAATAGGACATTATGGCCATAAAAAATCATAGTACTTGGATATTTAAGTACATTTGAAGGCAAATACTTTTGTACTTTTACTCAAGTGAATGTTTAAAGGCAGCACTTCTACTTTTACTTGAGTAATATTTTACCTTGAGTATCTTTACTTTAACTCAAGTACATGGTATGTGTACTTCGTCCACCACTGTTGGTGCCAAATAAAGTTTTTTGAAAATCTTTTGGGCAATGACTGCACCCAAAACCTAACGCTGCAACTTCGCTGCCTAGTCAGTTTGTGACCTGGTCTCATAGAATCGTGTTACTATACCTTCATTTTTGGCAAGAAGATTTTGTTGTGGCTCGTAGTACGTACAGTAAAACTTAACTCGCTTTTAGCGCCTCACAGTGGACAGTTCAAGAACTGCCGCAATACGTTTAATAAACCTTGTTATATCCTTTTGCAAAAATGTCGCTACAGTCATATCATTTTCATGAGATCAGGCTGGTATTTTACTGATATTAAAGTAAATTAATTTACTTTTGCATGCAGGTGATTATGGGATGCATGCCAACAGGAGATGAAGGATTTTCACAAAGACAGCATTTGTTTAGACTAATTAGTCAGTGTCAATTTAAAGTCTCAGAGAGATTAATTTTCTTTAACCAATCAATTCCCAAAGTAAAAAAATAAAGTCCAGTCCAACACTTTTTTTCTAATCGAATATCCTGTGTAAAGTAAAATGGGTTGCGAATCCCATAACATGCTGACTTGAATTGCTAGTTTTGATTGAGAGTGTGATTTAATGTGAGCACAGTCAGTTATGGATCTGAACATATTTATTTTCAGGGTACTGGTGGTTAGGCTTGTTTATTTTTGAGGCTGTTATCCACACAAGTCTTGGGGTCCGCAAAAAGCATAGGCAAATTTGCTGCTCTCAGGTCACCACTGAACCCAAGCCAAAGAAAAAACGTTGTCCATTTAGAATGAATCATGGGAAGAGACGCATCAAAGCCATGAGAAGAGACAGGTGGAGATGTGATGCTTCAATCCTCAGCCCCCCTGAGCTGGCGAGCCATTTAAATTCTTGGCCAGTTTGCCATGGCAAACAGAAAATGTGTAATTACTTCATTAACATCCCAAAAGTAATTTCCTGATGCGATCAAGCAGGGATGATACATACAGTATTCATTAGATCAAACCGAGGGCACAATCTTCTTGACACATCTGAAACAGCACTGAGATAAAAGACGTTTGCTCGAGGAATGGCCAAACTGTGGATTAATATGGATGGGGAATTTGTTCCTTCCTCTTCAGCTCAAACATATTACTATAGTCTCTCCAATGGGGTAGAGCAGCTCTGGTATGATAAGCCAGGCAAGAAAATACAAAGAATTGGTTGTAACTTTGGCATTCGTGTGGAAAAAACAACAACACATTTCTTATGAGGTTCATTTTGCATGAACAAAACCTAAAAGGGTGACGAGGCAAGAACATGTCAAAAATATATTTAATTTAAAGAAAATTAAGCCTAATTAGGACTTATTTTATTATATATATATATATAAAAAGCTTATAAATATATAAAAAATACATATATATAAAATATATATATATAATAAAATAAGTTAAAAAAAAATAATATATATATATTTATTTATTTATTTATTTATTTATTTATTTATTTTCATGCAAAAATATTATGACTGAAATACAAACAAACAAAAAATATCATTCTCATAAAATAAGAATAATTTTTATTACATTATGCCATTATTAATGTAAAAAAAAAAAGGCATTACAACATAGACCATCTAAAACCATCTAATAACCATTTATAATAACATAGATACATAAAATTTATGAAAATTATTTCAAAAAATGTACTTCTAAATTGTCTTAAAAATATATATATTTTTATTTAATATTTATATAATTATATAATATATAAATATAATTTATTTCTCATTTCATTGGACATTTCCCCCAATAAGAAACTGGAAAAGTGGACTAGCACACAACAAACAATCAGTGATGGAGCTCCATCATGCATCGACCAGATAATCCGAAAACATCAAAAAGAGCCTTAAAATGGTCTCATTTAAAATATATCTATTGCTACAGTATATGATTCATGATTGAGATTCCTTATAACCATGGTAACTGCATAATATTTCTAGGGGCCATGAATTGTAGATGAGGCATGTCAGTGTATGCGACACAATGGATACAGAAACGGGCACGAATACACATGTCTGTTCATGGACAATACAGCTGATAATTGGCAAATGAAAAACACTGGTGTCTTTAGCAATAGATGACGGCTCAGCATTGAGACGGGGACAGCTATCGACTGCTGTGGTTTCGCTGCGTATCCAAGAGCTCCTTGTTCATTGATGCCAGAGTCTTGAACTGTCATTCCAGACTTCATTCCAAGTCACAAACTGCGCAGTGGCTCAATCAAACTGCAGGAAAAGAGGGAAAGATGAAGCGTTATGTAATGGAAAGAAGAGCAAATCAATGCTTTGAACTTCATGAGAACAAATCTACTTTAGTTCAAGGAATAGTTCATCCAAAAATGAAAATTATGTCATCATTTACTCACCCTAGCATGGTTCCAAACCTGTATGGCTTTCTTTCTTCAGTGGAACACAAAAGGAGATCATAATAGAGAATAAAGTTGTTGGGAACAGACTCACACACATTTTGTGAGTCAGTAAATGGGAAACTAATCAGAGTTTTGAAGTTTACAGTCTTCACATGAACCACAGATCCATCAGGCTTATAGTTTTTATAGGGGTACTGTTTGGTTTGTTAAACCGTTGTGTCAGATTGCATTCTCACCACAAGCGAACCACTCCAGAGTTTGTTTGCGATCGGTCGGAGACCACCTCGTCTACCTTCGATCGTTTTGGCCTTTTTTTTTCGCTCTGGGACATCCGGGAAGCTCAGCGAGTTAAGACGATGACTACCACCCCTGGAGTTCGCGAGTTCGAATCCAGGGTGTGCTGAGTGATTCCAGTCAGGTCTCCTAAGCAACCAAATTGGCCCGGTTGCTAGGGAAGGTAGAGTCACATTGGGTGACCTCCTTATGGTCACTATAATGTGGTTCTTGCTCACAGTGGGGCACGTGGTGAGTCATGAGTGGATGCCGCTGAGAGTATCGTGAAGCCTCCACACATGCGATGTCTCCACGGTAACACGCTCAACAAGCCACGTGATAAGATGCGACAGACAGAGTGTAACATCTTATGTGAACTTTTTCACACACAAAAATGTCAGAATAGAGCTGTTTAATCAGTAACCAGGGAGCTCAGAATCTGGACAAGTGACTGAAACAGACAGATCAAGAAAGAGTGCAGAAACATTGTTTCTTCACACAGAGCACTCTCAATTGAAGATTTACACAAAGAGTCTTAACCCTGTTTGAAATATTGAAATTCTCAAAGCGTTTGCTGCCATAGTATCAGCTTAGAGTAAAGAAATCTATTTATTAATGTGAACACTAGGCACAGTCAGTGGTTCTTATTTGGTTTTCACCTGCTGATACAATATCTGATGTGATCCATTGAATTCGCAGACTTTACAAAGATCTGTTCCATTTCATTCTGCATAGATAAGAGGGGAAAAATGAGGTGAACAAAAGTGCATTTTCAATCAGTCTTCAAACGGTCAAAGTGTCCCAGCTAACTTCCGACCTTTAACCTACCAAGTACTGATGTGCAAAACTACTTATTTTCAAAATTGACAAGTCTGCAATTTAGTTTGCCATGACATATATATTGACCTTATAATTAGTTCGAGATGGCGAAATCGTAAAATATTGTATGCAACTTTTACTTCCATAGAGAAAAATAATCAAGGAATGTTATTGTGATTTTTCCCATGTTTAACCCCTTTCACAAACCCTAAACCTAACCTTGATTCTACCATGAATGAAATAAAAATATCTGGGTTTTGAACAACCCCTGCCCCAAAACCTTAAAATGACGTGGTTGCGTCAGCAGTTGCACTGTAAGAACATCACACATACTGCATACTGCACAAATAGCAATAGTAGTACTGTACATTGGTATGCTGTGCCAAACAAAGCCATTCTCTTACACAAATCATTTCCATTCCTGGCCATCCCATGAAGAAAATCAAATACAATACAAACAAAATATTAATTACAATAATACTAATATTTCTTTTGTTGGCCAAATGGTTCTCTGATATACACTCTGTATACATTTCAGTCGCTCTGCCTCATAGCATAAAGACTTGTTGATTGTAAATACAAGCACCTCATAGCAATTACCCAACAATATATACACATGAATGAGGCCGACGGTAATAGATGACACTCCAATACAAAACTTGGATTCAAAGTGCCTCCTCCTCCTCTCTTAAAGTAAACCAAAGTCAGCAAATTATGCAAATGGTCTGCATGAATTTACTTGACTGACACGGTTTATTTACCTTCTTAGATTAAAGGCCGGCAATCTTTTGAAGTAGTGATGTGTATGTAAATCATAGCAAACCGTTGGACGAGCTGTGACTTGCATCATTAATGACAAACGTGGGCTTTTTCTGGGTTATGCCGCTTTTGTGACTTATATCGATTTATTGTCTGGACATACACACAAATTGTATGTATAGTGACCCAAAAAAGCATTTGGACACTTGAATACGATAACACAATATCAAAGTGGCATCTGCAAACAAAGGCTGCTTGAGCTTCTCTAGACTCATTTTAGAGTCAATGTTGTGAGCTTGGTGAATGGGCAACGACTCTCATAAATACCCAGTGTTGAGTTTAATGGAACATTTAATGTGTTTGTGTTTGTATGTGTTTGATTGTAAACCCTTTGGCCATTTAATTAGAAAAAACAAGTGACATTTAAATAGCGAGGAATTTGTTTCATTTCATGCCGTTTAAACTTTCCTCCCCTCTTGTTCATTCTCCCCTACAGACACACATTTCTTTTAATGGGATTTTCTGTTTTTTGACGGCAATTACCCCACTTGTTCCCTTAAATGTGCTGAAGTGGGTTTTTTTGTTCTCGCCTGTAGGGTTTGGCCCATACATGTGAGTTTAACACAATCATAGAGTGATTCTGCTGTATCAAGATGAATTGTGAAATATTCCTTATAGCTGCAGTCATTTATCTGCTTTAACTCTACTACACAGTAGATATTTAGCTTATATTTGTCTGAACAACTATTTTTAGGCTAGGTCAAATTTGATGCCTGTATTGTTTAAATTTTAAATTCAGTTTGTTGACTGGTTGGTGTCTATGGGAATAAAATTCTGACCTTTTTGTACGGGTCAAGCCAAGCGATTTCTTCCGATTCCACCATCTCTTAAAGCATATTACAAGATGCATTGAGACTATGTCTTTTACTTCCATTTACTCTCCATTTAATATCATTGCTGTCTAGGAGACAAGCTACAAGATCCCCCAAAATAAGAAAAAAAATTGTGGCAGCAAAGGCAGTATTGCACTCGCTCTATCACACCGTTCTCATGAAAAGAGAGCTGAGCCGGAAGGCAAAGCTCTCGATCTACCGGTCAATTTTCGTTCCTACCCTCACCTATGGTCATGAAGGCTGGGTCATGACCAAAAGAACTAGGTCGCGAGTACAAGCGGCCAAAATGGGCTTCCTCAGAAGGGTGGCGGGCTTCTCCCTTAGAGATAGGGTGAGGAGCTCAGTCATCCGTGAGGAGCTCGGAGTAGAGCCGCTGCTCCTTTGCATTGAAAGGAGCCATTTAAGGTGGTTTGGGCATCTGGTAAGGATGCCCCCGGGGTGCCTCCCTAGGGAGGTGTTTCAGGCATGTCCAGCTGAGAGGAGGCCTCGGGGAAGACCCAGGACTAGGTGGAGAGATTACATCTCCACACTGGCCTGGGAACGCCTTGAGGTCCCCCAGTCAGAGCGGATTAACGTAGCTCAGGATAGGGAAGTTTGGGGCCCCTTGCTGGAGCTGCTGCCCCCACGACCCGACTTCGGATAAGCAGTTGATGATGGATGGATGGATGAATGGATAGTTCCAAAAAGCAACTATCGGCTGATATATTAGTCTACCTCTAGTGGACATTAAACCAGCCTAATCTTCTTAGCAATGACTAAGTTGTATGAGATGGCAAAATCGTTCGACTTGTCTCTCTTGACTTTTATTCCCATTGAGACCAAACAATCAACAAACAGACTTTCAAATGGATCCAACATCTGTGAATACATTTGGTTACTTCCACCATGACATGACTTATGTGTCAACTCTGTGCTCTTCAGGACTTGTACCCTGGTCCATTGCTTCACAAGTACAATGCTCAATCAGTTGAGCTCCTGTGCAATTTGAATAAATGTATTTGATTATGTAATGCAAAAATTAAAATGTCATGCACTTAAGTGTTTAGATAGCGAAAATTGCAGTTATAAAATGAAAATCTGCCTTCTTACTAATGATTTGTGTGAAAGGGAAACAATTCACTGTTCTGTAGCATTTCAAGTTTTCATCTCACCAGGAAACTGCAGCAATGCAATGAGACTTGAAGAAATTATTTAGCAAAAATGTAGGTATAGTAACATGTACGATTCTGTAAGACCAGGTTGCAAGTCCTGAAGTAATTACAGTTATGATTTTTGTTTTTTTACATCTTTATTTTGACCAATTTTATTAGTCAAAATGTTTTGATTTGACTGCCAAACTACACAAACAGGATTAAAACAGCAAAATAAGCACATTCATTTCCAACACGATAACTGGCAGCATCTTGCTGCAATTTTGTGAGGTCACGTTACAATAATCGTGCTTACTACAGTTTGAAAATGTTCACGTTATCTTATTTATTAATGGTGGCAAGACTGTGTAGTATGCAGTACGCTAATATTCTAAACATAGCCACAAACTTTGGTTCTGTAACGTAAGGGATTTTGGCCAATAATGGCCTAAAAAGCATGCACTAATGCACACTTTTAAAATAGTATGCAAAAAAATGGTGGCTGCATGCTATGCATACTTTCTGTATTTTTCTTATTGAAGTACGGTCATATGATTTGGAATTCTCTAATCCTTATCTCGCATACTATATAGTACTGATAGTATGTAAATTCAGATGCAGACGTTGAGTTCATAAATTGTTTTTATAATCAATCCAGACTGTCTGAACATCTGGCAAAGAGTTGATCTGCGTGATAGTCTGCTGTATAACTGTGTGTCCTAATGGCACTTCTGGGTGAAATATTTACGCCTCCTAAATAAGTGCCCACTGATTGCACATAACGATGCTTTTAGTTGTTGCTTAGACTTGTGCCAAAGTTGAGATCTTCCACAATGCACCCCAAGGAACCAATTACGAGTGGCAATTCACTCCCGCAGCATGACGGGACAAACAGATCTGTGCACACACAAACTTTGCCAAGTTTGCCAGTCTTCTGTTTACACTGCACAGTGTGTGTGTTTAACCAACAAAGCTGAAGAAGCAGCCCTGGTTCAGACTACGTTTCAGATTTCTCTTGGCAAGCACAAAAAATGGTTCATAATTTACATTTTTGTTGGGGGGCGAAAGTTTGCATGTTCTTGTTTAGAAACCTACAAATCTATTTGCTTAAGTATACTTGACTTAAAGTCAACATGAAAACAACATTGACCCAGTTTACTTTCTTAATGCCAATTATGGTCTGCACATTATTCCAAATATGTTTACATAATCTTTCATCAAAATGCACTTGCTCCACATCTGATAAGACAGACTGACAGTGTTAATGTAAAAACAGTCATGGCAATTATTGCAAATATTAAAATGTTTAAAAAAAGAAGCGCAACCATTGGGACACAAGTCTGACATTTTCATGCTAATGTACAGTAAATAGCTTTGTGGCAACGATTTTTAATTTGTTCCATCCCAATGCAATCTGTCATGCTCTAAAATAAGAGATTGTACCGTTTAGGTTTAATACAGCCTGTCAGATGTAGCACAACAATGCATGTTGTTTGTAATGAGAAGTGACAGGAGGTGCTTGTCTCTGATGGATTCTTCAGCGATCACAGCTTCTGATGTGCTGTTGCTGTGTTACACTCTTCTGACAGATGACTCGCTGTCTTTGAAGGTCTGATGTTAGGAAATACATGTCCACGATCGCTAGGATACCAGAAAAGGAATTCCATCACAAGGGATGGGCAATAAACTGAAGCTAAAATATATTGAGACAATATTTCATATATTGATATTTATTTGTTTTATTAAAACGTTTGTGTCTCAACATTCATTTACATATCGCAAGACAAAGAAAATGACAAAACGGGTCTAATGAAATGGTCTTAGTGGCCAAATAAAATTAGCGTTATCAGAGAATAATGACTTCAATAGAGGAAAAAAGTGCTCATCCACGCTTTCAGCCACCTTGGTTCTGGAAGTATTTTCCCATACTATATATATGTGTATATATATATATATATATATATATATATATAGGGATTTCATATAATTCTTCATAAAGGCATTCTAAGTGATGAACCAAACCAGTCAGCTCTGATATAAAAACCCATTACAAACTTTGATTTAAAGCAAAAAAATTCTTTGAAAATGAGTCAAAAAGACAGACTGTGTACTTAAAGTCTCTAACCCTTATGCACGTACCGGTGCGATCTGCATTCGTGCTGCTGTATACAAGCAAAACAGGGACTGAAGCGGTTGTCATAATGAACCAGCTGCTCAGATAGTGTTTTCAACGTCACAATATCCTTATTTTTACATGTTACAAACATTCAAACAATCATTAAATAAAAGTATAAAGCTGTGCACCCGCTGTGATATAATCTGTCATCCAGTGCATCTGCTGTGAAGTGTTGCATTAAATTTACAGCGTGCATTAAAGAACTCATTCTGGGAGGTCCGTCCGTACAGGAAATGTCTATGAGGGAATGAACCACAATGCAGAACCTCGCTGCAGAGCACTTTTGGTGTGCTTTGTCCATCATGAGTCTCCGATTGGAGGATTTCCCCCCTCAGGATCATGGGTAGTGTAGTTCCTCACTAGAATTCTGCTATTAAACACTTTAGTTTTTTTTAAATGAAGTTGCAATAATGCAGACTGATGTCTTCAACAGAAACTGATACAATTGATTCACAACCTCGGAGCTCAAGGTAGGTTTGTTTTTAAAAGTTTATAAGTTACCATTAAGTTACTGTTATGAACGCCGGTGAAGGCGCCCCTCCTACCGGCCACCGGAGATCGGTTTCACCCGAGTATTGACTAGTTAAACTCCATTTCCCATAAACCCACATACCTGGCATGATTATTGCTTCAGCTGACTGTCATTATCTCCCCTCTATTTAATCAGTGTCTCCATGTTCATTCATTGCGAATGTCTTGTTTTGCCCCGGCAGCATTTCTGAGCGTTATTCCTATGATTCCTGATTCTCTATGTTCTGACCCAAGTCTGTTTACCCGTTTACGCCTGTCTGCCGCCTGTATTCACTGACCTCACGCCTGTCCCTCTACTATTGTTTGTTTACTGCCTGCCCTGACTCTCTGCCTGTTGACTACGATCCTGCCTGTCTGCATATACCTGTCTGCCTGCCTATTACCTTGCCTGTACCTTACGTTGCTTCCTAATAAATCGCAAATGGATCCCAATCAACCTGAGTCATCATTACAGTTACCTTCAATTCCCCTAGGAGAAATCTGATTGGATTTTTACTTCTGGAACCAGACTGTTGTGCTCTAGTTCATCCTTATTATCCCATAATCTTCCACTCCATCATAGATCTCAAGTCTCAAGCACAATTTCAAACTTATCCTGTACATAGCCATCGGGTACACAAAAACAATGGTGCAATGCATCTTGACATGCAAAAATGATTTTCTGCATAAAACCCAGTTCTTTCAGGAAACAACCCATCATCTCAAAGACTTATTAAATTGAGGAAGATTAATCGAGTTGCAAACCCACTATGACCCTCATGTGCTTGTGAAAATTATATGACTCAAACCAGTGACTGGCAGCGTAAAACTGTTGATTCTTTCTGTTTCTCAAGCCAATTTCTCCTCTCACTGAAATCCCTAACAAGGGATCACTCCGGGTCCATACATCCCATTACGATTGGCTTAATGCATCATGGGGCCAGTGGTGGCACAGTGGTTAAGGCTCTGTGATTACTGACTAAAAGGTCTGAGGTTCAAGCCCCAGCACTGCCAAGATACCACTGTTGGGCCCTTGAGCATGACCCTTGACCCTATCTGCTCTAAGGGCACTGTTTCATGGCTCCGACCCCAGCTTAGTTGGCTCTGTACCTGTACTCTGCATAATGACAATAACGTTAAATCAGCAGTAGCAATCAGTTCAACTCTAACTAATGCTTCTGTAAGTTTGACCCCAAACAAGGTGTCACTCTGGGTCCATACATCCCATTACGATTGACTTAATGTAAGTTTGACTAGAGTAGAATGCCTTCATTTAAGATCCAATAAGATGAAATTACACTTTCTCAAAGCCTGACATTCTCCTTGGTTAAACATGTACCTCACATCCCAAGAAATCCCAAGACGTTCAACAACTCTATTTAAACCCCAGTGAACCCAACAGGCCTTGTCAGCCACAATTGATTGTGCGATGAAATAGACAAGCCTTCACTCGTTTTCTCACCCTGAGCACTTTTCTCTTTTCACAGCATCCATCTAGTTTTTGTCAGTCAACCTTTTTACACCTACGTATGTGTCTTGGCAACTTTCCTTTGGTTAATTTGTCTTGTTCTTTTTGACCCATTGTTTCTCAGTTTTGAAAGCAGCATCGCTACCAACTTAAATGCACTTTTAAGTGGCAAGAGGAGCTCAGCTGTTTTCAAAACAGTGTCGCTTTTCAAGTTACAAGCTATACTTTTTTCAAAAAGAAGCAAATTAGCTTGACAAAATGCTATCTCTGCTATCCCACAGCTTTACAGCCGAAAAAACTGAGGTAATAATCAAACGTGCTCACCTAAAATATCCACTTTCTCTCTCTCTATTAATGAAATATTGTGAAGTCTGATTCATTTAGTTAATCACATTTTATGTATTCCATTTAGGTAAATGCATTGCTAATTATTGTTTCTGCTCATCTATATCAAATATGTGTTTTTTTAATATACAGTAAATATATCGGTTCAAATGCAGTCTACTGCTGACACACTAATCTTCATTGTTTTGTGCGAAATACGTGAACTTTTTATAAGCTCTAGCTGATTACTTCGATAGTGTTGCTTGACTGTAGATTAACTATGTTCAATTATGAGTCAATTTTGTCTTGACAAGCTACAATTTCAAAGTAGCCCAACACTGATTCTCTTGGGAACATGGTGGAGTATCTGTGTCGGATCAGACCAGATTTCACTGCATGAGAGAACTTGCCAAAATAAACCATAAATCCTGTTCATTTGATGAGTGTTAGTCAGTGGGTGCAGTTAACAGGCCAAATAACTCAAGACAGTTTATAACAGTTGTTAACCATTTTGATTAGGTCATTCACTTAATGGGTGGCCACCAGTGCACATAATCCTGTGGGAAAAGGAACGCCATTATCTGGAGTGTAAGTTGTACTTCATTTAGAGCAATTAAGTGTTGTTTTTACTGGTTGCTGTTCTGAATTTGCAAGCAGACAAATACTTTTGTCATTATTGACTCATTCTAAAATTGTCTGTGGAACACAGATTGAGATGTTTTAGGGAGAATATAAGAACTGCTCCTTTTCATACTCTGAAAGTGATTTGTAATGTCAAACTCCCCCCAAAAAAGACAGAAAAGCACCATAAGATAACCATAAAAGCAGTCCATATGACATTCAATAGTTTTGTGTGAGGAACACACTGAAATTTAAGTTATTTGCTGAAGATCTTCCTCTCTGCCTATGTAGACGGCAGACGTGAGGTAGTGAACCACGGTTTGAAACAGAGCTAACATCTGAATTCACCACGGAAATGATTTCTAGAATGTTTTTCTGTTCATAAAACCACTTTGAAGTATTTATGACCTTAAGATGTTGACATCGATCAGCAACCATTTAAGCATTTCTATACTACTATCATTCCCTGCCGAACTCAATATCTTCAGTCTGGCCAGACATCGAGCATTATCTGAGTTACATGCAGATGTGTAAAAAGTGCACTTTTCTCTGTAAGTCATAACTGCAATTTGTTGAGTATTTCTTATCTTTATCTTTCTTATAATTTTTTTCAATTAATTATTAATAAAAAATATATAATAATAAAAATAATAAATAATTAATAAATAAATAAAATAATAATAATAATAAAAATAATAAATAATAATTCATATAAAAAAATAATAATCATAAAAAATAAAATGTATAATAACAAAATTACTAATTAATAATAATAAAAAAAATATATACAGTATATATATATATTTATTTATAAGACTATTTAAAAAATGTATGCATTTTAGTTTCATAACAAAATTCCATCAAACTGAATAGTTTAATGTTTAACAAAATTAAATGAATACAATTTAAAATATTTACTTTTTTTTTTTAATTTTATTAAGATTAATCAATTAAATTTGATGGACTTTGTTATGAAATTTAAATGCGTAAATCTTAAATAAATAAATCGGTTAATAAAAAAGGACATTTAAAACATTTGTTATTCACCCTTTTCATTTGAATGTAACTGGATGAAATTGATGTAATTATTTGATCACTCTCATGTCGTTCCTCGTGTTGTTCCAAACTTCTATGCTGTTGTTTGTTTTGTGGAAAACGAAAGGAAAAAATTTGACAAATTTTTCACCTTTTATGTTCCACTGAAATAATACAGCATACAGGTTTAGAATGACATAAGAGTGTCATGCTTCCATTCATTTTAGCTATTTTTATTAATGGATTTAAGCATTACCTTCATTTGTTTTAAGTAGGTTCTCCCGCCTGCAATTAATAGACAGAAACTACAGTTTCCTCCATGACCAAAACAGACTAAAAAAGCAAACGAAAAAATCCTGGAATCATCAAAGAACTTCAACGAACTGCACAAAGGACATTAAACTGTAGAAAGTATAAAACAGGTCCTCAGCCAGCTTAAAAGAGTACATAACCATGGTGCCGGAGACAGAAAAGACCACAGCACTGTATACTGATGTGTGAAAATATAAAAAATATATGTGAGTTTAACAAAAATAAAAAAATTCACTTGTTGATTGCCGTGCTTGTTTGTGTTGGACCACCGCCAGCTGGAGAAACATTTTGGTATTTGTAAGATTTATTCTGCACTAATAAAAAGTCTTCTGCAGGTAGATACAGGGCAATCGGTTTACTTGTTCACATTAAAATAATTTCTTCAAATTGCTTTTTTCCTTCCCGCAGTCCATATAAATACATACATAAATGATATGCTATAATAATACAGTTCTGTTCTGAAATTACACCCATGTTGTAGTTAATGCAAAACAGATTCCCATACCCCCTTCTGCAGTCATTGATTTTGTTTACATTTACATCCCATTTGATTTGCACATGCAGCAGAGAGGAATATTATGAATATCAACAAAAACAATCTATGATGATGATATACTGTATGAATGAATTTATGAAAATGACTTACAAAGCCAGTAAATCCAGATATTTTCATGAATATAAATTACAATGATATTTTAAATGGCATATGCAAATATATACATAGTAACACTTCTTCTATGTTATTAGTTCATTCTATATCATTTGGACTAATTTTGAATACTTAAATGATCTATAATACCCATATATAATACCCATGTTTTCACTGTATGGAAAAGAGTAGTTTGGAAATACTGTTGAACGTCTTTTTTGTGTTCCACAGAAGAAGGAAAGCCATATGGAGGGTGAGTAAATGATCATGTAATTTATAGCACTGTACATCAAAGTACCGTTCTCCATGTCACATGACTTTCTCTCATAATTCCCTACCACACGTGCTCATGTGCTTCCATCATTAGATAATAAATGAGAATCCATCCCAGACCGCTGTGTTGTGCCGCGGCCTGTGCGTGTCTTTAACGCATTATCGATATCTTGTGCTGCTCTCGAACAAAGATGAAAAATGTAATCAGCCGTCCCTCGACTGGGAATGAAATGGGAGCAGAGTTCAATGGCACAGACACTGAAGTACTGCATAATTCCCGAGCCTGCTTCCATTACGGCATTATGTGCCGGGACCGCCGCCCAAAGCATCGACCCATCTGCGGTCGAGATATGTGGCAAATCAATGGCCATTGATTAAGATCAGACTGTTACTGTGAGGGGCCTCATCCGGCGGATGGCCAGAGGCCAAATCAAGCTGATTGGTTCCGTTAGGAGATGATAGCGACCCAATAAATGACCCAGTCAGGCCAAAAACCATCTGTTGGGTATCATTGACGATATGAACTCTGACCCTGATACACAAAAACAAATCATATGACCCAACAGACAGAGATGGGTCACTTTCTGGCCTAGATGGATGTTTATACAGTATGAGGGTGAATCTCATTAAATCTGTCTAGAAATTGTCTCCAACTTGTATGACTTTCTTTCTGTTTTGATTTTTTTGATGGAGATGTGATATTTCTATACATACAATGTAATAAAGTTAATGGGGTCCATCACTTTCAAGCTCCAAAAAGGGCATTAAGGCAGCATCAAGGTAAACCATATACAGTACGACTCGATTGGTTTTATCCATGTCTTCCAAAGAAGACTGAAGCAAAATGTAAATGTTGATTGTGTTGGACCCACGTGACTTGCATTGTATATATTCACATTAAATCTCCATTAAAATATCTTTGATTGTGTTCCACAGATGAAAGACATTCATACGAGTTTGAGACGTAAATGATGAGAGAATCATCAGTTTTCTGCCTTTAATTGATATTTTTTGTTGTTGAAATATGGTACATTTATTGTATTACAGTAATGAGAATACCAACATAATTCAACAAAATAACGTACTTTTTTGTGTTAGATGAACGAGAACAACATATGGATATAAATATGTATATAACAATTTATAACTTTTTATTTTGAGATGAAATGTGACCTGGTCATGTTTTTGTGAGATTATCTTTAGATGCCCTGCATTAAAGTTTTTCTACCATGGTTAAGGGGTGTTACGGTTATTTTACCATTGATAAGGGGTGTTATGGTTATTTTACCATGGTTGGGGGTGTTATGGTTATTTTACCATGGTTGAGGGGTGTTACGGTTATTTTACCATGGTTGGGTGTGTTACGGTTATTTTACCATGGTTAAGTGTTACGGTTATTTTACCATGGTTGGGGGTTTTACGGTTATTTTACCAGGGTTGGGGGTTTTACGGTTATTTTACCATTGATAAGGGGTGTTACGGTTATTTTACCATGGTTGGGGATGTTACGGTTATTTTACCATGGTTGGGGGTTTTACGGTTATTTTACCATGGTTGGGGATGTTACGGTTATTTTACCATGGTTGGGGGTTTTACGGTTATTTTACCATTGATAAGGGGTGTTACGATTATTTTACCATGGTTGGGGGTTTTACGGTTATTTTGCCATGGTTGGGGGTTTTACGGTTATTTTACCATTGATAAGGGGTGTTACGATTATTTTACCATGGTTGGGGATGTTACGGTTATTTTACCATGATTGGGGTTTTACGGTTATTTTACCATTGATAAGGGGTGTTACGGTTATTTTACCATGGTTGGGGGTTTTACGGTTATTTTGCCATGGTTGGGGGTGTTACGGTTATTTTACCATTGATAAGGGGTGTTACGGTTATTTTGCCATGGTTGGGGGTGTTACGGTTATTTTACCATTGATAAGGGGTGTTACGGTTATTTTGCCATGGTTGGGGGTTTTACGGTTATTTTACCATTGATAAGGGGTGTTACGGTTATTTTACCATGGTTAAGGGGTGTTACAGTTTTTTATAAAGGTTAAATTTGATCCTTTAATTTTACCATGGTTGAGGGGTGTTATGGGTATTTTACCATGGTTAAGGGGTGTTACGATTATTAAAAAACTAAACACCCTAGCAACCACATAGCAACACACTAAAATCCATTAAAAGCACTGGATGGCAAAGCTCTGAAACCATCTACAACATCCTAGCATTTGTGAGGTGACTTTTGTGAGGTGCAAGCACTGCTCACTTTTTTCAAAAATATTATAGAAATTGCATTTAGATTCCAGAAACGTTTCCACAAACTTGATATACACTGCTAGGTAATATTCAGGCAATTTTGTTCTGAATGAATGGAAATAAAGTCTGCAGAGTCATAAAGCACTTCAATTTCTCCAAACGGCTGATTTAAGCTGACTACAACATGATTTATTTGCAAGGTGAACTAAATTAATATGAAAAGTCATCCTCCTCCAAATCTCAGCGCAACTTCCTTGAAGTAAAGCCCAATAAAAAATTCAAACCTCATTCATGGGAATCCAGAAACCTTGGTGTAAAAGTGAAACCTGTCTCTATTAAATTATACAGACAAACACATTTCTCTGCTGACATTTCATCCTTCATTGTAAGATGTGTGTAGTCAGGACACAACAGAGATGGGGTGTGCTCTTCATTACATTAAAGGAACAGTGTGTCCTGCAGTATTTTAAGCATTGTGAGTAGATTAAAGTATTATAATAGAAAAAAACGTCATATATTTATGGGTGAATCCCACCCAAAAATGTCCAGGCCATGCTTCACCGGGGGTCCCTCCAGCTCCGCCTTGGTCAGTCGGTCACCTGGCTCCGCCTGAGCTCTCCAATCCAACAGCTATGTTTTGTCAATCCGAGCCTGTGGCTCCACCGTGGACCTCCTTCCCTACGGCTCCGCCTTGGTCCTCCAGTCCCATCGGCTCCGCCTCTGTCCTCTGATCCCCCAGCTCCGCCTCGGTCCTCTGATCCCCCAGCTCCGCCTCGGTCCTCTGATCCCCCAGCTCCGCCTCTGTCTTCTGATCCCCCAGCTCCGCCTCGGTCCTCTGATCCCCCAGCTCCGCCTCTGTCCTCTGATCCCCCAGCTCCTCCTCGGTCCTCTGATCCCCCAGCTCCGCCTCTGTCTTCTGATCCCCCAGCTCCGCCTCGGTCCTCTGATCCCCCAGCTCCGCCTCGGTCCTCTGATCCCCCAGCTCCGCCTCGGTCCTCTGATCCCCCAGCTCCGCCTCGGCCCTCTGATCCCTCTGATCCCCCAGCTCCACCATGGTCCTTTGAGTCTTCGGCTACTCTCCGGGCACCAAGTTCCATGGTGTCACCCTTCAAGTCTCTCACGGTACCACCTTCCTTGGCTCCGCCCCTCAAGGCTCGGCCTCTCGAGTCTCTCATGGATCCACCTTCCACAGACGTTGCCCTGATCCCATGCTCCTTACAGAACTTTGAGTTTATGTCATGTGTATTTGGTTGGTTCATGTATTTCATGTCTTTTATTTTGAAGTTTATGTTATGTCAAGTTCTTGTTTACTTCATATTTATAGTTAGGGTTTATGGAATACACCTTGGGTTTTTTACTTCATAGTCTTTGTCAATGCCAGCACCAGCAACATCATTACACTAAGAAACAACCTTTATCCAACCCTGATCTCTCCTATAATATGCATATTTTCCAACTCCAGGCCACTAAAAAAGTATGCATTTGGGACATGATTCAGTTTAACCAACACAAACACTGATCAAAACTAAACCTCTTCCACCTCGACCACAGATGCACAGGCTTAGCCGTATTATGCACCAGACTGTGAGCATTAGACAAGATTCAAAGGGAAAACACAGCGCTGTCTAAGTGGCTTGTTGGAATGAAAAGCATCCAGAGCAGAAACTTCTAAACGTGACAAATGAGTGTTTAGGACTGACATGATGCCTCAAACTAACTCCCACCCACACTAAACTATGATAGCCACTTACACCCAACCCATTTTCCAAGGTCTTACTCACAATGCAAACAATGTTTTCTCCTGTGACATTAGCCATGGTTGTTTGCACAACGCTGTGAGTGTATGTGTGTGTGTGTTTGGCACCCGGGATACAGTTTGTTCCCTCTCTAGAGGATGTGTCCTTACATGGTCTTCCTCTACTAGCACACATTGACTTAGCCATAATATTTACATTTTCACAGTTTGTAAGGGCAGAACATCCAAGCAGACACTGAACCATAGGATAGAATATGTGTAAACCAGGCATTGTTTTAACATGCTTTTCTAAGAATAAGAGAAAAAAATGCTTTCTTTTCCTTATTAGTGAAGCTTGAAACTTGAGTTTTTTCAACGAGTATGCTATTACTATTACTCTAAGCAATTGTACAATTGGCCTGGTGGATGAAAACATACACTGAAGAGCGACTCAAGCCATATCTACAGACCAGAATATAACAGAGACTTGGAATGGCCTCTTTTGATATTTGGATCTCCCCAATTTGGAATGCCCAATTCCCACTACTTAGTAGGTCTTGTAGGTGGTACGGTTACTCACCTCAATCAGGGTGGTGGAGGACAAGTCTCAGTTGCCTCCGCTTCTGAGACAGTCAATCTGTGCATCTTATCGTGTGGCTTGTTGTGCAAGACACCGCGGAGACTCACAGCATGTGGAGAAGAAGGAGGTTCTTGCTGCTCTCCAAGATCCACGCACAAATGACCACATGCCCCATTGAGATCAAGAACCAATAAACTCTACCAAGAGGAGGTTACCACATGTGACTCCCTAGCAACCAGGCCAATTTGGTTGCTTAGGAGTCACTTAGCACACCTTGGATTCGAACTCGCGACTCCAGGGGTGGTAGTCAGCTTACCCTAATGACAATTTTTTTCTCAGGAGAACAATCTAAGCTGAAGACTTTAACAGAAGCTTCATTTAATCTAATTTCTGTCTCGGAGAAACAATTGAGATGTTAAAGAGATGTCATGTGTTTTTTTGTTTTCTTCTTCTAAGTATTCAGGGAGGCAAAAGGCTGATGGCAACAACAATGTCCTTCACACAAGGGGCACAAAAACTTTTTTAGCCATTTCTGCAAGATCTGGGTCAGATATTAAAATACATACAGATATATCAGCAAAACTGTAATGGATTCTGGCTCTTCTCTCTCTAGTCCAAAATTGCACAAAAAGATAGCGCACATGCTCAATTAAAGGGGTAGTTCATCCAGAAATGATATTCTGTCATCATTAACTCATCCTTATGTTGTTTCAAACTCGTATGACTTTCTTCTGTTTTGCAGAATGTTTATGCAGCTCTTTTCCATACAAAAGTGGTTATAGTAACTCCTTGTCAAGCTCCAAAATGGACAAAAAACACCATAAAAGTATTCCATAGCAGTCTTAATCCCATCAATGAAATCACTAACGTAAATGTTTGTTGACGAAGGCTTTCTGAATTTTGTCGACAATCACGAAGACGAGACTATAATGATAATCAAAATGATGCACTATGCACTAACACGGTTTCTTTTTTTTTTTTTTTTAAGAAATGTACACATTTGAACCAGGGCTGGACTGGTAATCTGGCATGCCAAGCATTTTCCCGGTTGGCCGATGCCCTTTGGGGCCAATGGCCATCGGGAGACTGGTGGGTCGGCCGCGAAACGGTCCGAATGGGCCACGATAAGCAAAAATGAGCCGCCGCGTTATGCAGAACGGACCACAAAACAGCGCCACGATATGCAGAATAGGACAGCGAACACACCCCCCACACACACACCCACCCAACCCTAACCCTAATTCTCAACTGTTATTTTTGTCAACTAAAATGATATGCCATTTCAGTATGAGTAAAATTAAATAAAATGAATGAAAATGACATATATAATATGATGAAATATTGACAAAATTTAAGGGACCTTTATGTGTCAAGAAAAAAAAATGAAAATAAACACTTGTCCCTACGCAGCTATATTGCTAGTCTTCTCAAGCCACACAACACTTAGTGTGAGGAACAGTCTTTAATTTAATATTTTATTCACAAAATCTTCCCCTCCGCCATAGCTCTCAAATATCATTTGGGCTTTATTGTACTGAAACAATCTTTACAGTGCATCAGACATCAGTGCAATACTGTCATAGGCTGAAATAAACAAAGCGAACACAAAATTCTGCATGCCTCAGGTGGGAGGTGGGGGGGGGGGGTAGATGCATCCTTATTGCAATGGGACAACGGGAGCTTGATGTGGTTTTGGGCGATGGTATAATAGGTATAAAAACATTGTTCTTCTGCAAAAAAGCGCATTATGCATAAAAACAAAGCAGCATTCAAACACAATGGCAATAAACACGTCTGCATGTATGCTCACATGTGGTTGAATCTCATAAAACTGTCAAGATCATGCCTGAGTATTACTCCACCTCAAAATGAAAAGAATATATACAGATTTGACTGTTTCAGTCCTGCCCCAGACCCAGACTATATATGACTATATTATAATTCATTATAAAAATGTATTTATTTACATGTTTAAAACTATGATAATCTGAACAAAGAGAGAAATAAACATAAACCATTTAAATATGTATTATGTCAAAAATGATTTCTATCATCTAGCGTCTTTTCCAGTACACCAAAAAATGTGTCCCTAATATTTTTGTCCTTTAAATGTTTGTGAACTTGTTGACCAAGTTGACAAAATTGAAAAGCATGCTTGTGATGAAATATGAGACATGTGGTGTTTAAAGGAAACAAAGAAAAACAAAGAGTATTTTTACTAGCCATCTTTTCCAATCAACCTTTCATTTAGCAAAATGATGCAAAAAAAATAAATACACATAATTTAATTGCGTGTCTTTAAAATACATTAAATATTAGCTATGAAATTGGCCTAAGCAATACAAAGGAGTTGGCTACTTTATTTTTAAAATGTAAAAAATGTAATTTCCTTCACTGTAATTTCCACCATATAATTCTGTTATTCTATTATTAAAACACAACATTTGAGATGTGCTGGAAATTATACTGTGGTGGAAATTGTCATGAATTTCAGAAAAAAAATGACAATCTCTTGAGATGAATGCACATACACGGTTGGACACTGTGAGAGTGTGAGAAATGTGCAATGAGATTTTAAGTCCACAGTGCTTAAAGTACCTGAAGTTAAAGATATATATTGTATGTACATGTGATTTTGAGGTCAAATATGACCTTGATATTTCTTTGTGAGATGTGTGTTTTGTAGGAGTTTAAAGTGTCAAGCGAGACTTTGAATACACACATTTTGCAATCGTCTAGTGCAGTAAAGTGTGGATAAGGTCAATTCTTGCTGACAGTCCTGCAATGTGATATTTACTCTTGTTTTGTCGTGGGATCCAGTGACCAGACACTGACCTTGGGTTTCTGGGGCCGATTAGATTTCTGTGAGAACCTTGTTAGGCTCCACCCCCTTTGACATGAGTGACAGATTAAGCACTCCCACCCACAAAAAGATGTCTAGATTCTCACAGTTGTCTGTCGATAGCAATTACTCCTCAACATTTCAGTAACATTTCTATTTCTATTTAAGGTTTCAGGAAGTGGTTTAACATCTCATCAAAGCAGAAAAGTTCCCCTGAATATGAATTCTGTTATTTGGAGCAGTGTAATCAATATTTCAATGGTTACAATTGTAAAAAAAAAAATATATATAGATATATATATAATTGTGAGATCATTTAAAGGCACCACATTCTAGATTAGGGGTTCTTGAGTTTGGGCACGGATACATTTTTACTAATACTTGACTCGGACTCTGGATTTGCAGAGTCCATGACATTTGTGATGCAATGAAAAAAATAAAACAGAAATTAATGAACACATCTCTGTCTGCATGCAACTGTATTTGCCCCTGAAGTCAGAAACTAGACAGAGTTGATTCACTGTGTTTAAGCAAACACACACACATACACACACACACACACATGCACACACACACACACACACACACACATGCACACACACATACACACACACACATGCACACACACATGCACACACACACACATGCACACAGACACACAAACATGCACACACACATACACACAGGCACACATGCACACACACATACACACACACACAAACGCACACACACACACACACGTACGGGCGCACGCATCAGTCAACCAATACGCTTGAATGTTACTACAGAGACTACTGCATAACATCGACTACCGAGGTGGCTGGCACGATGAAAACATAAAGACGGGTGTATATCCAGTGTTATAGAAACTAAACACGACACGGGACCCGACAACTGGTAAAATCGTGTGTGCTGTTAGTGCAGCCAAGAAGATCCTCGCATTGTGGTTAAAAACTTAAAATCAAGAACTTCATTGACTCAAGTCATCCTCATCATGTCTCTCACATTTGACTAAAAATACATAAAAAAAAGTATTAATATTGGATATTATGTATTTTTAGGCGTCATGAATCCACACATGTTGGCTTCTGTCGTCTCTTGTGGTCCATGCAGTGATGAGAGCTTGAACTGGTCCATAATATCTTGATGAATTAACCGTGTAACTTTTTAAATAGTCGGAGGAAAAAAGTGTTTTTGCAGACAGCAACTGTAAACAGATAAACACTGATTTATTATAGATTGACTATTTTCAAAGCATTGACGAGCTGCTTAAAATACATTCTTTTACAGCATTTGTCCATTATTCACACATTCAACCATAAACAGTGAAATGTTTGTTTATAATTTAATTATAGACTATAAAATAAATGTATTATTCGATGGCAGAGTTTGTGATGATGATGTTTTTATTATAAAATGTTATTTTATTTTTACTATAAACCACTACAATATTCCCAGTTCAATACAAGTTAGGCACTATTAACAACATTTGTGGCATAATGTTGATTACTACAAAAAATAATTTCGGGAAAAAAAAATTTGGTTGGAGAAAAAACCCAAAAGCGGTTCCAGAAGGGCACTTACAATGGAAGTGAATGGAGCCAGTCTACAAATGCTAAAATACATGTAGTTTCAAAGTATAGCCACAAGATGTAAACGTTTTATGTGTTAACGTGTTTATAACGTGATAAAATTGCTTACTAACCTTATCTGTATGATGCTATATCCAATACAGTGATTTCAGGGTTCCGTTGTCATGACAACATAGTTGAAATATTGGATATAACTTACTTTACAGAGATAAGGTTAGTAAGTAATTATATCACACTAAAATAATGTTAACATGTATGACTGTCCCCATTCACTTCCATTGTAAGTGCCTCACTGTGAAGGCAATTTTTGTTTTGTTTTTTAATAAGGGAGGGACGAGTTCAAATTATACGTTGTGTTTATGCACATAATGCCAACAAATGCTGTTGATTGGAGTCCATACTGAAGTCCACATGAGCCTTACACCACACCACCGTTTTGCTGGTGTGCACCCAAGTTCAAAAAATCGCTTTAAAATCAACTAAAAGAACCGAACTCTGTTGTCAAACCGATCAATAGCTCCCCTAGTGTCTACAAACTCTTTTATTTCAAAAGAGCAAGAAAAATCCTGATGCCATTTCTATTTGATTTACACCAGCAGTCTTGTGGTGACTTTAGAATAAACTCTGTTAAAAGACAATGAGTTGTGTGTTTAGCCGCAGGTCGGCTAAGTTCCTACGGGCCATGTTGACCCGGGTTTGAGACCAGACAATCAATATAAAACACAGAAATCATTGACTCGCCCGAGGATGTGAGGAACCAGCAGTATACAGTACAGGTTTTTGGCACAAGGCTTGACTGATTGCAGACTCCATTCACACACTTGGATGATACTTCTTTAACACTTTCTGTGACCATACTGATAATGCATTGTAAAGCCATTATAATGCAATAGTAATGTCTCATAATACACCTTATAACATGTTATAACTTCTCATAAATAATTTTAACCACAATTATAATGCATTATAATACTTACATATTCATAGTTATACCTTAGATTATAATGCATTTTAACACCAGCAACATACAATTTTATCTGCAGAGGTTCTAATGTAATCTACACTCACCTAAAGGATTATTAGGAACACCATACTAATACTGTGTTTGACCCCCTTTCGCCTTCAGAACTGCCTTAATTCTACGTGGCATTGATTCAACAAGGTGCTGAAAGCATTCTTTAGAAATGTTGGCCCATATTGATAGGATAGCATCTTGCAGTTGATGGAGATTTGTGGGATGCACATCCAGGGCACGAAGCTCCTGTTCTACCACATCCCAAAGATGCTCTATTGGGTTGAGATCTGGTGACTGTGGGGGCCATTTTAGTACAGTGAACTCATTGTCATGTTCAAGAAACCAATTTGAAATGATTCGAGCTTTGTGACATGGTGCATTATCCTGCTGGAAGTAGCCATCAGAGGATGGGTTCCCGGTGGGGTCTTCTGCTGTTGTAGCCCATCCGCCTCAAGGTTGTGCGTGTTGTGGCTTCACAAATGCTTTGCTGCATACCTCGGTTGTAACGAGTGGTTATTTCAGGCAAAGTTGCTCTTCTATCAGCTTGAATCAGTCGGCCCATTCTCCTCTGACCTCTAGCATCAACAAGGCATTTTCGCCCACAGGACTGCCGCATACTGGATGTTTTTCCCTTTTCACACCATTCTTTGTAAACCCTAGAAATGGTTGTGCGTGAAAATCCCAGTAACTGAGCAGATTGTGAAATACTCAGACCGGCCCGTCTGGCACCAACAACCATGCCACGCTCAAAATTGCTTAAATCACCTTTCTTTCCCATTCTGACATTCAGTTTGGAGTTCAGGAGATTGTCTTGACCAGGACCACACCCCTAAATGCATTGAAGCAACTGCCATGTGATTGGTTGATTAGATAATTGCATTAATGAGAAATTGAACAGGTGTTCCTAATAATCCTTTAGGTGAGTGTGTATATAATACATTAGAACTTCTGCAGATAAAATTGTGTGTTGCTGGTGTTAAAATTATTATAATGCATTATAACTGTAGTTATACATATTTATGAGAAGTTATAACTTATTGTAAGGTGTATTATGAGACATTATGAATGCATGTATATCATTCCAATAAAACAGGAGGTTATGAAAGTACACACCACAGTTAGTTGCGGTCCTCGAATCTGATTGGACGAGAGACGTTCCATGAGCACTGATAGTTTGACATCATCAGCACTCAGATGCTTCACTGTGTGTGTATCACTCCGCTTGTGTTTGTGCCGTTCGAAACTAAAGTGTAAGAGCAGTGCATATGTGTTAAGAGTTACTGTCTTTATTTTTTAAATTACTTATGTTAGCCAGCAGGTGGTGGCAAAAGATCATTTTTGTCTGTAATATGAGCCAGTTGGTGACGTAAAGCGAATCCATTAGTCATTGTTTACATAGAACATCATCCATGATCGCTCGTATTACTAACACATTACCAAAGCTAGTGAATAGCTTTAAACGGCTTTAAACGGACAACTTCAGGATTAAGGTTCATCCTGAGAGACACAACAGACAGATTGATTACAAAACTCATGTGCTTACCTTTTATCCACATTGCTGTTTAAAATGGCGGAGGACATCACTGTTTGTATAGTGAATGACTCACCGGCTACCGCAAAATAGAGAGGAATACCACCGCTTGTATGGCTATTTTACCACTGAGAAACAGTGATTGCACACGCTCCATCTCTCTCTCTCTCTCTCTCTCTCTCTCTCTCTCTCATAGACACACACACACACATCCTTGTT